>NC_083105.1:95476869-95809705 GCF_949774975.1 Lagenorhynchus albirostris | reverse complement strand
CCCCCTCCAAAAAAAAATATTGTTTTTTTTGAATGGATCAAACCAACCATCTGATCCATTTTTAAATGGTTTATTCTGGGCAATCCAGCACAGGGCACAGATCTCGATAGACAGTCCTAACCAATGTCAAGGTGGGTGGACTGTGGAAGAATGGGTTTTGCAGGTGCCCCCCCTGGTTTCTGTACTTCAGTTATGAAAGCCCCTGCCTTGGATGACATGAGGTTTAATCAAGAGCAGCAGACACAACACCTGAACCATCAGAGATTCAACATTATCACGTTCTGTATTCATCCGTGCGTATTTCTACTGGGACCTTTTGTTTCAGTAAAGTTCAAGACAACATGGCTTGAACACTGAAATATCTTCTAAGTTTAAGTTCTAGGCCTAGGGCAGAGCTCAGTTATAAGCCTCTTCTGACATTAGAAACAGGTTATTTACAACACTCCTGATCTCAAACCGAAAAAAAAAAAAACCAAAAAACTCATTACTTCGACTATAAAAAGTTTATTTTGGAGGGAAGTGATCAGCAAGAAAGCATGGACAATCATTTTATTTTCCCAATAATTCAGTTCCAGAATAGGATCCAGTTCTCTCCAGATTGCATGAGACTAGCTATGGATGTGATACTAGTAGCTTTTCTTGGATCAAGGCTGGGGTCTCTAACACAGGCTTCTTAAGGAAAGGAGAGGCACCGAACTTAATCTCTAAATGCCATTTTAATAGGGAGAAGACAATAAATACATTGGTAGACAATGCTCAGCCCATAGCCCAGACTTCATCTTTTTATAGTTATTTTCTGTGCTTCTATTATGTGGAATAGGTCCCTACTTCTTTTTTTTTCAATTTATATTTTTTTAATTTAATTTTTTATTTTTGGCTGCGTTGGGTCTTCGCTGCCGCACGCGGGCTGTCTCTACTTGCGGAGAGCAGGAGCCACTCTTCCTTGCGGTGCACGGGCTTCTCATTGCAGTGGCTTCTCTTGTTGCGGAGCACGGGCTCTAGGCGCGCGGGCTTCAGTAGTTGTGGCTCACAGGTGTTAGAGCGCAGGCTCAGTAGTTGTGGCACAGGGGCTTAGTTGCTCCGGGGCATGTGGGATCCTCCCGGAGCAGGGCTCGAACCCGTGCCCCCTGCATTGGCAGGCAGATACTTAACCACTGCACCAGCAGGGAAGTTCCCAGGCCCCTACTTCTTATAGCTTCACCTTTCCAAGATTAGTACATGAGTAGGGAGAACTTAATCCTAATGAGACATTTACTGCTAAATTCCACTGAGAAGCACCCAGGGCTATGCATAGTTGCCTAAATCTTTTGTTATCTTATAGGTCATTAAAGAAAAGTTTAGTAACACTGAAATGTAAATCTAAAAACTAAAACTATGCTTACTTCTAATAAGTACAAAGTAATTTTTAACTTTTTTACTGAAAGGGATTCTAAACCAAATTATCCTCAGTACTGAATCTAACTATAACCAGTATAATTAGAACTTCACCTTTCCTAAAACAAGATAATCCCAGTGACAACCATTAGGAAATTTATTTTTTCTTTCAGTTTTATTGAGATATAATTGACACACAGCACTGTATAAGTTTAAGGTGTGCACATAACAATTTGATTTACATATATTGCAAAATGATTACCACAGTAAGTTAACATCCATCATCTAGTATGAATACCAAAAAAAAGATGTCTTTTTCCTTGTGATGAGAACTTTTACAGTGCACTCTCTTAGCAACTTTCAAATATACCATACAGCAATGTTAATTATAGTCATCATACTGTACACTACCTCCCCAGTACTTATTTATCTTATAACTGGAAGTTTGTATCTTTTGACCACCTTCATCTAATTCCCCTACCCCCCACCCAGGAAGCTTCTTATATAGTGCCCAACATAATGAATGAAGCTTAGAAATCTAAATCTTTATGGAGATCTGCATATACATGTATCATTATCATTGTGGATACATCAGAGTACCCCATAGCCCTGTTCCCTAGAGTAAGGGTATGCTTTACAAAGCTCTTATGGTTCTTACATTCTTCCTAGTGTCAGACTTGACCTACTGCTCCATCAAAATTAATTTATAACCCACATCTTTTCAACATTTATTTTCTACGTTGTTTCGGGGTTTTTTTGTTTGTTTGCTTCTACCACTGAATAATTATGGCAACTGTAAATCCTAACAAAAATTTCTTCATTTTTTATGGTTTTAAAAAATGTTTACAATTATAATCTCTAAAATTACTAGCAAAATTATGAATTATTGTATTCAAAATTGTAATATCATTAGCAAGCACAATTTTGCCACCTGCTGGCTTTAAGATGTATATACATTTTCAGCTGCTTTTATTTTAATTACTATGTCAACTCAGCACTATATATGCACACAGACATGTCCAAAAATTCTACAAATATGTGATATTCTTTTGTAAACTTTGTTTTTATCTCTGGTGAGTTGGTTGTTTTTATCCTCTCTGACAAGGGACATTATTGTTCATATAATTCTTAGATGCATACACACATACCCCATACAAATTCTGTGTCAAAGTAGACATATAAGTATTATTATACACTTAGGGAAATTATTCAGTACCTTTTTATAAATTCAGTTGATTTTTTTCTTATTCTAGAAAGGTAGTGGCTAGTCTAGCTTGGATCCCTAATGATAGTCTGCTCCTTTGTTTTAAAAGTTACGTCTGGGGCTTCCCTGGTGGCGCAGTGGTTGAGAGTCCACCTGCTGATGCAGGGGACACTGGTTCGTGCCCCGGTCCGGGAAGATCCCATATGCTGCGGAGCGGCTGGGCTCGTGAGCCATGGCCGCTGAGCCTGCGCGTCCGGAGCCTGTGCTCCGCAACGGGAGAGGCCACAACAGTGAGAGGCCCGCGTACCGCAAAAAAAAAAAAAAAAAAAAAAAAAAATCAAGTAGGGAAGGGTAGTTCCTGATAAAGGGTATTAGTGAATACACTTCTAATATCTCAGATGAAAAACCAAAAAGGCCAGATTGTCACATATGATTAGAATAAGGACTTGAAGAATGATTGTTTGGAATTCTTAACAAAGATTAAAGAGCTTATGTTGCTCCAAGTTGTAAATCGTTCTCTACTTTCCTTTAACCTTAAATCTCATCCTTGGTGGGAAGTTTACATAACTCCTCTTCTGGTGTTTTTTTGTTTCATCTAGGGAACTATTTCTGCTATTTATTCTGTCATGGTACATTGATAACTTCTACTCACTCCCATTTCTTACGAAGTTGGGAAAAGTTCCTGGGTTGAACAACACTTTTACAATGGGCATAACAAAATCAGTATTTAAAAAGAAACCTGACATTGAGGTTGTTGACATCAAGTGGAAAATAAACATTTGGATTTCACTGAGTGCTTCCATCTATCTTGAAATCACATACAATGATGAGAATATATCCTGGTAGATCTCTACAGTGTCACAGAGCCCATTCATGAACATCTCTGAAAAAGACTGACAAACTTCATGTACTAAGAAGAGTGGATTTGAGGAACATTCCTTCAGAATCAGATTCATCCTAACTCCGGGTCTACTCACTATACTTCTGATAATGAATGCTGAGTATTATTTTATTTTCTTACCTACTAGCTCACACTATTAACACCTACAGAGCTAGCAGTTAACAGAAACAAATAGATTTTTTTTAAACTGCTACTTGAGTAATTCTTTTTTTTTTGAGGTTTTTTTAAATTAATTAATTAATTTATTTTTGGCTGTGTTGCGTCTTCGTTTCTGTGCAAGGTCTTTCTCTAGTTGTGGCTAGTGGGGGCCACTCTTCATCGCGGTGTGCGGGCCTCTCACTGTCGCGGCCTCTCTTGTTGCGGAGCACAGGCTCCAGACGTGCAGGCTCAGTAGTTGTGGCTCGTGGGCTCTAGAGCACAGGCTCAGTAGTTGTGGCGCACGGGCTTAGTTGCTCCGCGGCATGTGGGATCTTCCCAGACCAGGGCTCAAACCCGTGTCCCCTGCATTGGCAGGCAGACTCTCAACCACTGTGCCACCAGGGAAGCCCCCTAGTAATTCATTTTTAAATCTAACACAGAACATACACCATTGACTGTAGCTTTGAACTGAGAGTATTTCCGAACCTGATTTTGGTATTTACCAAATGTAATAGAACTTTTAGCTTTATGTCCTCAAATTAGTAAATATATACTCTATTTCTTCTCAAAATAAACATGTACTTCATTTAATTTTAGCAAGTCTTAATAAGACCTTTTGGAAATTATATTTGTTCTACCAAGCTCTAACTAGAACAGCTCACATTTTTCCTACTGCTAATGACATAAAGCAAGAAGTATCTACATAAAGCCAGGTTGGAAAAAAAAAATGACAAGGAATATCTACTCTCCCTTCTAGCCCCTCAAAACACCTCAAATACTGTTGGTCTGTGACAGAAAAAAAGGCTCCAAAAGGAGCAGAATATGACTCGCTGCATTCAATCTTCCAGCTTCGGGAAGTCAAACTTATGGAATTTGACAAAATAACACTCAGTCGTTTCACAAAATGTATGCTACTTTCTTACTTAGGAAAATCCAATAGTCTTTCTTTCTGACAGAAATATCTCAAAATTTGTGTTTTGCAATTAGCAATCTTTTTCTACAAAGATTAATTTGGTTCCAAATGCAAGAAACCCAACTAAAATTAACTTAAGTAGAAAAAATGGAATATGCATATAACAGGGACCTCAAATATGACTGGATTCAGTGGCTCAAAAATGTTATCAAAAGGCTTTAATCCATCTCTAGCTCTTTCCATGTGTGGCTGCCAAAATGACTGCCAGCAGCTCCATATGCCATCCCCTCATTTTAGCAATTCATTCATATATTTTCCTATGGAAGACTTCCACTTGTAAGACACTGACTAGATATGCTTTAACCACATGCCAGTTCCTCATCCAATCACTATTACTGGCCTAGACATACACCAACCCCAGTTGCCTGGGGTTTGGGCAGTTATGATTAGAAACTTTAATGGGATCACCGTTTTGAAGTAGTTTCCCCCAAGACAAGGATTTGACAGGTTGGCCAACATATCAATACCTGTCCTATAGTTTCAGCACTGATCATACCACTTTTTTTTTCCTTTCTCTTATTTTACTCCATTTTGGATGGTGAAAGGATTCTAAACTATTCTCCTTATGCTCCCATCTTTCCTGGAACTTCCTTATCTCAAAAATTTGTCTTTCAGTTCACATCTACAAGTTCCCTACAACCAAAGATGCAATTCGTCTGACTCTGGGAACTTGAAATTATTTGAAGGTATATGGGTTTTCCTACTTCCTGATTACTCACTTTGGATTTTAAGTTCTTCTGTAAAGTGTTTTTCTGCACTACATGTTCTCCTCTTCATAGCTAATATTGGTGGTAGAATGAACTAGGAAGCCCCATATCCCTTCATTTATTACAAGAAATAAAAAAAATCTATTCCTGAATTGGCAACATCTATCATAGATAAAACAACAACAGAAAAACTACATCCTGCATGGTGACTCTAATAATATAATATAAGCCAGGCTGAGGAAATGGGTAAGTTTCATTAACAATTTATTTCTTTGAGTCTCTTGCAAGAGTTGTTGAATTGGAAGGAGCAAGATATTAACAGGAGGAGATGTTCTTATCTGTTGCTGTTCAATAAATTATCCCCAATTTAGCAGCTTAAACCAATAAACATCTATTTATTTCACGGTTTCTGTGGGCTACGTGTCCAGGAGTGGCTTGGTTGGGTGGTTATGGCTCAGGGTCTCTCAGGAAGTGGCAGTCGCACGGAGCTGTGGTCCTCTCGAGGTCCACCAGAGGAAGACCTGCTTCCACGCTCACTCATAGCTGCTAGTGGTCCTCAGTTCCTAACCACATGGACTCAGTCACAGCCTGAATGTCCTCACAACATGGCAACTGGGTTTCTTCTCCCCGGGCTGCCTTATGACAGGACAGCTTGCTTCCCCCAGTGAAAGATATGCTTCAACAGAGTGAGAGAGCAGAGGTGCGATGGAAGTCACTGTCTTTTCGTAACCTAATGTCACATATCACTTCCCAGTATTTCTGCCCTAATCTATTCACTAGAAGCCGTCAATATGAAATTAAAATATATTAACCAGCATAACAGTACGCCCGGAAGCTTTAGGAAAATCTAATCAAAGTTTAATTAATTGTGTCTTAACACAATTCAAGACACAGTTAATCACTGTTTATTTGCTAATTACATCATCAGAGTGCTTATTTAACTCAGTGGACACATCAATTCTTCCAATTCCCATGAGCACTTCCTAGACCATAGGGACCCAATATAATTCACTCACTCTCTCAGCACAAGTTTGTCAACTCTGTCAGTACTCATCTTTTCTGCTATACCCACCCTTTAGTGTTCCAGGCAAACTAGTGCATGATAAAGTTTAAGAAGATCACATTTCTGTCACATTCAGAGAGCTCATCACTCCTCTAGAAAGAAGGGAGATGTGGTTGTTGAAGGGGCTGAGGTATGAAATGCACATCAAACTACAAGTGTAAGGAAAAAACTGGGCAATTTTAGGCAAGAAAGTGATATGATGTAATTTAGATTTTTCTATCACTCTGGCTGTTGAGTGGAAAACTGATATGGAGTGTGGCAGAGGGCAGGAATGTTACCAAGACCAGCTGGGAGGCTGTTACAGTGCTCCAGGAGAGAAAGAGTCACAGCCTGGACTACATTCTTGGGTAGAGATTATGGATGCACTCATATTGAGGGTATATTTTGAAGGTCCAGCCAACCGGACTTGCTAATGGGCAGGTCGGGGGGTGGTGAGAGGTCAAGAATGACTTCCTATTTTGGAACAAATGGCTGAAACAATTGTCGTTAACAGAGAAAAGATTGAGGGAGAGCGGATTTTAAGGAAGGAAATCAGAAATTCTCTTTGGGACACGTTAAGTTAAGCATACATACTAGGAGGCAAGTGCATTGCTTGAGAGCTTCCATTCATTTTCAGGTGCCTAAGCTCCTGCTGCGGCCTTGTTCTTTGCACTCACCCCACCCTTCCTGACTGGCAGCCTTCTCTTTCAGCTCTTCCATTTCCTCTGTTTTCCTTGTGCCTGGTGAGTTCAGAGCTGATATTTATCCTGTCATAGCACACTAATCTCTTTCCTCCATGGTTGACATTGGAGAAGGTTAGTGAAAGGTCCTGAACTGAGTGATATTTTGAAGAATTACCTGCTCTCTTCCAGTCCTCACCAAGCCAAAGGGAAGCCCGCCTTCCAGCAGGACCGCCCCTTCCACAGCCCACACACAAGTCAGCTGCCACTTCCCTCTCTTCCTTACCTCTGACCCTCCTTTCCCACCTGAAGGTTTACCAAAAGCCACCTGGTCAGGACTGTTCTCCTCCACTTTCCTTTCCAAATTATTGTCTGAGGAAACCAGTAAAAGTCATCCCAATACCATAAGAGGACCTGTTTATCCCAAGAAAGTACTCTTTCTCTCCCACAAAGCCCAGTTGGAACGATTCTGCTTTGCCACATAGCCACATAGCTTTCCCACATTGCCAACTGTGGATACAGTCCCCTTTCTGGAATACATCCATAATTATGCCACGAAAAGAAACCAATCTGCCCAGTCTCCTTGCAGTGGCAAAGTTATCTGTAGCAAACCCCACTGTATCAGAAAGCCTTCCTGTAATATTATCTGCAATCCTTCAGAAAAGCCCAGACCCAGACACTCATATGCATTGCAGGTGACCCACTCATGCACACTAGTCAAGGACATGTTCTTTAGGATTTCCAGCTACATGGCTCTTGCTCAGATAACACAAGCACACCATCATAAAATTTCACTGCACAAAAACTGAACAATTACAAAAACCTAACACTAGTTCTGAAATAAGTGGCAGGGCTTCCCTGGTGGCGCAGTGGTTGAGAGTCCGCCTGCCGACGCAGGGGACACGGGTTCGTGCCCCGGTCCGGGAGGATCCCACATGCCGCAAAGCGGCTGGGCCTGTGAGCCGTGGCCGCTGGGCCTGCGCATCCGGAGCCTGTGCTCCACAGCGGGAGAGGCTGCAGCAGTGAGAGGCCCACATGCCGCAAAAAAAAAAAAAAGATAAGCAGACAACTACTAAATATAACATAACAATCAACTGAAAAGAGGAGTGCAGGTAATTTAAAAAATTTTTTGGAAACACAATACTTGTTGCCAAATCTGAAATAAAAGCAACAAGCTAGTGAAGAGGAGAAAGGCCTGATTTAGATGATCAAATAAAGGAATTCCTCCAAAATGCACAGCCAAAAAAGATAGATATAAGAGGGGAAAAAAAAACAAGGAGAACTGATTCCAGATAAAATATCAACAAATAAGATTCAGGTAGAGAATGGGGAGATATGAGTGCCAGAATTTTGAAGAGAAAACATCCTCTGTTAAAGAACAAAATGAGAAAACAGATTCTAGCACAGAAACTGATTGAAAAACAGAAGATCCATGAAATGCAATTGAGTCTTTAAAGGGAGTATCAGACTATCTTATTGGCGTGCATAATTGCAGCCTCTATATTATCACTGGGGGGGGGGGTTAAAAATACTTTCTAGAAGAAATAAAACCCAACCAGAATCTTACAGAAGATTCTAGAAAAGAGAAGCAGCATGGAAGAAGTCTTAGAGACATAAAATAACATGATCCATGATCCATTCTAGGAACTATGTATTTATTCATTTCTTCTGTCCTGGACCCCCTATGGTAGATTCTGTGTCTACATTTGCATTTATTAAATATCATAAATCTTAACGATATTAATATGAATAGAAATTCTTAGGTCACATTTGTCTACAACACAAAGATCTCAGTTAGAGCCAGGTAATCTGGGGTGATGGATGGGAGCTGAGCAGGACGAGGGTCAACCTTCTCTGCTATCCATGTGTGCGCAATATGAGTTTTCCACGTAACTTTCAGAGTTAAACTGAGATGATCTCTATCACCAAAATGCTTCGCTACATATCATATACATATGTACATAAATACAATGAATGATGGAGTTTAGGTCATAATAATGGCCAGAGATATTGACCAATTTCACTATGGGCAGTAGGATCACTGCCAACATACACACACACACACACACACACACACACACACACACACACACACACACACACACACACACACACACACACACACACACACACACACACACACACACACACACAGGAACAACACAATGTAAGGACAGAGAAACAGACCAACTAAAGAGACTGAAAATCAAACGATGACAGAACAATTCTCATACCTGTGCTGACTGCTTGGATATTGTTCCTTCAAAATCTTTGCCCAAGTCACATGTTGTACCTTTTAGAAATGACACACTAGCAACAACTATCCACTCCATCCTGCTGGGATAAGTCCCAACTCTAACCTTGTCTATCTGGTGACGAGGTCTGTCCAGTATGGAACTAAAAGTTACCCTTGTTCTGCTCCCCTTTATAAAGGAAGCTGCCTGGTTTCTCCCGGCACAGAGCTGAGAACCCCCTCAGAGCTTCCTCCACGATGCTGCTGACCCTGCTCTCAGGGGCCTTGCTGGCCCTTAGCTCAGCTCAGGGCCCATTTGATGGTAAGAAAAAGAAGGGGGAGGGTGCTGATTCGGCTTGGGGCTTCGGAGATCACAGAGACTGCAGTGAGGAAGCTGGTAGAGACAGGACGGAAAGGAGAGGAAAGATGAGGCTACACAGTGCTTAAGACAAGAATAAGGCCCTTCACATCCTTGTGAGTGTGAAGGCCTCACACTTTATTTAAAGTACAACTGGAAACCAGCACAGAATTTTCAACCAGAGGAATGAAATGTTAAGTTTTGCACTTTTACAAAAGTCTCTGTGACTGTGTTATGAAGAATGCATTACAAAAACCCAAGACTAGTACAGAGAAGTTCCCTCATGAAGAGGTTACAATAATCAAAGTAGGCATGAAGTAGGATGAAGATGGACTTGCTAGGGGATGCCAGATAGACGGAGGAGGTGAAGCCTGTTCAGAGCTACTTCAGAGATAGAGACTAGGATAATAAATCTCTCTCTCTCTCTGCCTAGGACATAGAGATACAGAGATTCCGAGGCCTAGTGGTCTTGTTTTACTCCCACCCACATTTAATATGTCAATGTGCTGTGCCCAAAATGGGCAAGATTGTATCCACGTGTTACTCCTGGTCCTGTCACCTTGAGAAAGCACGTTAATATAAGTAAAGTGTTTTATGAAGAAAGAGGGCAGAAGTACACTAACATATGACACTGAAATACCCCAGCACTTAACCTAAATTAGCATTGGGGTTAAGGGATCCTAGGGAGAACAGCAGGGCCTCATGTATTTTGAGTTTGCAGTTGATCCTCAGCACAGGAGCAACCCTGCCACTCCTTCACATCCTCCTCCCTTTGCAAAAGCATCACAGATGGTGGCTGACGGGATAACTCAGGGGATATATGGGGTGTGGCTGGAAGTGTCCATTTCCCTGTACAACAGTTGTGAGCCCTGAACGTTTTGGAATGTACTTTGCACTTCATCTTCTGCTTCTTTTCCCAGAGGGCAACAATGAAGGCTTTCTCAACCTCATTTCAGGTAAGGCTCAATTAATCCTCCATCATCTTTCTTTTTTTTCGTTAGCAGCTTTTCAGTTCTCTGTTGTCCTATTATCCTCATTCTCTTGTGAAGAGCTGATTAAAGTTAGTACCCCTAAAGATTTAGGCAATCCTGGGCTTCCCTGGTGGTGCAGTGGTTGGGAGTCCGCCTGCCAATGCAGGGGACATGGGTTCATGCCCCGGTCCAGAAAGATCCCACATGCTGCGGACTGGCTGGGTCCCTAAGCCATGGCCGCTGAGCCTGCGCGTCCGGAGCCTGTGCTCCGCAATGGGAGAGGCCACAACAGTGAGAGGCCCGCGTACCGCAAAAAAAAAAAAAAAAAGATTTAGGCAATCCTTTTCTCATCTTGATTTTGGGGACCATGAGCACGGCCCTAACTTGAGTACAGAGATGTCTAGCTTAGATGACACAGGAATGCCCTCAGGCCAGAAATGACTGTTGAGAGAGGACAGCAAGGGAAGCTGTCCACATTCTGACTCCTCCAGTGTACTCAGAACCAACTGCTTCCTTCTTCCTCAATGTTCCTCTCTTTAAATATGTGGTTTAGGAAAAATGAAAAGAAACTAGGTATGGTTCTTTTTTCTCTGTGCTTCTCCTCTCAACTATGCCCCTGTGCTTAATTAAAATTTGGAAAAGTTATTTAGTGAATCCTGTGTGGGTCATCACTTTGCCTCTCTCTCTGTCTCTCTCTCTTATTGTTATTATTGCTTCACCTGCTCTTAGAGCCAAAGAGTTCCACATATACACTCAACAGGCCAGATTTGGAATCACAGTTGGCAAGCTATGTCAGTGACCCAAAATATAACTGGCAACATAACTGCCATGGATAATCCATTTGCTGTCTTCTGTCCCAGGAGGCAGCCTCTGGGGATTCTAAGATACCCAACACCTTCTTTTTTGCCAAATTTAAGGCACATATTTGTCTCAAGAGCAAAGAACTAAGACTCAATATCACTAGTATGTGGGTGAACAGGAGTACTGCAAAAAGGAGTAGGAAGTTGGTAGTTGAGAGGCAGGTTCTGGGAGAACCAGGGACTGTCTGATAAGGTCATCAGAGATCAAAATGAGAGGGCAGCCATCTGTCACCTAGTTCCTCTATCCTTGTGCCATACCTTACAGATGTAAACAACTCAAACTCAGTTGAGGAGTTTCCGAGACCATCTCCTGGACGACCTGGAGGGCCACCACCTAGACCACCTCCTAATGGTGAAAACCAAGGTGATGGACCTCAGCAGGGACCCCCTGCACAAGATGGTCAACCTCAGCAGAGACACACTTCTACAAGAGGGTCAACCTCAGCAGAGACCACCCCCACCAAGAGGTCATCATCATCGCCATTCTCCCCCACCTCCTCCTGGGAAGAATCGGGGAACACCATCCCCAGGACGTGGACCACAAAGACCTCCCCAGGGCCCACCACCCCAGTAATCTGGAATTCAATGACAGGTATGATTCAAGCTCACTCTCCATCAAGGGCCCTTACCCCTGCAGGTCTCAAACTTTACTGTGTCACTGAATCAACTGAAAATATGTAGTAATTGCATAGTCCTGGACCCCAGTTCTAAAGATTTCAGATATTCTGGAATAGAAGAGCAAGATCCTTTATTTTTAACATGTTATCCAAGGTGATTCTGATTTTGAGAAACACAGACCATAAACTGCCTTTTTCCCTATGATTACCTGCCTTAAAGTGGGCTGGTAATGAGGAAGTAGAGCAGTGTTCTCAATGACTTCCCATCTCAAGTTTCCACCTGACCAGGCTTCTCAGCTCCAGTGTCCCTACTAAATGATACTTTAATTTCACGCTGCTAAATTTATCTAGCTTTTAAAATATTTCATTTTGAATTAGTATATGTTCAAGGTAAAAAATAACTGAACAGAAAAGTATGAGGATAACTCTTAAAGGCATTCATATTCCCATTTCCCCACAAGCCAGCACAATTAACTCTTTTGAACATCCTCTGGAAATATTTATGCCCACATAAACATATATAAACTTTTTATCCACAAGTTATATCATTCTTTGTATGCAGATCTATAAGTTGCTCATTTCAAATAACAAACCTCTTAGATAACATCCTTATCAATTCACAGAGCTATATGGATCTATTTGGTCTTGTTTTCTTTTTAATTGTATACTATTCCATTGTCTGGCTGTGCCATGATTTCTTTAACCAGCCCTGTATCAATGGGCATTTAGACTGGTTTCAGTTTTTCACTACAATAAAACAGACTGCAGTAACCATTTTTGTAAATATATATTTGAACACCTTAAATAGCAACCTAAGAAGAATCTTTTTCTATCTTGTAAGCAACAATTTAGAGCCCATTATCTGTTAGGTGCATAAAAACTGTAAACCAAGAGAAATTTGGAAGGAAACCGGAGAGGGCGGAAGAAGAGAGAGAAAATTGTGGGCTCTTGCCTACTTCCTTTCAGTGTGATCTGCAGGGATTAGAAACCACCTGCCAACCTTCTATGAACTTTCTTTTTTGCTTTTCAGAGCATGAGTATGAAGATACCAGTCCTTCAGGAAGCCATGATATTGGAACAAGGCAGTCCATCTTCAATTTACCAATGAAATAATCAGCATCCAATTTCTAAGTCCCATGTCTCATTCTGGGTGTTTGTGAGTCTGAAACTGAGAGCCATGAACCCAGCATAGGAACATCCAAGACCCCTTCTCATTGATGCTTCCAGCAGGCTTCCTCCTGGACCAACTTCCTAGAAAAACACTTTCCCTTCGTTCTTTGTTTGGGGACAGGAATGTGTATCTCCTTTTCTACCTGCTATTGCCTCCTTTTCCCTGACACCTTTATTCATAAGCCAGGTGCCTGTTTCTCTCTTTCTACAGCACTAATGCAATGTTTTTATTATTTTCACACCTTTTACTGAGATTCTAGTAATTTTAGGGAAATAAGGAAATTATTGCAAATGTGAAGAAGTTGCACAGGCTGAGGGAATCATAAAAATTTCCAAACTAACTGATCCTGTTAAAGATAAAAAAGAAATGTGGCTCTAGGTCCCCACTCCCTCAAGCCTACAATACCCCTTTTCCCCTTTTTTGGCATTTCTCAATTTTCCTCCTCCCTAGATCCCCCACCTTTGTTAACAGAATCGGAGTGAATTTCAGAAAGGAGGTGGTATGCTGTATTCTAATTGGAGTTCTTCAGACATGAGTTTAATCTTATCTCTTTCCGTTTTCTCTGGACTTTTAGCAAGCTATTTCAACTCTCAGAGCCTTAGTTTCCTCACCCATATAATAAGGATAATAATAATACCTACCCTAGAGGGTGAAGAGTAATGATTAGCACACGTAAAAACCTAGTGGAGAATGCCTTCACCACTTCCTAATAATTGTTGTGGGGAAGAACAGTACACATGAAACTAAGAAATGAAGTGCTCCCAAATTAAAACTGTTAAGATTGCTACGGCAAAAGATCAAATTACAGGACTTCCCTGGTGGTGCGGTGGTTAAGAATCCGCCTGCCAATGCAGGGGACACGGGTTCGAGCCCTGGTCCAGGAAGATCCCACATGCCATGGAGCAGCTGAGCCTGTGAGCCACAACTACTGAGCCTGTGCACTAGAGCCCGCAAGCCACAAGTACTGAAGCCTGCGTGCCTAGAGCCCGTGCTCCACAACAAGAGAAGCCACCGCAGTGAGAAGCCCGCGCACCACAAGGAAGAGTAGTCCCCGCTCGCCACAACCAGAGAAAGCCCGCGCTCAACAACAAAGACCCAACGCAGCCAAAAATAAATAAATTAATTTTTTTTAAAAGATCTGACAATGCATCTTCCAAATTTTAAAAAGACATGAAAAAATTCACTTTGTCTTTTTTTTGGTAGCACTTTCTGATGTCTTTTCGTTTCATCTGGGGGATACTGTTTCTGATATTGATTCTGTCATGGTACATTGATAACTTCTACTCACTCCCATTTCTTACAAAGTTGGGACATGTTCCTGGGTTAAACAACACTTTTACAATGGGCATAACAAAATCAGTATTGAAAAAGAAACCGGACAGTGGGATTGTTGACATCAAGTGAAAAAAATCATCTTTGGATTTTATCAAGGGCTTCCACCTACCTTGAAATCATATAGAATGATAAGAATCTATCCAAGCAGATCTCTAAGACGGAAAGGAGCCCATTCATGAACATCTCTGGAAAGGACTGGCAAACCTTATATACTGGAAAGAGGGGATCTGAGGAACATTCCTTCAGGGCCAGATTCATCCTAACTCCAGGTCTACTCACTATACGTCTCAATGAATGCTGAGTATGATTTTATTTTCTTACCTACTAGCTCACACTATTAACTCATACTGAACTAACAGTTAACTGAAACAAATAGGTTTTGTTAAACTGCTTCTTGAGTTATTCATGTTTAAATCTAATAAAGAACTTCACACACGATTGATTGTAGCTTTGAACTGAGACTATTTCCGATCCTGATTTTGGTAACTACCCAGTGTAATGGAACCTTCAGCTTTCCGTCCACAAATTGATAACTATATTCTCTGTTTCTTCTCAAAATAGACATGCATTTCATTTAATTTTGGCAAGTCTTTTTTTTTCTTTTTCTATTATCTTTTTAATTTTTTGTCTAACTTAAAAAAAAATACGGCGCCCCCCTCACACGGGGGTGAGAGGTTCTGCACACAGGCTGCAGCACAGCGGGCTTTGGAGGCGTGGAGGCAAGGTCCTCCCCGATCGCTAAAAGAGGTTTTCTCCCCGAGGGCGCGTCGTCCCCCACCATCGTCTCCCCTTCGGACCCACGGAGGCTCTTCGAGAGGCTAGCTCGCGGCTGCGCTGGGGGTCTGCGGTATGGGCCACAGCTGGGCTGACGTGCGCCTTCGCCGTCAAGGCAGTGAAATGCCTGCGCTGCCTCAGGCTCCTCAGTCTGCCTTGGCGGGGCGGGGCGTGGCGGGGCGTGGCGTGGGCGTGGCGGGACCGTGGCGTGGGCGTGGGCTGGATCTGAAATGTCTGACCAAGCCCGCCTCGCGTCGCCAGGCCCGCCACGATGGCTCACATGCCCGCGTGCAACCCAGGCTAACACACGGCGCGCGCCCGGCTACGTCAGTTCCCCCCGCACGCGGCGAGGACGACCACGACGAGGCACCTGCCCCACGAGACGGGGACAGGCGCGCCTCCCTTACCCTCTCGACGTCCTGAGAGAGTTGCTCGACGACGGACGCACCATCGCGGTGGGGACCCGAGGGCCTCGCAGGCAACGGGAAACGACGCCACAGCTCGGGCCAGTGAGGGGCGACCTGCAGCGCTGCAAGGGCACCGCTGAGGGCGGGGCGAGACGCGCCCACGCACTGAGGTGGGCACGCAGCACGGCGGCGGCGGCGGCGGCGGCGGGACACCCCCGCCCTTCCCCCACCTGGGTGGGGAGGCTTCTCGCGAGACACGCACCGAGGCGTCGAGGCTAGAGAGTCCCCGCGGTTTGAGAGGCAGGGGCGGGAGACCAAAGGCGGTCCCGGGCTCCGCACCCCGTCTTCCACGCACCACCGCTGGGCGGGCAGGAGAGGCCAGGGGTCCGTGGGCAGAATGAGGAGAGCGGCCTGGTTCCCCGGGAACGTCGGCCTAGGCCCAGCCCTGGAGAGCGCGACATCACCACATCCGGCACTTTCTGCAAGTCTTGGTAAGACCTTTTGTCAATTGTATATATTCTACTGAGCTCTGACTAGAAGCCTCTTATGTAGTATTCCTACTGAAAATGGCGTAAAGCCCAGAGTACCCGCTTAAAGCCAAGTTGGAAGAAAATGACGTGGAATATCTACTTTCCTGTTTACCCCCCGCCCCAAACACCTCAGATACTTTGGACTGTGACAGAAAAACAGGCTCCAAAAGGGGCAGAATGTAACTTTGTTGCAACCAATCTTCCACCTTCTTGTGGAAAATCTCTTGAGATTTTCTCTTAATGTGATAGATTGATTTCCTATCCCGATAGGTTTGATGGTCTGCCCTCTCTATTCTTAGAAAAGTTTCACCTGATATGACTTATCCAAATTACTTGTTTTATAGAATACAGCATGCTGCTTCCTTTATGAAATATACTCGTGTTTGTTAAAGAATGGTGGGGCATCTAGGGAGGGAGAAAATTGAGCAGAAATTAAAAAGGGGAAATGGGGTATAATAGGGACCTAGAACCACATTTATGTCCCTAGCAAGAAGATCAGTTATTTTGGAATTTTATTTTTATTTGGTTTGTTTGTTTTTAATTTTTATTTTATATTGGAGTATAGTTGATTTACAATGTTGTGTTAGTTTCAGGTGTACAGCAAAGTGATTCAGATATACATATACATGTATCTATTCCTTTTCAGATTCTTTTCCCATATAGGTCATTACAGAGTATTGAGTAGAGTTCCTTGTGCTATACAGTATGTCCTTGTTGATTATCGATGTTATATACAGTATATATAGTAGTGCGTGTTTGTTAATCCCAAGTTCCTAATTTATCCCTCCCCCCAACCTTTCCCTTTTGGTAACCATAAGTTTGTTTCCTAAGTCTGTGAGTCTATTTCTGTTTTGTAAATAAGTTCATTATATCATTTTTTAGATTCCACATATAAGTGATATTTTGTGATATTTGTCTTTCTCTGTCTGACTTACTTCACTTAGTATGATAATCACTAGGTCCATCCATGTAGCTGCAAATGGCATTATTTCATTCTTTTTTATGACTGAGTAATATTCCATTGTATATATGTACCACATCTTCTTTATCCATTCATCTGTCGATGGGCATTTATGTTGCTTCCATGTCTTGGCTATTGTAAATAGTGCTGTCATGAACATTGGGGTACATGTATCTTTTCAAATTATGGTTTTCTTTGCTATATACCCTGGAATGGGATTGGTGGATCATATGGTAGCTCTACTTCCAGTTTTTTAAGGAACCACCATACTGTCCTCCATAGTGGCTGTACCACTTTCATTCCCACCAGTAGTGTACCAGGGTTCCCTCTTCTCCACACCCTCTCCAGCATTTATTATCTGTAGACTTTTTGATAATGGTCATTCTGACTAGTGGGAGGTGATAACCTCATTGCAGTTTTGATTTGCACTTCTCTAATAATTAGCAATGTTGAGGTCAAGCTCTTAAAAAGTGTCTGGGCCTCCCGTCAGTGGGGGAGACTCTTGCTGGCCTCTCCAGCATTTATTTTTTGTATTTTAAGGATTTCTTCAGCCTGTGCAGCTTCTTCACCTTTGCAATATTTTCCTTGTTTGCTAAAATTACTGAAACTCAAAAAAGGTGTGAAAATAATAAAAACATTGCACTAGTTTTATAGAATCCAGGGAAGGCAAAAAACAGTGGAGCTCTTTCACCTGGCAGCTGGTTTGTGAATAAAGGTGTCAGAAGGAGGGAGGAAGCAACAGCAGGTAGAAAAGGAGAGAGCTGTTCCTGTCCGCAAGCAAAGAACAAAGGGAAAATGTTTTCTAGAAAAGTGGTCCAGGAGGAAGCCTGCTGGAATCATCAATGAGAAGGGGTCTTGGATGTTCCTATGCTGGGCTCATGGCCCTCAGATTTCAGATTCACAAACACCCAGAATGAGACATGGCACTTAGAAATTGGATGCTGATTATTTCATTGGTAAATTGAAGATGGACTGCCTTGTTCCAGTGTCATGGCTTCCTGAAGAACTGGAATCTTCTTACTGATTTTCTGAAAAACCAAAAAAGTTTGCAGGGGGTTTCTAATCCTTGCTACTAATTGAAGGGAAGTAGGTGAGAGCTCAACATTTCTCCCTCTCTTCTTCCTCATTCTCCCCTTTCCTTCCTAATTTTTTTGTTTATGGTTTATATGCACCTAACATAATAGGCTCTAAATTGTTTCTTACAAGATGAATGAAAAAGATTCTTCTGAGGTTATCTCTTGATTGCTGTAAGTAATGTTCAAATATGTATTTACAACGACGGTTACTGTACATTTCCTATAATAGCAAAAAAATGAAACCAGCCTACATGTCCATTGATAGGGGTCGGTTAAAGTAATCATGACACAGCCAGACAATGGATAGTATACAGTGGTAAAACAGAAACAAAAACAAAAACCAGGATCAAATAGATCCACATAGCTCTATGAACTAATATGGAAGTTTTCTAAGAAATATGTTATTTGAAATGAGCAGCATATAGATCTGAATATAAAATATGATACCATTTGTGGATAAAAAAAGATTATATATATTTATATAGACACAAATATTTCCGAGAGGATGTTCAAAAGAGTTAACTGTGGTGGCTTTTGGGGAAGGAAGTGGGGAGGCAGGCTATGATATGCCTTTAAAAGTTAGCCTCATACTTTTTGTTTAGTGTTTTTCTAACTTGAGCATATATAAGCAATATTTTTTAAACGACGAAACATTTAGCAGCATAAAATTACAGTATCATTTAGCAGGGACATGGGCCCTGAGAGGCCTGGTCAGGTGGAAAATCATTGAGCCTGAGGAGGAAGAGAGGAGAGGACCAAGAGAGAACAGTGATCTGTTCCTCATTGCCAGCCCACTTTAAGACAGGTAATCATAGGGAAAAAGGTAATTTATGGGCTCATAATCAGAACCCCCTTAGATAGCTTGTTAAAAAATAAAGGATCTTGCTGTGCTATTCCAGAATACCTGAATAGAAATCATTAGAACTGGGGTCCAGGACTATGCAATTTCAATATGTTTCCAGATGATTCAGTGACACAGTAAAGTTTGAGACCTGCAGGGGTTAGGGCCCTTGATGGAGAGTGAGCTTGAATCATACCTGTCATTCCAGATTACTGGGGTGGTGGGCCTTGGGGAGGTCCACACTGGAGTGGTGGGCCCTGGGGAGGTCTTTCTGGTCCACGTCCTGGGGATGGTGTTCCCTGATTCTTCCCAGGACGAGGTGGGGGAGAATGGCGATGACGATGACCTCTTGGTGGGGGTGGTTTCTGCTGAGGTTGACCCTCTTGTAGAAGTGTGTCTCTGCTGAGGTTGACCATCTTGTGCGGGGGGTCCCTGCTGAGGTCCATCACCTTGGTTTTCACCATTAGGAGGGGGTCTAGGTGGTGGCCCTCCAGGTCGTCCAGGAGATGGTCTCGGAAACTCCTCAACTGAGTTTGAGCTTGAGTTGTTTACACCTGTAAGGAATAGCACAAGGATAGAGCATCGTGGGGATAGAAGGCTCCCCTGTCACTTTGAACTCTGGTCACCTTTCAGACAGTCCCTTTCTCCCAGAATCTGCTTCTCAACTACCAACTTCCCTCCTATCCTTAGCTTCATTTTGCATCACTCCTATTCATCCACATACTAGTGATATTGAGTCTTAGTTCTTTGCTCCTGAGACAAACATGTGTTTGTCTTCATCCATATTAACAGCTGCTCCCCATCACTCGTATTGCCTCCTGAGCTCTGCCTCTTGTCAGCATTATGGTGAGTTGTATAATTATTTCATTATATATTACAGTGTAATAACAAAGTGCACAATAAATGTAATGCGCTTGAATCATCCAGAAACCATCCTGTCCCCAGTCTGTGGAAAAATTGTCTTCCACAAAACCGGTCCCTGGCGCCAAAAATGTTGGGGACCACTGCTACATGGAACTGTGGCAGTAGACATACAATTCTATGCATTTGTCAAAAACCATAGAACTGTACACTGTAACGTGAACTTTATTGTATGTAAATAAAGGCACAATTAACCAGGGTGTGGGGGGAATCTAAGATGAAATGCAAGTTGAGACAGATGACCGTAACTGAGTACAAATGAACCATATAACCATGCTGACAGAACAGAAACAAAGGTCCTGACCTAGATAACCTTGGCAAAGAGGATTTTGACCAGATAATGTGAAGGCAAAAGACAAAAAGAGCTACACACAAACATTGTTCTGTGATTATAAATCTTTTTTGACAGGTGAGTCAGTATCTCTGAAACTAATTTATTGGTATAGTAGAGTTGAACAAATATGTAAACATATTGTAGTTGAGAAGTAGGTTTCTCATTGTAGGTAAAAGAAAAAGAAGGAAATGGAGAAGGCTAGAATAAACTTTGAGTTGCTGGACTGGAATTGAATTATCAGTATGTACTCATGTTCTCACTTATGTGTGTGTGTGTGTGTGCATATGCATACACAAACAGATACAGAAATAAATGCACATATGTGTGTATGAGTTAGCATATGTACATGTATTTTCTAGCTCTATTCAGTGAGAGGGGCTAGAATCAGTGACAGGTTAGTAGCCATGAACACACCACCTAGCTGCTAGATCTTGGTTTCTAAATGCCATTCTTCAGTAAAGGGAACCAGGGGTCCTTGGAGAAATGGTTGTTTCCAGGGCTAGAACATCTTGGGTGTCAGAAAGTAAGGAACTGCTTAAAAGAAAAAGAGATGGAACATGTCAAAAGGTATCTCAAAGAGCACTCAATGGCCAGTAAGAACTTGAGCTACGTAATAAATAATGATAGTACTGGATTGTAACCCAAAGAATAAAATACGTATTCTTAGGTCCATCCTGAGATTAATGAATGAATGGATGAATGAGTGAATGGAAAAATGGTCACTTTTCCTTGCAGAAAAATTCCACTTAATATATTAGAACACCACACTAATATTTAACCACAGGCAAGATCCATCAGTGTATAAATAGGATATCTGTATAGTCTTAAAGTATCTCCCACAAATATTTAATATTTATAACGGGAACAACAGTAAGTTTACAGTAGAGAGTCCTGGTAGATATCACCTTAGCCAAGAAGTGAAGGTTAACATGACCAATAATACATACTGACATAATGTGCCCCTGATAGATGCACTAAGAAAAGCACAGCCAATGGCACCTTCCCAATAATGCACAACCTCAATCCAATCGTAAGCATGTATCAGAAAACCCCAAATTGAGAAACATTCTACAAAATAACTGATCAGTACTCTGTCATGTCAAGGTCATGAGAGACAAGAAAGACTGAGGAATACATTGGAAGAGCCTGACTAAGGAGCCATGATGACTAAGTGTAATGTGGAATCCTGAAGGAGATCCTGGGACAGAAAAAGGACATCACTGGAAAAACCTGGTGAAATCCAAGTAAGTTCTGTACTTTAGTTAGTAACATTGAGCTGAGGTTGATTTCTTAGTGTTGACAAATGGTCTACTGTTATGTAAGACGCTAACCTAAGGGGAAGCTGGGGGAAGAGTATACAGGAACTCTCTATACTAATTTTGCAACTTTTCTGTAAGATTAAAATAATCTTTTAAAACTGACATTAAAAATTAAAACAAAAAAGGAATAGGATAACGTAAAATGCTATTTTGATATAAAATTTTCAATGAAATTGACATTATTGTAAGATAATGTTAATTACCAAATTTAACTCAAGAAGCTTAGGAAAAGTTGAATAGAAAATAACCATGAAAGAAATGGAAGTTATAGGAAAACAGCTGCAACAACCTATCACTATAACCTCCACCATCAATGGACATAGCAAATTTTGATATATAAATTTTTATATCATTAAAAAACATAATTCTTACTTAAATTGTTCTAAAATATAGATAAGATTAACAAGTTTCTAAATTCATTCTGTGAGGTTCACAAAAAAAATATGTAGACCTGCAAAGATATTTCATTAGGAAAAATTTTCAGTGAACATCTAACTAGTCAACACTGTGTTAGAAGAATAATATATCATGTTGAAAGAGGATTGCAAGCACGGTTCAGTATTAGGAAATACTGAACCCTGCTTCTACTATTGACCTTCTACCCCTGCTGATGGCCTCAAAATTTTTACTGAGAAGTTCAAGGAAATCAGAAAAGAACTGTCTGACCTTAACAGCCACCAAGGTGACTAACCATGAGACGTGCTGCACGATGATAATCTGTGACTAACCCACAGGCAATTCTAGCACTATTTTCTGGCTTCTGTCCCCTTATAGTTGAAGCCTTCTTCCTCCTTTTATTTCTACTCTGAATTTCAACCCACATTGGCTAGTCAAGGATTTTGCTAGCTTACTCCCATACCAATTCCACTCTTGCTCCAAAAGTCTATTCTCCACCCCCATTCATTTTAAGATCACATTATTCTTCCATTCCAAAATTTCCAATGTATTACCACCATTTTATTCCACCAGAACAAAATCCAAATTTGATACTATGGCCAACACCCTACATGATTGGCTGTCTCTGAACTTGCTGACTTCTCTACTTAATTCTATACTCCATTCTAGACCCACTGATCTTCCTGGTATTCCTCCAGCATACCAAGCTTGTTCCTACCTTTATCAATCATGCTTCCTCACTTTATTCAAATCAGCTCAAATTTCACCACTTCGAAGCCTTCTCTGAATACACAAAAACCGTCCATCTCGTTAACCTGCTTTTTAAAAAAATTTTTCTTCTGGTAGATTTTTTTTAAAAGACCTAATACTTGTTAGAGCAGTTCTAGGTTTATAACAAAATTGAGAGGAGGGTACAGAGATTTCCCATGTACTCATGTCCCCACATATGCATAGCCTTTCCCATTATCAGTATCACTCACAAGAGTGGTATATTTATTTCAATTGATGAACCACATTGACACATCATAGTCATCTGAAGTCCATACTTCACCTTCAGGTTCACTCTTGGTGTTGTATATTCTGTGGGTTTGAGCAAATGGATAATGACATGCGTTCATCATTATAACCTCATACAGAGCATTTTCACTGTCCTGAAACTCCTTGTGCTCTACCTGTTCATCTCCTTGCCTACCCCCGCAGCCGTGGAAGCCAATGATCTTTTTATTGTCTCCATAATTTTGCCTTTTCTAGAATGTCATATAGTTGGAAGCACACAGTATGTAGCCTTTTCGAATTGACTTCTTTCACTTAGTAGTATGCACCGAAGTTTCCTCAGTGTCTTTTTGTGGCTTGAAAGCTAATTTCTTTTTAGCACTGAATAATATCTCATTGTCTGGATGTACCACAGTTTATATTTATCCACTCACCTGCTAAAAGCCATCTTAGTTGCTTCCAAGTTTGGGCAATTACGAATACAGCAGCTATAAATATCCATGTGCAGGTTTTTGTGTGGACACAAGCTTTCAACTCCTTTGGGTGAAGTACCGAGGAGTGTGATTCCTGGATCATAATGGCAAGAGTGTTTCGTTTTATGAGGAACTGCCAAACTGTGATCCAAAGTGGCTGTACCATTTCAAATTCCCACCAGCAATGAATGAGAGTTCCTGTTACTCCACATCCTCGCCAGCATTTAAACCAAATGTCAGTGTGCTGGGTTTTGACGATTCTAATAGGGATGTAGTAATGTCTCATTGCTGTTTTAAATTGCATTTTCCTGGTGATGTGTGATGTGGAGGATCTTTTCATATGCTTGTTGCCATCGGTATGTTTTCTTTGGTGAGTTACACGCTAAGGTCTTCGGCCCATTTTCTAATCGAGTTGTTTGTTTTCTTATTGTTGAGTTTTAAGAATTCTTTGTTATATTTTGGATAACAGTCCTTTATCAGATGTGTCTTTTGCAAATATTTCTCCCAGTCTATGACTCCTCTTCCAACTCTCTTAACTGTCTCTTTTACAGAGCAAGAGTTTTTAATTTTAAAGAATCTGGCTTATTAACTATTTCTTTCATGTATTGTATTTTTGGTGTGATATCTAAAAAGGCATGCTTTTTTTAAAAAAAATTACTAGTCTTCACTGTCAGATAGCCAGCATTCAAGATCCCTGCGTCTTGGTCGTCATGGTCTTGTGTAATCCCCTACCAGATTATATCGGGATTGGCCTGTGTGACTGATGGCACACTGATGGCAGAAATGGTGGTATGTCACTTGTAAGATTGAGTTACGAAGGACATTGTGGCTTCGCCTTGGTCACTCTCTCTTGTTCTTCAATCTCAGTCTCTCTCTCCCTCTCTCTCTCTTTCTCATCACTTGCTTTGGGAGAAGCCAGGTGCCTTAGCCCTATGAAGAGGACCCATCCTTTACAGGCGAGTCCCTTGGATCCTCCCATTTGGTTTCACAGAGGGGAAAGCACCAAGAGGGAGGAGAAGAAAAAGTCTTCTACCTCCAGTCCTTCACTTCCCACTTGGCTTCTGATAACAACTTCACTCTCCCCAAATTGTTTCTAACCTGGATGGAGGTGGGCTGAATGACAGGGATGGGTCTGCTTCCTCCTAGTAAGCCCTGCAGTGAGGTGTCCAGCTCCAAGTGCTCAAGAGTCTTCAGTAGTGACTATTATTAAAATGAGAAAGATTTTGTTTATAGGTGGATCATATAATCACCAAGGTCAACTCTACTCTGTAGAGTTAAATTACACTTACATTTCCTTCCTTGAAAACCTTTTTGTTTTCCTGGAGTTAATAATCATCTTTTTCTTCATTTGCTTGGTTTCCTTTCACGTCTCAGTCTTCCTGCAACCTCCAACAGACCTGTTAAATCTCTCTCAACACAATCTTTTTCACCCTCAAGCACTCAGATAATTTGCTTTTGTCCTGAAAATTCCCTTTTCTCCTTCTTAAGTAAGATGACATACGTCCTGGGTTAAAGAAAGCCTTTCTTGGTTTTCTTCTTTGTTTGAAGTACATCCTACCATATCTTATTACGAATGAGTGCATGAGAGGCAAAATATTTAGAGATTTTTATGTCTGAGAATGTCAATTCATAATCTGACTGGATATAAGATTCTAAGTTAAAATTATTTTTACTAAGAATTTTTACAACACAATTCCTGACTTCCACTGTTGTTCCACTATCATTCTGATTCTCAATTCTTTGCATATGACTGCTTTTCTCACTGAGGACTTCAGAATCATCTTTTTATCCCTAACATTTAATTAGATATATGTTGATGTGGATCTTTTTTCTATTTCTTGTACTGGGCACTCAGTATTCCCAGAGGGTCTTCTGTCCTGGGGCCTGCACTATAAAAGAGGCCCCACACAAACATCAAAACAAAGGCATTGTTTTTTTCTTTCACTTTCATTAGAAAATATTTTTAAAGTTCAGCAAGTAAATTAAAAAAACAGGAATTGTGGGAGAGGGGCACAATTGAACATGGGGTCCTCAAGGCCTGAGTATGCAGGATTGAGAATGTGTAAAGGTTCAGAATAAGTTCACAACTTCTGCCCTGGGGCATCAGACAAAAAAAAAAAAAAGGCTACTTTTGCTTAAATTTAGTCACCTCAAATCAATCAAAAGCATGAAGGCAGACAGGTTCTCCCACCCCGCCACTGTAACTACACTCCCAGTCACTCCTGTGCTCAGTGGTATAGTTTGGGGAGGTGCTTAAAAATTCCTGGAAATCCTAAATCAGAACGGAGGCAAGGGGGAGGAAAACTTGCCCAGCAGGTTCCCACAGGAGCTTGACCAGGTCAGTCCTGGGCCCGACCAGCTTCCAACTTGCTGTTCCAGCAGACATCCTGCCCACTCCCTTCTCCCAGCTTTCAGGGACAGTGTCCATCCAGGGGAACTCATGGCTCCCTTGGTCTCTAGGCTTGGTCTAAAAGGCAGTCTCCAAGGAACAGGCTTCGGGAGCCAGACATCATGGGAAACTTGACCTGAACCTAGGGTCTATCTTGGTTTGTAACTTGTGAATATTTAGAGATATGTATGCAGGCCTCCATTTGTATTCCTGCACTGGACCCTGCAATGTTAAGTGTGAGCCTTTGGATAATAACTGGACACTTTCAACATGGAGGATCATCCTTAAATTCTGGAACATATGTTGTAGTGTTCCATTGATAATTTCTTTCCCAATATATTCTGTTTTCTTTGAAATTTGTGTTGAATTTTTTCTCACCTATTAACCACCTCTTTGCATTTTTGCTCTGTTTTACGGAGGAGTTCTTCATCTTCTATTGAACTTATTATCAACTAAATTTACAAGGACCAATATTTCTTTTTATCTTCTGGTTGACTCTTTATTTAAAGCAACCCGTTCTTGTTTGAAAGATGCAATATGTATTCTTTTTCCCTCAGAATATATTAATTACAGTTTCTTAAAGTTTTCTTCTACTCCTCATATTGTCTGTTTCCTCTGAATTCTCCTTTTACTGTTTCTTTACTTGAGTCTTATTTGATAGAGATTTTCCTCAAAGGCCTGGTGATTCTTTGCTTTCTGTTCATACATTGGAGTTAGACACCAAGACAATCAGAAAACTCTATGTGCATTGAAAGATTTTTTGTAGAATCATGTACCTCACAGTAGGATGATTGAGTGGCATGATAGCTGTTTTGTTAAAACTTATCTCCAGGTGCTGTCTCTGAGACAGCTCTGCTGGCGCTTTGGAGCTGACCAGGGTAAGAGGTTGGACATCTCTCCATTTATTTTATAGGCTTTCACTTGATTGTCCTGTTTTTTGAATAGCATCTCACTCGTATCTTCTTCCATAACAGTTGTCCCCAACTGTCCAGTGCCTCTCTGGTTCAGTTTTTCTAGACAATAAACCTACTCTCTCCTGATGCAATAAGGGAGGACTGTTCCAGTCACCTGTCTCCCCACCATCATCACTCCTCCTCCAACCCAATCTTCACGTGCCTTGTGTCTACAGTCCTTGAGCCTTGCCAGGGTTCTGTAAGACCATTGGCTTACTTCTATTTGGTACCACTATCCCTGCCCCCAGACGTGCACAGCTACTGGAGTAAGTTTTTCTCCTTTCTGTTATGTCATTAACCATTCTGCTGGTTTTCAGTCCTTATAAATTGTGGCTGTTAATTGTCCTGTAAGTTTTATCAGAGATGATGTTTGCATTTCTTTTCTTGTTGTCCTTGTTTGGACTTTGAGAAGAAAGGGATAGGAAATGTTTTTACTATTAACACATAAGTTGCTCTCAGTTATATTAAGGAAAAAATTGACCAATAGGCTAAAAAATGAAAACAAAGGCTGACAAAGGCTTATAAACCAAGGCTTCTGTTCCCATCCTTCCAGTCAAACAGCTCACACCAGGGTAACCAATGACTTCCAGCTTGCTGAAACAAGTCAGTGGATATGTTTCAATCTTCATCTTAACTTGCTTCTCAGAAGCAATGGACATTATTTACAATTCTGTCCTACTTAAAACACTCTCTTCCTTTGGCTCCATGATACTGTGTGTACCTGTTTCATAGTCTAACTCTCTGGTTGCTCTACTCCTTAGTTTTTTCATTTATTGAGTCCCCTTCCACACCAGTTATTTTACTAGGAGTTTAGGATGAATATAAAAATCATGATTCCCACCATCTAGGAGTTAAAGCCTTGCATGTCCTTTGCAGATGCATATGCTTCCATTTAGCCACGAAATTACGAAATTGTTTTAGATTCTTTTCTCACTATATACTATCTCCTTAGAAAAGTTCATACTAAAAAAAAAAAAAAAGGTAACTGTGAGGCAGCAGATGTGTTAACTTAATTGTGGCAATCATTTCACGATGTATGTGTATATGAAATCATCACACCGTACATTTTAATTCTATACAATTTTTAAAAATACAGAACACTTCATAAATTTATGTGACATCCTTGTGCAGGGGCCATGCTAATCTTCTCTGTATCATTCCAATTTTAGTATATGTGCTGCCAAAGTGAGCACTATATACAATTTTATTCACCAATTATACCTCAATAAAACTGGAAAAAATAAAAACTCATCCTTGCCCGCAGCTTCAGTTATTATCTGTGTGCCATGATACAAAGTTCTGTGTCTTGCCAAGACCTCTACTGAGCTTCACACCTTTACCTATATGACATCTTCATTTAAATATTTTAAAGGTACCACTCAGTACAGTATTTCCAAAACAAAATTAATCTGATAATCCTAACTCTAGAGACCACCATCCAACCACTCATGCAATACAAAATCTATAGCTTTAGCTCTGTGTCGTTCCATACAAGATCCACCACCAATTTTTGTCCCCTTTTCTAAATATTTCTCAACTTGTCTCTATCTCTATCACCACCTCCATTCACCTATGCTCTACAGTATCCTCCCTACTTGGTGACCTGTAACCATTTTCGCTTTTCCTCCAAATTCTTTTCCAAGCTGTAGTCTGCAGCCAGGGTTAGCTTTTCAAACCGTATATGTGATAATGCAATCACATATTTTTTATGTGATTTTTTTTAACCCAACAAAAACCTATTCTGTCCAGCCAGAGGACTAGGAAACAGACAGCCTAGCATGGCAGAAAACATTTAGACAATAATCCCTCTTCTACAGTCAAACACCACAGAAAAAGCTATGGCCCCAAGTGGGGAGTCTAGACTTCCACACATGCCTGGCTGTAACAAGGTGCCCAAACCTGTGCCAGAGTAAAGTTAGCGAAGACCGAGGAGGAACTGGAACTTTCATCCCCACTTAGCAGTTTAAGACCCTCATTTTCCCCCCACCCCACAGAGTTAGTGGCAACCAGATGGGGAGCCTGGACATCCTCCCTCATCCAACAGTATCGAAGCACTCCCTCCTTTCCATACTGGGGTGGTGTCAGTGGAGACTACACGGAAAGTAGTAACAAGACACCCCTACTCCTCCTAGACAGGGTGATATCAGTGGAGGCCTTGTGGGGAGCCAGAATTCCATCCTTCACCAGGCAATTATGGGGAGCCCCTCCCCTGCTTGGGAGTCAACACAAGTTGAGGGGGAGATCTTTACTTCTGCCCCTACCTGCCAGTAATTCAGTACCTCCACCTTTTACCTGCTGGAGTAGTATCACAGAAATCCAGCTAAGACAGAAGATTTAAATAAGATCCAGAGCCTCTAATACCTAAAATGTCCTGTTTCAATTGAAAATCATTCATCATACTAAGAATCAGGAAAATCTCAACCGGAATAAAAAAGACAATCAGCAGATGCCAGACGAAAAGGCCAGAGATATTAGAATTATCTGACAAAGAGTTTCAAGCAGTTGTCATAAAAATGCTTCAATGAGCAATTATAGACATGCTTAAAACAACTGAAAAAAAACTCAGCAAAGAAATAAAAAGTCTTAGCAAGAATCAAAATGTATAGCAGAACCAAAAGGAAATTTCAGAACTGAAAATTATAATAACCAAAATTTTAAAACTTAATGGAAGGGCTCAACAGCAGAGGAAAACAATCTGTGAACTTGAAGACAGAACAATAGAAATGACTCAATCTGAACAACAGAGAGAAAAGAGACAGAACAACAAACAAACAACACAAAATACCTATCAGATTCTCAGGGTCCTGCAGGAGTATAACAAAAGGCCTAATATTCACGTCATCTGAATCCTAAGAGCAGTAATGGCTGAAAACTTCCCAAATTTGGCAGAAGACATAAGCCCAAAGATTCAAAAAGGCAAGCAAATTCCAACCAAGATAAACCCAAAGAAATCCACACCAAGACACATCATAGTCAAATATTTGAAAGTAAAGACAAAGAAAAAAATCCTGAAAGCAGCAAGAGAAACAACTTATCTATAGGGGAAAAACAATACAAATAGCAGAAAACATGAAAGCCAGAAAGAAGTGGCACAATACTTATTAAGTACTGAAAGAAAAGAACTGTCAATACTGATTTTCATATAGTAAATTTATCTCTCAGGAATGAAAGGGAAATAAAGACATTGGATGAAGGAAAACAAGAGTTTTTCACCAGCAGATCTACCTGAAAAGGATGGCTAAAGGAAGTTCTCTAAACAGAAAGAAAATGTTGAAAGAAGGAACTTTGGAACAGTAAGAAGAAGAAAACAATGGAAAGGGGGAAATATGGGCTGATAAAATACATCTTCCTTTTTCTTTTGAACTTCCTAAGTATGTTTGACAGTTAAAGCAAAAATTATCTAATACTCTCTGATATGGCTGTAAATGTGTGTAGAGAAGTATTTAAAACAATTATAAGCAGAGGAGGGTAAAGGAAGACATACAGGGAGGCAAGATTTCTACAGTTCACTCAAAGTGGTAAAATATTGACCCTCTTAGACAATGAAAATGTATGTGTATATAATGTAATACCTACAACAACCACTAAAAAAAAAAATGCTGTACAAAGAGATACACTCAAAATACTATAGATAAACCAAAATGGAATTTTTAAAAAATATTCAGGTAGCCCACAGGAAGGCAAGACATAGAAAATAGAGAAATAAGATAAACAGAAACAAAAAGTAAAATGGTACACGTAAGCTCCAAACATATCAATAATTACATTAAATGTAAATGGGCTAAAGTAAACCAAAATGCTTGAAAATTGGGGAGGTTCTGGACTAAAGAAACAGAATAGCCTACACCAGTATAAAAATTTGCCCAATATTTGTATTTATATATAAATTGCACACACTTTATGTAAACCCATCTAACATTGTTCAGAATAGGATAACGCCTGTCAAGGGCCACCGTCAAGTCTCTTTCAGACATCTAAGGACTAGAAAATTACTGAAAACAAAAGGTTACAGATTCTCAGAAAAACCACATCCTGCAGAAGCACAGCCAGCCCACATAAAACCGTGGACCAAAACAGATGTGAACCCCCTCCCTCTTTCCTGCACCTTGCCCTTTAAAGCACAATAAAAGACTCACCCCCCCACCCTTCAGGGCCAACACCACTCTAGGCGTTTGGCCCCTCTCCTCCCTTGGAAAGTGAATAAAAACTTTCTTTTCTACCCTTGTTAATACTTCTGTGAATTCTTTCACAACCCATGTCAGCTCACCTAACATTTTATGTTAAATATTATTTAATATTTTGTATAATTAATTTTTGGTACAAATTAATTTTGTACAATTAGTAATAGCATATAGAACTTGTACACAGTGTAAATAACTCATATAGAGCTCTCAGCTCAGGCCAGGCCTTCAGTGGTAGCTATTACAAGGACAGAAACTGGGTAGGGCTTCTCATCATTTGCAGCATGATACTCTCTCCAGCCCTGAGTCAGCCACATGATCATGAGAGTAAAAAACTGATAGACTTTACAACCATTCCGTATGCATACAGCCATTCTGTTTTTCACTTTTGGAACAGTATTCAGTAAATTACATGAGCTATTCAACATTTCATGATAAAACTTGGCTTTGCCCAATCAGATGATTTTGCCCAACAGTGGCTAACGTAAGTGTTCTGAGCACGTTTAAGTAGGCTAGGCTAAGCTATGACCTTCGGTAGGTTAGATGTATTAAATGTATTTTCGACTTAGGATATTTTCAACTTACAGTGGGTACTGGGTGCATAACCCCATTGTAGGTTGAGGAAGATCTTTATATACTCTTCCTAAGTGACCTCTCTAAACCCATAACTTCAACTGCCACTTACACCAGGATCAGTAAATACTAAGCAGACATGCTACAAATTCCCCCTTCAACCAGTCCCCCGGTTTGGCTGGACTCATCTCTGTTCTCGAGGTAACCACTTAAACTGTGCATCTGGAATTTGAAATGAAAACTTTTTTCCATTCTGGATAGATACTAATGAGTGCCTATTTTGAGTCCACTAACACTTTTTCTTGGCTAAATTTCACAAATCATTCCAGTAGTCCATGATAAAATTCCATGCTGAAATCCACTTGAAATTAAAAAGAAAATGGGAAGAGAAATTGGAAAAATAGTCACTGACAGAACAGAAATAGTTTTATATCCTTAAAAGAGATCAGTGGAGGCCTTGGAACTACTTTCCTATTTAGATGAAAACCCTGAGACAAGCGGCTTGATGGAGCCAGGCTAAGGAATCCTCAAATATGATGTGCTCTGGTACAAGCCTATGTGACAGATCACTGATGACATGGAATACTTCTCCCTGAGGCAAACTAATACATTAATAATTCTTTACATTAATGATCCCAAAAATCAGTGTATTATTTGTTGAAATATATTAAGGAGCAAAAAGGAAATTTCAATTGATTTGATATAACTGACTCATTTTATAAGAGGAAGCTGGGGTTCACAAGAGGCAGAGATACAACTGGTAGAATCTACATCTCTTCACTCCCAAGTCTGCCCATCACTCTAAACTTGTGCCATTTTAGTTTGTCATTTATACTGTGGCATATACATACTGTGAAGTATAAATACGTGAAACCAACTAATTTTACATAAACTTACCCACTCCCTTTTGCAAAAAATATAGTGTAAACATAAAGAAAAAATGGGTGATTGTTTCCATCCCCCACTGAACCAAACCAGTTCTGGAGTAAGATGTTCTCTGCTGTCTGTGGCATGGCTTCCCAAAGATGCTCACCTGTTAATTCCCAGAACCACTGAATATGTTCAATTACATGGTAGAGGGGGAATTAAGGTCATTAATCAATTGACCTTGAAATAGAGATTATCCTAGGTTATCCAGGTGGAGCTCAATGTGTCCTCAAATGTGGAAGAGGGAGGCAGTAGAGTCGGTGTTGGTGACTCTGTGATGTACTGTCAGAATCAACCAACCTTTGCTGGCTTCAAAGATGGAAGATGGCTAAGGAAAGTGGGCAAGAAAATGGATTTTTCCAGAAAGGCTTCAGAAAGGAACTCAGCCCTGCCAACACATCGTTTTCAATCCAGTGAGATGCCTTTCAGACTTCTGAGCTACAAAACTAAAATAATAGGTTTATGTTATTTTAATTTACTAAGTTTGTGGTAACTTGTTATACTAGGAATAGGAAAACCAATATACTTTTCATAGGCTCATTTCACGCTTTCCTGTGGTCATAAGGAGTTGGCGCCTGATTGTAAAGCATTTATCAGAGAGGAGTAAAATGGTTATTGGTTCTAAAACAAGGCAGCTAAGCAATATGTTGCCTCGTAGGGCTTCCCTAATGGCGCAGTGGTTGAGAGTCCGCCTGCCGATGCAGGGGACACGGGTTCGTGCCCCGGTCCGGGAAGATCCCACATGTTGCGGAGCAGCTGGGCCCGTGAGCCATGGCCGCTGAGCCTGCGTTTCCAGAGCCTGTGCTCCACAGCAGGAGAGGCCACAACAGTGAGAGGCCTGCGTACCGCAAAAAAAAAAAAAAAAAATGTTGCCTCATAAAATAAAAACCCCCTCTCAAAATTTAGTACAAATGAACATTTATTGAGCCCATATTAAATGGGACATGGTTAAGAGATGCCCCTCTTCTGTCTAATTCTTGCCACTCTGTTTATCCTCAAGTAGGTACCTCCGATGTCTCACTAGTCTAGTCTTTTACAATTATTCAAGCTCCTATAATGGAATGGAAGGCTTGTTCAGAGGCTCAGAATCTTCTTAGAATGTTGTGGTTAGTAGAGCGATGGTCACAGGTAATGAGAATCTGCTTCATTTTCTAAACTAAAAAGCAAAACAAAAACAAAAATGAAAACATGAGTTGCCAAGAGAAACAAGAAAACCTAGTGCTCAAAAGATCAGGCTCATCTTTCTCATTTCCCACTGGGCGCATGATTTAATTTAAGGTGTAAATTCCTTATTCTCCTGCCCTCTCTTTGAGCCTTAAGCAAGATACCTGCACACTGTCCAGGTATCCATTTTAATGCCTGAAGAAGTTACTTCAGAAATTTCCAAAACAGCCAGGAGTGAGGCAAAGTATTAAAACCAGGACCTCCTGATTCAGAGCTCCTAGGCTTTACAACTTTTAATTGAATTATATATTTTATGAATCAGAAAATCTGATGCCTTTTCCTCAGGCTCTCCCTTAAAAAGATTCCAGGGACTGGACTGGAATCCACATCCTAGTGAGACAGGAAATCTTGGAAAACTCAAGGGAGAAAACTTGTTTATCCTATGCCTATTTGGTGACTGAAAATGCAAACAATTAGACTTGGACGGTAAACCTCAGAGAGGAAAGAGGCTGTCTTTTTCACCTCCATATTAGAATTATAGCTGATCTCAGCATCTGGAAAGTTTTAAATTGGAATCCTTTCCCAGCATTGAAAATGGTGTCAAATCCCTAATAAGATACCAGAGACAAGAGAGAAGAAACTTACCAAAAAACACTGTGTTGTACTCGTTGCTTCCCGTGGAGGTGCTGGGCTCCTCTATAATTAAGTAAAGAAATGGTTTTTATTCACTTCCAGTAAGGATCACAGTGTGTCTGTCATTCAGCTCACAGACTCAAGTAGCCCCCTAGTAAACGTAGGACTCCACTGAGTCTATGACACAAAAACCTCCCTTCTTCTAACTGCCAAGGCACTCTGCCATGCCTGAAATCCTACCAGTGGAAATGAAACACAAGTGCACTTCATGAGAAGGATTTAGTTAAAGGGCTGGTCTCCACTCACACTTAGAAGTCCCTGAGAGATCCAACCTTTTTTTTAACAGGTCCTTCAGCCTCCACTAAAATACAATTTCTAGATTTCTCCAACTACAATCTGCAATCCCCTATATGCTTTAAGCAGTGCTGGAAAACAGTAGGTCTCAATCAATGTTAGCTATTATTTATAGACATAAGAATCAGAGTGTTTAGAAATTCGCTTTTGTAAGTAAGGCCCAAGGGTCTTTCTTAGCACAAATCTCGGGCATTCCCCCAGACTACTGGGGTTTGTTTGCGGGGGTGGAAGGCATTGGAATCTTATGACTTCTTGGCTGAGTGGCAGACAGAAAATTGAAAAATGATGGTGGCTTGAGAGAGGGATGGGCAGAGATAGGGACACTGCTTAATTCATGAAGCTTTTAAATCGCTCTATTGTCTGTTCAGGCTATATTCAGATAAGATTTACACTTAGCGTAACCTTTACTCCAAAAGTTCTCTATTTGAAATGAATTGTAATCAACTGGAAAAGAAAAGGAAATTGTTAACCCCTTTTCTGACTCTACAGAGACATGAAGGAGCTTGTCCTCTTTAGGGAAGCCCAGAAAGCAGGTCCCAGAGATCAGATCGGGTCAGACCTTGGGGCTGGAGCTATGCTGGTGTTCAACCAGTTGCAGTTCCTGGCGTTCTGGGAAATGCTTCAACTTTCCTCAAGTTTCAATGAACTTTTGGCTAAGTTTACTCCACCTCAGAGAACAAAGCAGCAAAAGTATCCCCAAATGTGTAAATTACCATAGGACTTTCCTATGTAAAGAACTATAAATAAGGAAAGGGAGGCAGGGAGGAACTTCTGCATTTCTGAAGAGAGGAATCCTCACCTGTGACCTCAGTGGCTTCTTCCTTAGAGCTCAGGGTGTTTAATCCCACATTAGTAGGCAATTCTAGGAAAACAAAATGGACGACGGGAATTGTCACAGACATATGCTGGGAATCAAGTACACTGGACAAAAGCAGCCTTTCCCTCAGAAATGTAAAAGAGGGAGCCTACCAATTGCTGCCCAGGCCTCCTCTGAGGACAGAACCCTCACTTACCAAAAGTCTGTGTGTTCTCCAAATACACGTCAGTTGTTGTTTGTGCATCTTCAGTGAAGTCATGGTGCGTGGTCAAGTCTGACAGGTCAGTGGTCGACTCTAGGCCAGTGGTCGACTCTGGGTCAGTGGTCGACTCTGGGTCAGTGGTCGACTCTAGGCCAGTGGTCGACTCTGGGTCAGTGGTTGACTCTAGGCCAGTGGCCCACTGTAGGCCAGTGGTCGACTCTGGGTCAGCAGTCGACTCTAAGCCAGTGGTCAATTCTGGGTCAGTGGTCGACTCTGAGCCAGTGGTCGACTCTGGGTCAGTGGTTGACTCTAGGCCAGTGGTCAACTCTAGGCCAGTGGTCCACTGTAGGCCAGTGGTCGACTCTGGGTCAGTAGTCAACTCTAGGCCAGTGGTCAACTCTAGGCCAGTGGTCCACTGTAGGCCAGTGGTCAACTCTAGGCCAGTGGTCGACTCTGGGTCAGTGGTCAACTCTAGGCCAGTGGTCGACTCTGGGTCAGTGGTCAACTCTAGGCCCGTGGTCAACTCTAGGCCAGTGGTCAAATCTAGGCCAGTGGTCGACTCTGGGTCAGTGGTTGATTCCGGGTCAGTGGTTGACTCTAAGTCAGTGATGAATTCTAGAGGAACCAAAAAGAAAAAAAAAACAGTTCAAGTACTTTCTTGTGAGAATGTTTCCACCATCTCCACAGCCTTCCATTCCCAGCTAGATCTTTTTCCAGGGAAAACATGGAACAGAAAAGGGGATATTGAATCAAACTGGTCTCCCCACAAGTTTCTCTTCTGCCAAGTGCTAGAATGTCCAGAAGACTAACTGCCTAGGAATACGCTCGCTGCCCCTACTCCACCCTCCTTTGAGGGGTCGGGTTAGGAAGGAGCGTTTGATATTGTGCCTCTAAATGTGAATCAGTCAGACTGCAGTGGAATAAAATTTCAAAAACTCCCCTATATAATTCTCTCAGTTTCCTGAAAACTAAAAATATAAGTGGGGGAAAGGAGCAAGGAAAACAGCTATTTCCAAGGTGCATAAGCAAGAATGAAATGGACTCTAAAATGGGGACTCCTACCATTTTCATTTAATGGGCTACATCTAGCTCTTCAATTTCCAATCTGTCCTAGAGAATGCACAATCCAGACATTTTGGGTCTTGTGAACCATAAAAGCATCATAACCATGAAGGCCTGATGAGCCTACCACCTGGGTCTGCTTGGGCTGCAGTGAAAGACCTACAGTCCTCGTGGCTGCCTAGTCCAGCAGGTTGTGGGCACCCTGCCAATGAGGTCAAAATCATTAGCTCTCTAATTTAGTCATTTGCTTTGTCATTCATTCATATGCAGTAAAGAACCCAAACCCAGCAGCGGATAAATTGAGAGCTACCAGAGGGAGAGCTGGGAGGAAGTGGAGGGTAAAGTCACCATTTTAGTGCAAGTGAATGAATACCCCTCCTCTTGAGAAACGGATCTGAGTTCAGGAAGGACTAGAAGAGAAAGAGGCTTGGGGGGAAAGCAGCCTTCTTCTGGTTCAGGAGACAGGGATTCCTTCCTCTCTCAATATGACTCACAAGTTTCTGCTCCAGACCCACTGATTCCCACTGCATGTAACCCAGCCAGCGGCTAAAGCACTTTGAATCTTACTCTCCAGTAAAGTTAGAGTACACCCAAGGACTTTTTAACCTGAATCAAATAGAGAAAGCCTCTTTAGCACCTGAAGGGGACCACAGGGAAACCTCAAGAGCCCTCTCATCACCAACCCTAATTCCATTTGACCCAGCCTGACTACCTGTATGAGGTGGATTCAAAACACAACCTTAATCTTAGTCAAGCCACTCAACTTGCCCAAGGCCTCATAGCTCACTCACACACACACACACACACACGCACACACGCACACACGCACACGCACATGCACGCGCACACACACACGCACACGCACACGCGGTGAATGGACTTTAGCCCTCTTCTCCAGAAGACCTCCCAACGTGCACTCACCCTGAAGCAGTGCGGGGTAAGTCACCGCCGGGGCAAAGCAGGCGGAGAGGAGCAGGGCCTTCCAGAGCATGACGCCGGTGCCAGGGCGGGGAGCGCGGCAGGCTAGCGGAGGTGGGGAGGACCCAGGGTGCCGGACCGCAGCTCTGCTGGGCATTTATTACAACCTCAGGCCCAGGTCCCAGAGGAGGCATTCCCAGGGGGTTGGGAAGAAAACAGCCTCGCCCACAAGCGATGAGACTGCCCTGAAGCAAAGGAGGGGAAAGGGGGGTGGGGTGGGGCGAGGGGGTGAAGTATGGGTGGCGGGAGGGAGAGGAAGTAAGGAAGAGTTCAGAGGAAACCATCAGTGAGGTCCTTGGCGACGTTAGGGTCCTTTGCCCCATTACCACTAGGGGCAGGGCTTCTAGTTCCACCAGATCACAACACTCCCCTCCTGACCCAAGGCTGCAAGTTTGTCCTCTAGGCTGGAGCCAAATAATGCTTTACTGAGCCCCCGAAATGCCTCTGTGTGTCAGGGTGCGGGACTAAGAATAGTAGTGGGGTCTGCTGGCGACGCTGACGCTGAGGGAGAGCCCTAATGCGAACAGTCTTCTAACTCTAGCGGGTCCCTGGAAGAGAGTCGTCGATCAGAATGATAATAACTAGTGCAACTATTATAATAACAGAAATATCTAAAATTGTAAGATTTCATATGTGCCGCTATCTCATTGGATTCTCACCACGGTCCCATGCGAGAGTCGTGATTGTCCTCATTTTTCTGGTGAGGAGCCTAGAAGCTGAGAGACTCAATGACTCCGATTCACCCGGAGATACGCACGCTCCGCCGCGATGCCGCGAACACGCAGGACCTCTTGGCTGTGAGGACCTGGCTCCTGCGAATGACCTTCCCAGTCCGCTAGGGGGCGGTATGAAGCTGCGATGCGTCCTCGGCTGAGCACTGACTTACCCTCCACGTAGACGCAAAGCAGGCCGAGAAAACACAAGGTTGTGGGGCTGGCTCACCTAAGTAGGCCTCAGAGCGCAGTGAAGTCACCACCGTTACCTGGACAGGAGGCCTTTACACATACCCACAACTCCCATCGCAGGGTCAAACCCCATGGGGCCTTTTGGTTTCAGTTTTCTTTACATAAAAGGTCACAGCTGATTCCTGCTCCTCAGAAACCACAGGGCTGACAATACCACTGAGGGAAACCTCTCAGTAATAGTAATAATAACAGCTAATATTTATCGGGTGCTTAACTCTTGCCATAGGCGTGTGTTACTTTAGCCTAACACCAAACCTCAGGCAATTTTATTCGCCTTTTCCAGATTAAGTAACCGTGCACAAAGAGGTTAAGGAACTTATGAAAGGTCACACAGTAAATGTTATAGAATCAGGAAGCAAACCTGTGGGCACTCTGATGCTGGGGCCTCTGCTCTCAACCAACTCTCCCGTTTGTGCCCACGGCCCTGTTATCTCCCTGAGCTCATAGTTTTGTCCCGGGAAGTGTGGCAACTTTACAGTCTTCTCCTTAAAGGCAGAGGGAACACACGCACACACACACACACATTTTGTTTTTCTGGAAACTAAATTTCCTTGGCAAGGCCTGTGCAATGAAGTGTAACCAAATACAATAGGAGCTTGGGAAGCAAGAAGCTCACAAAAAACTTGCAGGCAAATAACACCAGCAAACAATGAAAGATCAGACAATAATGCGGCAGGTCGCCAGCCAATGGATGAAGGGGAGATTTAATCTGCGTCAGCCACAATATGAGAATATTTCCTACACTAGAACACTGGAAGAATCGACTTCCCTATGTGCAAAGTAGAATCTCTGATCTCTTTGAGGAGAGCTGGACTTAGACCTTAGTACTGAGGGGACAGAAATGACCAATAACTCAGCTACCTAAAAATATAGACACTGCTTTAGATGTTCTTCCAAAGATAATGGTACCATTTTTGTGTGCCTTCGTTTCCCCCAGAGTCAGTGGACGAACAGCTTCTTGGTGACTATTACATTGAAATATGGGAGCAATTTGGTCCCCCTTCATGAAGACATGTTATTATTTCTCATCACTTGAATATAGTTAGGTCATTACCACAGCGGGTCCCAGAGAGGTCTCTGCTAAGGTGAGATCCAATAAAATTGTTATAATTATAAGGTCTTTTTTATTAATATGGGATTGTAGTTCTGTTTTACAGTATTAAAATATTTTGGCTTTCTTAACTTTTTCCATTGCTATCAAATTTTATAGAATTATATAATGTCAAGACTTGAAGGTATATTAAATTTTACTCAGCTCAATCAGATATCCAATATCTTTTTTTAAAACATAATTTTTCCTTAAATAACATCCCTGGTAATGGGGAACTCACTACATTGAGGAGAACAGTTCATCTTTGGACAATTTGTCCTTCCAATAGAGAAAATATGTCTTCCTATAATTTCAACCTATTTGCCCCAGTTTTGTTCTGGGGGACCGAATATATAAAATTAGGTCCTTTTTCCTCTCTTCAGATGTCAAAAGTGGCTATCATTTTACTTTCAAATTTCTTCACCATTCTAAAAAAAGTGTAAGTTTTTTCCTGTCTTATTCCCTCAAATTTCTCCAAAACCTAGCAAAGTGTCTGGCACATCAGAGGTGATAAAAATATTTATTGATAAATTAATGATAGATGACTCCTGGTCCTTAGTCTCTGATCGCGTTAGTCGATGGTCTTTTGAAAAGGAAACACTGTAATTGAAACAGATTATCACAGATTTGATCTAATTAGAGAAGGGAAAAAAAACTATCACCATCCTTCCTTCTGGAAAATATGATTATATTGAATGGACTTGTGTATTAAATGCCAGATGAAGTGCTAAAAGGCAAGTCTGGCAGAAAGTGTGGAAAGTTTCCTGAAAGCACTAAAGAAATTAAAAAACCTTTGCATCTACTTTCTCTAGAGTGAGATCAGTTTCCGGCAAGTGGGTTGAGCTGGGAGTGAGTGACATCCTGCAGATGTGTCTCTGTCCCTTCCTAATTCCCACCCTCAACAGACAGAAGCCCTGAAGCACCTGGGAGCATGGAGCCAGGAATTTGACCCAGGGCAAGTGCTTCTTCCATTCTCCATTGCAAACCCCAACAGTCATGCTTCCCTTAGGGGGAAATTTCCAGAGAGCAAGACAAGTTTCTCCCTTGAGGAACAGGGCGCCCAGAATGGTCACCTGGCCTTGCAGATTAGATACTGATAAGGGCTAGCCTAGTATTTTAGGGCCTAGTCAAGCATTTTTCCAGCATCTGGTCAGAGACCTAGCAATTACACTAAGTATCTTGAGCAATTCAAAAGAAATCTCAAAATTGATTCCTTCTTAAAAGTTATAACCGTGGATAAGTTTATTTTTATGTTTATATTACAAAGTCAGTTTATAACAGGGTACTAAGAACTCTAATCCAGTGCCAGAGATACAAAAAAGTTATTTACTTAACAAATGTTTACAGAGTGACTAAGAAATGCAATGACTAAAGCAGAAGAGGCACTAGACAAGAGGTCAAAATCGCAGACTCTGGGGTCCAGCATCCTGGACTATATCCTGTATATCCTGGCTCTGCCAGTAGTAATTAAGCAACCATGGGCAAGTTACTTAATTCATAGTACCTCAGTTTTTTCTTTACATAATGGACATAAAAATAGTTTTTACTTTGTTGGATTGCTATAAGGGTTAAATTAATGTATTCGTGTCAAATGCCTCGAATAAGGAAAACCATAATAAAAATTAGCTATTATTATTATTAGGTGCTGAAGATGAAAAAGGCCCAGGTCTCCAAAGAGTTGATAATATTATTTTAGGGTGGGAACATAAAGGAACATCCCCCTGGAAAGTTTCATGGGGAAGATGGGACAGTTAGAGTAAGATTCACCTGAATTTAATAAACATATTTCTCGGTTTATAGAGAGAAAGAAGGTAAACGGAGGGACTCTAGGCAAAAGAAGTAATGTGCATGAATAGTAATGTTCAAGGTGTCCCGTCGTGAATTATAATCAATTTGGGAACATAGAGGAAAACTATGTTAATTGCTAGATTCTAAACCACTGAAGGCTGGAACCATCTTAATCAACTTTGCATTACCCACTCCTACAGAGTCTGTGATGGTTGCATAGCGATTGCCAAATAAATGATTATTCATCTGTATTGAACTGTAACATGGGGTAGGTGGGAAGGCATCATCAAATCCATCACTTCAGCAATAAAATAGTGGCTAAAAACTTGAGTTCTGGACTATGAATCCAGGTCTTTGTGAATACTTGGGCTTGCCCAAGTTACTTTATCCTTCAGAATGCAGGTGGTGATAGTAAGCATTTCACAGGGTCATTATGAAAATTAAATGAGCTCATCCATGTAAACTTGTAACTAGCATATAATAAATGATCGATGATTGGCAGCTATCATTATTATAACTTGAAATGGACCTTGAAGAATAATTAAAACTGTAAGAGTGACTCTACTCATCCAAGAGAACTTCCTGACTGGAGAACATAGGGAGAGTGTGGGAGGAAAGGGGGTGGAAGGAAAGAAGGTTGTGAAAAACAGTCTGAAATGACATTTGGGACCAAACCAAGGAACGCTTCAGAAGCTGAAGAGATGAGTCATTATTCTGCCAGCAGAAGTTCTGGTAGAGTCATGCTTTAGGAAGACTAACCAAACCTGCACAAGAAAGTAGGTCGGCTATGACACAGCACAAGCAAGAGCTACTTCAGATTGAGCAGAGTGGTGGCCCTAGGCATGAAAGGAAGGACGCAGATACTAAAGACATTACAAAGGTGAAATTAAAGGGACTTGGTGGCTGATTGGATTGGCGGGGATGGGCAAGTCATCCCCACCATAAGTTATGTATATGCTACCAAGAGTTGGCTTTAATTCCTCTAGGACATGAATTCCCAGAGTCAAAACGCCTATGCTAAAAATAAAAGGAGACAGAAGAGGAGGATGAGAAGTGTAAGTCCTGAGATTCAGCTGAGAGTCTTGCCTGGTGGTGAGTGAACAAGTAAGAAAACACACTGTGGTGTAGCAGTAATGGATCTCACTGGGTTAGAATAAAGTTTTAGGGCCCATGTTTTCTCTGGCGCTAGTACACATCCTTATGGGAAATTCTGAGACTAACTACAGTGTCTTTATCTGTTAAATATTTTGCCTCAAGATTGGACCCTTTTAATTCACGGGGGGGGGGGTTCCGTAGCTGATTGATAAGAAATAAAATAGTTATAACAATGAGATTTCACCTCAAACACATTAGGATTATCAGAAATACAAACAGACAAAATAACGAGTGTTGGCAAGGATGTGGAGAAATTGGAACTCTTATGCACTGTCGTGGGAATGTAAAAGGGTGCAGCCATAATGGAAACAGTATGGCGGGTCCTCAAAATATTAAAAATATAATTGCCTTATGAACCAGCAATCCCATTTCTGGGTGTATATCCAAAAGAATTCAAAGCAGGATCTCAAAGAGACATTTGCATACCCATGTTCATAGCAGTATTATTCACCATAGGTAAGAGGTTGAGGCAAACGTCCAGCAGTAGATGAATGGATAAAGAAAATGTGGTTTACAAATACAACAGAATATTATTCAGCCTTAAAAAAGGAAGGAAATCCTGTCACATGCTATGAACAAGGTCACGTGGATGAACAAGCAAGGTCGTATGGATGAACCTTGACGATATTATGCAAAATGAAATAAGCCAGTGACAAAAAGGCCAATACTGAATGATTCCACTTACATGAGGTACCTAAAGTAGCCAAACTCAGAGAAACAAAGTAAAATGGTAGTTGACAGGGGCTGGGAATAGGGAGGAATGGGAATTGTCATCCAGTGAATATAGGGTTTCAGTTTTGCAACATGAAAAACTTCTAGAGATCTGTTGCACAATAATGTGAATATACTTAACACTGTTGAACTGTACACTTAACAGTTAAGTGACAAATTGTATGTTATGAGTTTTTTACTGCAATTAAAATTTCTAAAAATAGTTATAAGTTAATAATGGCTAAATGACAATGATCGTGTACCAGACACAATTCAAACTATTTTCCAAATTCTAGGTACTTTACAAATATCATTTTAATCCTTATAACAATCGTAAATTATTATCACTGCCTCCAGTTTACAGATGAGGAAACTGTGGCTCAAAGAATTTAAGTAACTTGCCCAAAGTCACAAAGCTAGTAAGAGGTTGAAGCAGTATTCAATCCAAGCAGTGTGGCTCAGAGTCAATTTCCATCTTTTCTCTATACAAGCTCATCTCTACTCATCATCTAAGTGTCAAGGGTAATTACTCATTACTCTGGTAGTTCAGGATTAATTCCTTCCTTACATCTCTGCCCCAACTATATTGAAAGGTTCAGACAGCAGGGGCCAGACTTATACAACTTTACCACATGTTCCCTAATAGTACCTAGCTAGGTGCTTTGCCCATTATTGTTGGACCAAATGAGCTCAGACATTTTAACAGATATTGAAGCTTAGCGGAATCCCATCCATGTAAGATTTGAACCAGGAGATTTCATCCAGGCTCCTCACTGACCCAGTTCTAAATAGATGCTTCCTAGTAGATACATGTATATGTGTAACTGAATCACTCTGCTGTACACCTGAAACTAACACAACACTGTTATACAACCATGCGCCAATATAAAAATTTTTAAGATGTTTTTAAAATAAATACATAGATGCTTCTTTCCTGACAGCAGATTGAGGTAGGTACCCCTGTGAGAGGCTGGAGAAGATAAATGAAAGAACTTCAATTTCCCCAACCACATTTTGAGTTACATAGGGAAAAAGCAGGAAAAAGTTTGAGTGTCTTTTGCTGACCTCTCCAAGAGATTTAATAGAAATGCACCATGGAATTTTATTCACCACTCTTTTCCTTACAAATGAGCCTCCTCTTAACCACCCCAGCACGCATTTAGGTAAAGCAGAATGAAGGGTAAAGGGTGGATAAAGAATGAAAGGGCCCATTATTAGATTTGATAAATGCTGAAGGCAATCTGAAACAAAGTCACCTCATCTTCTATATACAAATTTTCTTTTCTCTTTATTTTTTTTTTTTAAAGAAGATGTTGGGGGTAGGAGTTTATTAATTTATTTATTTATTTTTGCTGTGTTGGGTCTTCGTTTCTGTGCGAGGGCTTTCTCTAGTTGTGGCAAGCGGGGGCCACTCTTCATTGTGGCGCGCGGGCCTGTCACTATCGCGGCCTCTCTTGTTGCGGAGCACAGGCTCCAGACGCGTAGGCTCAGTAGTTGTGGCTCACGGGCCTAGTTGCTCCGCGGGATGTGGGATCTTCCGGACCGCGGCTTGAACCCGTGTCCCCTGAATCGGCAGGCAGATTCTCAACCACTGCGCCACCAGGGAAGTCCTCTTTTCTCTTTTGATCCGTGGAATTTCCTCCAAGCAGTATTGCCTCCTGCCCTTTCCCTTTGAAAAGCACATTAAGAGACTCTTAAGAACATGAGGCTCACTGCTCTGTCAGGAAGAGTCTGAACTGATGGCTCCTCCCAACAGTGCTACAGTCCCATTAGCCACCTAACCTATCCCCCACTCCTCCCTTAGAGAATCACACCACCACCATTCCACCATCCCTACCACCACCACTCCACCATCCCTACCATTGCCCAGACAATTCTGTTGAACCAACATTTAATTGAGCGAATATTAAGTGCCAGAAAATGTCCTGGGTGCACAGAGTTTAAAGGATCTTGTCTCCAAGAATCACACAGCCTAGAGGGGGGTGGAAAGGTTATAGAATATAATCTCAAAAAAATTAATTCTCAGCACCTGTTTTTTTTAAGTCCTTTTAAAGTTTTTTATTTTTGTAATTAACGTATTTATTCAATGAACTTATGGTTACGGGGGGGGAGGGAGGAGGGGGATAGATTGGTAGTTTGGGATTGACATGTACACACTGCTATATTTAAAATAGATAACCAACAAGGACCTACTGTAAAAAAAAAAAAAAAGATAACTATGAGGGATGTAATGTACATGATAAATATAATTAACACTGCTGTATGTTATATACGAAAATAGTATAGGGAGTAAATCCTAAGAGTTCTCATCATGAGGAAAAAATATCTCCTTTCTAATTTCTTTAATTTGTATCTATATAAGATGATGGATGTCCACTAAACTTATTGTGGTAATCATAAGTGAAGTCAGATCATTGTGCTGTACACCTTAAACTTATACAGTGCTATATGTCAATTATATCTCAATAAAATTAGAAGAAAAAATAAAAATAAAATATTCAAATAAAAATGAACACAGTACATGATAAAAATTTCAAACAATGCTTAAAAGTATAAAATTGAAAAGGAAAAGTACCTCTGCTTCCTAACCCTGAACCCATGATTAACATTTTCTTCTGTGTATTTCTTTTTTTTTTTTTTTTTTTGCGGTACATGGGCCTCTCACTGTTATGGCCTCTCCTGCTGTGGAGCAACAGGCTCTGGACACGCAGGCTCAGTGGCCATGGCTCACAGGCCCAGCCGCTCCGCGGCATGTGGGATCTTCCCGGACAGGGGCACGAACCCATGTCCCCTGCATTGGCAGGCGGACTCTCAACCACCGCGCCACCAGGGAAGCCCTCTTATGTGTATTTCTTGAAAAAAAAAATTTATGCATTATTCTTACTGCTCAGTACTCAAGGAGGATTATAGTCCATTCACTTTATGAGATATTCTAAATTTTATTCTTGGATTCACACATTTAACATGTATTTGATTCTTACTTTATTCCAGGCACTGCTTAGTTGTTGTTTTTTTTTTAATAGAGTGAAAGATCCTTTAAATTCTATAGTGCTTTACAATTTTCAAAAGTTTCACACACATGATTTCATATAATCCCATAATAACCCTTTTTCCCCCCCTCTATCCCTGTATTGTCCCTCTCCTCTTCCCTCTCTCCACTGGTAACCACTAGTTTGTTCTCTACATCTTCGAGTCTACTTCTTTTCTGTTATATTCACTAGTTTATTGTATTTTTTAGATGCCACATCTAAGTGACATCATACAGTATATGTCTTTCTCTGTCTGACTTATTTCACTTAGCATAATGCCCTCCAAGTCCATCTGTGTTACTGCAAATGGCAAAATTTCATTCTTTTTTATGGCTGAGTAGTATTCCACTTTATATACATATACTACGACTTCTTTATCCATTTATCTGTTGCTTCTATATCTTGGCAATTGTAAATAACGCTGCTATGAACATTGGAGCACATGTATCTTTTCGAATTAGTGTTTTTGTTTCTTTCGGATATATACCCAGTAGTGGAATTGCTGTATCTTATGGTAGTTCTATTTTCAGTTTTTTGAGAAACCTCCATGCTGTTTTCCATAGTGGCTACATCAATTTACATTCCCACCAACAGTGTGGGAGGGTTCCCTTTTCTCCTTAGCTCCAGTTTTAATCATTTGAGCAAATTTTCTGATTAACAACCCAGCACCCTTCCTACTTTAATGCCTCCTAGAGTTCATTTAATTAATACTGATGAATCATCTGTTCTTTGCAAAATTCTTTACTATCCCAAGGGCTCAAAGCTATGGATACAAATAAATGAAGTAAAAGATGTAATATGACAAGAGCCCTAAGAGAAGTACAGGGAATTCTGGTGATCCGGAGGAGACAGAGATTACACTCAGCTAATGATGACTCATTAAGTCAACAGCTGTTGAGCAACTCAATGAGTCCAGAACTATGCTAGACACTAGTGACATAAAGACCGTCCCTGACTCTGAAGGTATTCGTGGCTAATAGTTCAGAAAGCCTTCATGAAGGATGTTACATTTTAACTGGATCTTAAAAGATGGATAAGATTTCATCAGGGGAAATGATGGGTAAAACAGGAAGGATTATCAGGAAGAAGTAATAATCCAGGTAAATACACATAGCGGCAGAGATAGGAGAGTAGAGGACCCATTCAGGTAGCAGCAATTAGTCTAATTTGTCTTAAAGGGATGTTGCAGAAAACATAGGAATTTGAGACCATGGAATGGAATGCTTACCTTGGAATAGTAGATCAAAGAGATCTGACTCACTGATAGATAACAGACTGTTACTGAAGGCTTTTTAGTAGATTAAGCTGATGCAACTCATATTATATGAAGACAGGCAGTGAAAAACAATGTAAAGGAAAGATGAGAAGAGGGGCATCACAATAGCACAGGCAAGACATTGAGTAGCAAGAATACTATATGATCAGCAAGTTATGTTTACATGGACGATGTGAGAAGTGAGGGTCCAGGGAGGGGAAAAGACGACTTCCAAGTTGTAAAGGGTGAATTATTCCAGTGACATACACAGGGGGTCAAACTAGGACTCAGTTTCTGAATGGTGTTAGGAGGAGAGGAGGTTGGTGAAGAGAGGATTTTCAGGTGGGGGCAAGATGAGTTTGGCTAGTGGAAATTGTCTTGCTTTAAGAGAATCTTGATGGAAATATCCCATAAGCAGCAGAAAACATGAGGCTGACGTCCATGAGATTTTGGTTTATGATGGTGATTTTGCTTTATGCATAGAGATGTGTTATTCATTTGCTCTGAAGTGATGACTGTGACCAAACAGTAGATATGATTCCAAAACAGATGGGAAAAGAAAGGACTAGGAAGGAGCTTGGTCTAGGAAGTTCTTTTATTTAGGACAATGGAGGAAAAGCCAGCAAAGGAGACAAAGAAGCAGAAAACCAGAGTGTTACACGGACACAGAAGACAAGGAAGGAGAGTATTTCAAGGAGATAGTAAACAGCATCAGATACAGCCAAGACAGGTCAAGAATAAAGGTGTTAAAAAAAAAGTTATTATAAATAAAATTGCCTTACAATTTAAAAAAAAGAATAAAAATTAAGGAAGTAAGCAGAGGAGCAAAAAGATCAAGAGAAAGTGAGGTGGGGCTTTTTTTTGGGGGGAGCAGTTATTTTGGGGTTTAGGTAAAGAGTGTTAAAAAACAAACCAACAAGCCCCAAAAGAAGTCATTTATGCTAATCCCCACGTCACCAGACTGAGAATTAGCTTCAGCTTTCCTAGAAATGGAATCTTAAACCAGTCAGTCAGGATTCTCCTGATCAGCGCTAGTTAAGAAATGCGCCTTTAAGTCCCTTGCTGTCTCCTGAAGGAAAGCAACCTTGCCATGACCAACCTGCTGTTTTGCCCAGCATAACTCTTTTGTTCCTGCTTCCTTCTGCCTATAAAAAGCCTTTCATTTTGTACAGGTCCTCAGAGCTCTTTTCTATCTGCTAGATTGGATGCTGCCTGATTCATGAATTGTTGAATAAAGCCAATAAGATCTTTGAAATTCACTCAGTTGAATTTTGTTTTTTAACAGTTGACAAGAGCATAGGCAGAGGGAAAGGAGACAAAAGAAAGTTAAGAGAATGAAAGTGTTAGACTGTAAAAGTGTTGGGGTAAATGATGGCACGGAGTTGCAAAAAATATGTGTAATTACCTATTTTTACTTTGGTTTTCTCCCATTAAAGTAAGCAGCTTTTAGGAAAGGACCAAGAACTGTTCATGTTTGCACCCCAGACAGAGATTGCTTCTTACCCCTGATAGGCATTCTTCCCTTCTCTCGCAGAGTAATAAAATCCCTGATGCTTAACCGGGCATATGACAGCCCAACATGAAGACTGCACTTCCTGGAGAATGTAAGCAGAAGTAGTATTTGAAACCTCTAGGTTTTGTTCTTAAAGGGAAAGGCATATCCTTCACTTCTGCTTTTCTCCTTTCTGCTGTATGGGATGTGGATGTAGTGATGGTTCATCTTGAACCATCTGGATGAGGGCAACATCGTGGGGATGGCAGAGAAGATATAAAGGAAGGATGCTGCATTCTTCTCAAAGTTGCAGAACACAGCCATCTTACCAGGTCAGAGAAATAAACCTCTGTCCTGTTTAAAGCCTTGATAGTGTAGTGGGAGGTGGGATATCCTGTCAGAGTACCCCAAGTATCCCAAACTCATCTGCGTCCCAGCCACATTGCATAGCTCCTATTAGCTGCTTCATAGAGATGCAAGGGAAGGAGGGGAAAGATGTCTAAGGAGACATTTTAGATGTCGGCAGGACTCTAGGAAGTGAAAGAAATTTTGCTTTAAGTGAGTCATGAACACACAGGTTTGGTTCCTTGTGTTTCCATTTCTTTGTACCAAATCAGGCTACGACAAAAATCCCCAATTTCATCTTGCTTCACTTTGCTATTAATTTAGTGAAAGGCTTTCTTATTATAAGTGTAGTCTTAAATGAGGCAAGGATTTCCTTCTTTGATATATAGCCTTTTGTTCTGAGATGCGTGAGGTTTATAAATGTTTCAAAGGGCTTTCAAATCCAAATTTACTCTGATACCAATTCTGAGAGATTGGCAGAATGCATATTAATATCTTTCTACAAGTGAACACCCAGCGTATTGTCACCTCCATAAATAAATATTGAGTGCTAACCAAGGAGATAACAATCCAAGATGGTAAGTGACTTGTTCAAGGTCACAGCTCTTCAGTGCAATGCCAAGAGGTAGAACCAAGACATCTAGAATTCATCTAATCATAACAGACTTAGTGGACAGTAGCCTCTGAAGAACGTAAGCCATCTCGTCCAAAATAAGGTTTCTCTTGAAACACCAGGAAGTATCCAATTCCTCACTCTTTCTGTTTGAAACCCAAAATATCTCATGATTGGCATTTATTTCACCATCAGTTACGGGGAAATAAATACAAGCACATTTTCCTAATTTATTTTATACCTAAAGTGGGAAATAGTGAAAGACAAGGAAAATTCTAACTCATTTCCAAGTAACTAGGAGCAGTACTTTCTCAACTTATTCCAGTCTTTGCTTCCATGAAAAGCAGCCCTTCCCATCAGAGCAAACACCTTGTTCATCTTCATTCTCTGTCCGTAGCTGGAAGCGCTACCAAGAGCATGTAAGCCTGCGTGTTCTCTTGCTTGAAGCACCAGAACAGATTTGACGGTTCAACCAATAAAAATGTCTTCTGAGAACTACAGCAAGAATCCGTGGAATCTTAATCATGGGGAAGATTCTGGAAGGAGAGCCAGACAGGTATTTTGCCTTCCAGGCCCCTGTGACTTATGATTAAGGTGCCTCATCCGGATGGCCTCGTGTGGGCATTACTCAATATCAATAAAATACTCATGGAATGAATAAATGAAGAAACTGACCTTTGCAAACCAACTTTTTTAATATTCTCTGTTCTCAATTCAGTGGGCCATCCTATGACAGCCATTCTGTGTGATCCGTCAGTGGGTGCCCAAAATAAGAAAAGTGTGTGTAACACAAGCCCAAAGATCCAGGAAGCCAGAAAAAAAAAGAGTCCAGGAAATTCGGAGCTGTATCCTGCTTTTCCATGCAAGGAAATACAGGCGGGTGATCTGGGTAGGGATGAGGAGCCTGGGATCAAGCAGAATTCTGACCTCACGACTCAGGCTCCATTTTAGATTAAATCTGCAGGAATTTTGCCCTGCCTGCGCTTGCTGTTTGTAACTAGTGAGGGAAATTTACTGGAGCAATGGAGCAGCATTGTGCCCCTGGGACTCTGGCTAGTGACTAAACATCCTGGGGGTCTGTTTACAGAGGTTGTTTTGTCTTAACCCTAGAAAAGCAAAAGTAAGGCTGGAGTATCTTACCCTTTAATCAGCATGGATACTAATCTGAGCAGGCAGGATGTGTGTTCAAGCTTCCTAAATGCACCATGCATAGAGATCAGATGGGAAAACTACCCAGTTTCTGATCTGTGAATCAGTATTATATGGCAATACCAATAGCTCCTGCGTTTATACAGAATTTGACAAGTTACAGAACAGTTCCCACGCATTATCTTACTTGAGTATCACAACAGCCTTGTGCTGGGTGTTATTCCAGTTTTATTGAATATCTTCAGGACTTGACACTGGTTCTTCAGAGGTAAGAAAAATGGGTCGATCCATGCTTCCTTTTAAGGAAGAGATCTTGGCTCCTTTGTCTCAATTGATGCCAACTTCATGCCCTAAAAAACAGCAACCAAAACCTAAATAACAGGGAGTGAAAAGGAAAGTTCTTGCAGTCCTGATAAAGGCAACTATCCAGGCCATCCAACCTTAATTTTTATAATTACTACATGAAACCAAACCATCCTGCAGTTGTAGTGGGCTGCCCATCTGTGAAACTTCACTGACCCGGAGGGTTTTAGAAGAGAAATAAACTCAGCGATTTATGGCCCAATACCTTCATTTTAGTGAGGAGAAAGTGGAGGTTCAGAAAGATTAGATAAGGTTGTCTGGCTTCCAGTTGCAACACCGCCTCTTGGAAAATTCCTTAACATATCTATACCTCAGTTTTCCCATATGTAATATGGGAATAACAACACCTATCTCATGGGGTTGTGTGAGAATTAGGATAGTGCCTATACTTAGTAAGTAAGTACTAAAAAAAATACTGTAGCCAGTACTACAATCATCATCATCTACCAAGCGCACATAGAAAAGTTGGGACTAAAATCTGACTCTAAATCCAGTGTTCTTTCTACCACAGGACATTATCTAATTCTGTGGGGAGAGCTCTTCTGCCCCCTTTGAGGTGCCAAAGGCATTAAAAGTAAATTCTTGTTTTCCACATCTAACTGCATAGTAGAAACTGGGTTCAGAGAAAATGGATTCAGAGGCAATGGGCATCTAAGAAATTTGGTATTAGATAGATATCCACCATCACCTCAAAGAAAGGCACAACTAGCTATCTGGAATCTGTATTTGGATGGAGAGTTTCAGACAAACAAACTACAGAAAAATAAAACATGGTAACTTCAGTAGTAGGGTCAAAGAGTATATAATTCTCCCTCCTCATTTCTAGTGGCTGATTTCCCATTGTCCTTTATGTGAAGAGGAAGTGGGAGGGAGTATTTTTTAAAAATTAGAAAGTCTGGGCTTCCCTGGTGGTGCAGTGGTTGAGAGTCCGCCTGCTGATGCAGGGGACACGGGTTCGTGCCCCGGTCCAGGAAGATCCCACATGACGCGGAGGTGCTGGGCCCGTGAGCCATGGCCGCTGAGCCTGCGCGTCCGGAGCCTGTGCTCCGCAACGGGAGAGGCCACAGCAGTGAGAGGCCCGCGTACCGCAAAAAAAAAAAAAAAAAAAAAAAAAAAAAAAAAAAAAAATTAGAAAGTCTGATATTCAAGAGTTATCACAGACCAAAAAAATAAATAAATAAACTTACCCATGGGTTAGAGGGAAGGGAGAGAGGCACAGGCAGAGCCCAGAGGGGTTTTAAGGCAAGGAAACCACTTTCTATGACACTGTAATGGTAGACGTGTCATCATAAATTTGTCCAAATCCATAGAATGTACTACACCAAGAGTGAACCCTAATATAGGCTGTGGACTTTGGATGATGGTGTGTCAATGTAGGTTCATCAATTATAACAAATGTACTGCTCTGGTAGGAGGTGTTGATCACAGGGCAGGCTATGCATATGCAGGAGTAGGGGGTTATGGGAAATTCTGTACCTTTTGCTCAATATTGCTGTGAACCTAAAACTGCTTTAAACAATAAAGTCTATTTACAGAGAAAGACTAATACTGTATGATATCACTCATAGGGGGAATCTAAAAAAACACAACAAACTAGTGCATATAACAAAAAAGATGCAGACTCGCAGATGTAGAGGACAAACTAGTGGTTACCAGTGGGGAGAGGGTGTGGGAAGGGGCAACACAGGGGTAAGGGGGAAAAAAGGGTTATTATGGCCTTATATGAAATCATGTGTGTGAAACTTTTGAAAATTGTAAAGCACTATAGCATTTAAAGAATCTTTCATTCAATAGAAATTTAAAAAAATTTTTTTTAATGAAGTCTATTTAAATAAATAAGCAAACTTACTTGTCGAAATACAGAACGGGCTGATTCCATCCCAAGGTCAAATGTGTCTGGAATAACACATGTAACAAGATACAGTTGTTTCACTTCAAGGGAGCCAGAGCAGTTAGACCCATTACTAGAGAGAGTCTCATTAGAGGGGAAACCAGTCATGGCACTCCAGAAATAACTCTGCTACAGACGCAAGTGGAATAGAGTTACAGAATGTTAGACTATAAGAACCTAGAGAAGAAGGTCTGTCTAAATCCTCTTTCTGTTCCCCAGAGCCTAGCCATAGGCCTGGAACAGAGTAGGTTTTCAAAGCTTGAGAAAGAACAGGGAGAAACTCTCTGGGACAGAATATTCATGAGATTAATGTTGGTGTGATCATAAGACCCCATTTGTCCACTGTGACACTGGGATCCCCTATGACTAGATGGTCCAAGAGAGTGAAATCAGATTCTGGAGCGTGCTGATAACATCTTCGCTTTAACAGATCCCAGTCACCCCCACCTGCCCCAGGAAGTACAGGGCCTTGGTTTCCATAGTGCTGGCAGAGGAGCCCTTCCCCGCATCCTGGGACTACAAGAGGTAGCAAGATAAAGGTCAAATTTCCACCTGTCCTCTGATACTCTCCTAAAGAGCAGAGTATCACCAAGGCCAGAGCCCCAAGGGCACAATGCTGCTGCTGTAATCCTACTAAGGCTCATAAAGGACATCTTAAAATGTTACTGGAAGTAGAGGAAGAGCCCTAGACTCCTAAAACAGTATTTAAAAGATGAATTTACTTGTAAGTTTTTCTACTGTTATTTTTTCCACCTCCTTATCCATTGGATTCCCAAGCAGGCTATTGGTTGTACTCCCAGTTATACTCTATCAGGATTGCCTTTCCAACTGTATTCCTCACTGGAGTTAACTTGAGGCTGTTCTGACTGCTTCTCTTTGGATTTCTCAGTGGGTTCTTTCCTGGATTCTTCACTAAATGGTTCAAATGACTCTTCAGTGAATTCCTAACTGAAATCCTGTTCCCAAATGTCACTGGATTCTCCACCGGTGTGTCTCAATCTGTGGGCATTGTTTCATGCAGAAGACATTAAATAAAAGGCAGTTGAGCAAATACAAGCAAGAGACCGAACGTTTCAGCAAAGTCTACGGTAAGTCTCGCTCCCACTTCCCTCACTCTGAGACAGGAGCAGAGGGCACGTCCGTGGCTCTCCACCATCTGGAAATGCTCTCTGCGCTGTCCAGTACCTTAGCCATTAGTCACAGGTGGCTATTGAGTGCTTGCATTTTTAATTTTATTTAATTTTAATTATTTTAATTATATAGTTATCTACTGCTCGCAGCTACCATACAGGACAGTACAGCCTTTGCTGCATTGCTTGTGTGACAGAGAGACTTAATTCTTCTCAGTTAAGGAACTGATGCCTTTTCCCTGCTACTTGTTCAGTCCAATTTCCCTTGTCAGGAATGAGAATTTCCTCAGAAAAAAAAATTGGAAATAACTGAGAGGTTTGGACTTCACTAGCACAAACACACTCTGAATCACTCCCATAAAACCATTCTTATGGTCCTGCTTTATCCACTGACCAACCTGATTGCCATTGTCCAAATTTGTCCTTATTATTGTTGATATTAAAAAGAACACTGTGGAAGTGCTCATGCCTAGTACTGGAAAAGAACATTTAACTTTGTTCTGTTTCCAGATACTTTCACCTTGTCATCTCATTTAGACGAACTACCATTCATTAAAAATTATTAAGAGTGGCAGAGGGGCTTCCCTGGTGGCGCAGTGGTTGGGAGTCCGCCTGCCGATGCAGGGGACACGGGTTCGTGCCCCGGTCCGGGAAGATCCCACATGCCACAGGACGGCTGGGCCCGTGAGCCATGGCCGCTGAGCCTGCGCGTCCAGAGCCTGTGCTCCGCAACGAGAGAGGCCACAACAGTGAGAGGCCTGCGTACCACAAAAAAAAAAAAAAAAAAAAAAATGGCAGAGGAGGGACGCAAGTGAGATGTCCGAGGAAACTCAAGAAGGATGGGCGAGGCTCGTTAGTAAAATTCCCACAACAGCTTTACCTATATCACAGCCGGCTCCGGCTCTAAGCTCTCCTTCACCGTCCAAGGGCCAAAAGCCAGACACTTTCACACGCAAGAGTCAGGAACTCACCAACAACCAGAGTGAATTTAGGACTTGGACTCCAGCCCTGATTTTACCACTTACTAACTATGACCCTAAACTCATTTCCACAGAGGACAAGAAGCCTCATGGTACTGTCCCCCTTAAGAACTGTTATGCTGATCTCTAGAAAAAAAGATGCAAATGTTACTTTTCATTATTATTATTTTTCAGGGCTCCAAACAGCCTTAGTTTGGAAGGCAAAAAAATCCTCACAGCTTCCCCTACTGCAGCTTTGATGACAGATTCAACGGTAATGTTTTTTACCCCACTCTCTTCTTCCAGGACTTTTTCTTTGTAACTCACCCAGCGTGGTCCTAGCAGGCTTTGTTTAATGAGTCTGTGTCTAATACATTACAGATGCTCAAAAAACATTTCTTATAGTAACGAAATAATTAACGGGGTAGGAAACAAATCAAAATTTGAGCCAGACACAGGTGAGGTGGGATTCATGGAGATTTCCTTATGGCCAGTGAGAAAGCTAGCAACCAGGAAACTGGGCTGTGCCTGGGATTTCCTGTAAACTTGATTCAGATACTTTGGAAATAAATACCAAGTGTTACTGAAATGTTTAAAGTTGGTAGTAAGCTGACTAGCAGCAGAGGGAACAGTGAGTGAGAAGGCAGAGTTTGCAGGGCCCAGAGGAGCTGAGTTACTTGGGGTTGGCTCTAGACTCCCTTGGAGCAGAAGCAGGCATAAGACTGCCAAGGTCGCCCTCCTCATGGTGGGTCTCTGGTGGGGAAAAAACATATTGGGAAACAAAGCAGGGAAGTACCCAGATGTCAGCTGTGCTAAGGCAAGGCAAAACCCAGGCCCGGGCCATTCCCCCACTTTCCAGTCTCCTTATGGTAGAAAAAGAATTGATAGACGATTCACTAAAATTCATTGGGCCAGTCACCAGGGGCTGAATGAGTGGGAGTCATTGGATATAAGGGACCAAATCAAAGATTTCAAAGCAAGTCAAGGATAACAAAAAGTGTTGACTGAAAGAAAAACATACAACCTAAAAGTTGCAAGTTGAGTTTTATTTGGGGATCTTCCTGAGGACTATAGCCCAGAAGACAACCTCTCAGATAGCTCTGAGGAACTGCTCCGAAGAGGAAAGGAAGGAGCCAGGATATATATGAATTTTTCGCTGGGGAAAAAAACCAAACAAACAAACTTGTAATTGAGCATCAAAAGAGTACTGCTGATCACAAAGAACAGACATCTCAAGTTAATGATATTAGTGCTTTTCTACGTATGAGAAGATGCAAGAATCTTTGGGTCATTGAAATTTTTCCGTAGAGATGCGTCCTAACTATCACAGGCCAGTATATCCAAAGAAGAGAATGCTTCCTGTTTTTTTCCACCCTGAATTCCCCTCAGGGCGCGTTATCCTGAGCGACTGCAGGACTGGCTGATGGATTGATCCTTATAGAACTGGAATGGCCAGCAACATTCCATTCTTTACAAAAGGGGAAAGTTATTAGAATCATTAAATGCAGTTGTCACTTTCAAATAAAAATGTATGCAATATGAAGTATCAGCACCTACTGGGAATTGAGCAGAGATAACCAGTTTAGTAAATTAATGGGAGGATTTGTAAGAAAGGCTAGTATGAAGCATCAGAGATCAATCGAAATCATTATGACCGCATATTACTTGAAATAATCAAAATAAATAAAGCTAAAAGAACAAGGGAACTCAGAAAGAAAAAACCCACAGATATGGAAAAACATGAAATATATTCTGTAGCTGCAAAGTATACTCTGGAAACGTGAGTGTTAGCAAAATGCAACTAGCTCTTTATGTTTTGGCTTTAAAATTAGTTTTCCTCCATTAAGGAAATAAATTGAGGGATGGGGAAGGGGAAGATGAGAGGAAGATTGGAATTCAATAAAATCTATTAGAAGGAAAGGAAGAAGGTAAAAGGGAAAATCAGTGATAAGCCAGATCTCAGGGGCAAGATAAGAGAATGAAAAGAGGTTATCGAGTTTGAAGAAACTCAGAGAAGTAACAGGACAAAGGAAATCTTCACGTGTTCCTCTGCAACCCAGGCAGGATGAGGAAGCTAAGGCACAGAGAGGTTAAGTAACATCCAAAAACACAGAGCTAGTTAATGGCAATTTCAAGGGCTGGTGAAATATCCATAACAACTTTCTTGTGTATTGTTTTGATAACGATTTCAATCCAGTTGTTTATGACTTAAGTGAAGTGGTTTCAATCCCCTTGTTTATGGCAAAGACAAAAAAAAGGAGTTGATTTTAGGAGTAAAGTTGTTTTGCTATAAGAGTGAAGTAAGCTGTATCAGGTTGTCACCATCTCATCTGTTCTTAATAAGCACTCAGGCTCAGCTGCTAAGGGGCTGCCCTGGAGGCTTATCAATAAAAACAGATGAAGCAACTGAGAGGAGGAGACATTTAAGCTGTAAATACCCAGAGTCTGTGAGGACTACATGAGAGTTCCCATCTTGGCAAAGCTACCCTTTGCTGATCTGGTCTCCAAAGACCTTGGTGCTTTAGCGCCTGCCTTGGTGAAGGTGACCCTTTTACTGGCAGTGGCCAAAGCCATGCAGCAGCCTGAGAAGCTCACCTTGGCCACCAACACCCATGTGCCCTCGTTCTCTAGCAACTGCTCTAACAACATGGGACTTTTCGCTTGAGTTTAACCACTGCTGGACACCAGCTTGTGGTCGGTTAAGCCAACTCTCCCGAAAACCAACCTCATTAAAAAATGTCCACCTCTTATGAATGCAGACTTTATTTCTGTCCCCTCCCTTTACCTGGAAACAATAGTGTAATTAATCTTATCACTTGTTAGGAGTATGTCATTTCTTTATTGGCTTATTGAGGCGTTATCCCATATGCTCTAGGCTTGTGAAATTATTGTAATCCCTGCAGTGAACCTGTGCTCAATTAACTATTGGCAAAGACTATTTCAGTCTGAGCATAATTTACCGCTCCCCAAAACAAAACATATGTCAACAGATGGATTCATCAAGAGCTGATGCACAGCATATAAACAAGACCTGAGCCTAGCTCTCAACCTTCCAACAATTTTTCTTTACCCCAAATTCTTCCAGCCAGTACTAAGGGGTCTTAATGATGAACTTCCAAGAAAGAAAGAGAGAAGAAAAGCGTCACATAAACAAGCACACGACCCTGCTGATAAGAAGCGAGTCAGGGTCTTTGGTCACTCTCCATCCTGTTTCCACAAATGCAGCAGAGAGCAGGAGCGAGGAAAAGGAAAAGGAAGTAGAAGAAATGTCAGAATTGCAGGCTTGTTCCAGGGTCCTGGGCCAGGAGCCTTCAGGAACATCACCTTCCTAAACCGAGCCAGGCTAGATGCTGCAATCTTCTTATTCACTGAAAGTGAACCGAACAAACGTGAGGAATTTTAAAAAAAAAAAAAAAAAAAAGAGAAAGACTCCAGGAGAAGAGAATGTCAGGGTCAAGTGAAAACTCGGTGATTCCCTGAGAAAGCAACCGTGACTTAAAGTGCATGCGACCTGAAACTGGAAAGCGCATTTAAATAGCAAGAGCTTCTGGATGCATGCGACCTGAAACTGGAAAGCGCATTTAAATAGCAAGAGCTTCTGGATGCTGTCGGCCACATGCACCACACCTGAGTCATTAGGACAGCAGGCGTGGAATGGATGACGGAAAGCTGAGAAGACCAGCCCCTGCTCCCACAGATTATGCTGTTCACTGCGCATGCCCCAAGCCTCTTGGGAAAAATTGGTACGTCGTCATGGTTTTCACGGCCCAGGTCTCACCTGACAGGTCCTTGGCTCAGAGGCTCAGAATCCTCCACAAGGGCTCCAGGAGAGACTTGCAATCCTTCCTTTAGATTTTGCACAGCGACAGAGCACTCCCACCAGTTAAGGGAATCTGGGCAGAGTGGCCCTGGCCTCCTGTTCCACCTGCCTCACCTGTCCCCTCAGTCCACCTCTCCTCCTGTTCCTTCAGCTGCTCCACCCTGAGCCGAAGCACTCCCCATGGGGTTCCCAAGCCTCTCCTGGTGTAACCTGAGCCTGGGCTGCTCGCTTAGCACCTGCTGGTCACAAAGCCAGCTCCTGAGAGCAGCATGTAGCTCAGCCCTGGACCCTGGGCCTCACCTCCCCAGGTCCCACGTGCCCCCTTCCCTTTGTCTAAGGTCTAAACATCAGTCGAGTCTCAAGAAGCTGCTTCCAACTAGTCGAACCCAGAATCTGTTCTTCCTAGAGGCCCTGGGGTTGGCATCATGAATTTGGCACTTAGCTTGTCATTTATCTTTTTTTATTGTTGTTATGTGTTTCTTTCTAAGACTAAATTCATAATCTCTATCAGGGAAGGGCCACACTGTTACCCCTGTTCGTATGTCCAGGGCAATAAAGAATATGTTGATGATGATAATGAGGAGGGGGAGAAGGATGTGTTCCTTAGGGTTTCTGGGTACACTGCCACACTGCCATCTGAGTCAGGCAGTGTCCTCGGTACCAGAGAGACAAGACTCTCCCCTTTATCGTCAATGAGCTTCTGATCAAAAGGGCAAGACTAATGTGTGGGAGAGGAGGGAAACACTTTAAGCAAGGACAGGCTAAGGTATGAGGTCCTGCATGGCCTTTCATTCATTTATTCAATAGAAAGCACCTGTGCATCGTAGCACAGGCCCTGTGATAAGCGTTGAGCACACAGTGGCGCATAAGACATGATCATTGAGACATGAGCACACAGTGGTGCATAAGACATGATCAGCTAATTACTAGGGAGCGTACAGTCTAGAGGGGAAGAGAAGCAAGCAGGCAGCAAATTGCACTGCCGTTCGTTGAAGGGGGAGTGTGCACAAGGGACACCCTCTCGGATCTTGGAAGGATGCAAGGAAGGCATGACATCACGACAGCCCAAGGATGAGTGTTGCCCTGTGAAGGGGGTGGGTGTTGTAGGGAGAAGCTCCTGGTACAAGAAAAAGAAGGAAATCCTTCTTTCTCAGTCTTTTTCCTAGAACTGTCATCTCTCCCATGCAGTTCAGGGATAAAATAGAATTTAAGTTCATGAAGGAATGGCAGAGAAGACAGAGAAAATAAAGAATTTTTAAATCGTGCTCTAAGGTTGCATTGGCAATACACCATCCTGATTTTAAAAGGCACATGGGCAACAACTATAATAGAATAATCTGTAATGGGGGCGGGGAGGGGAGGAGGGAAGCAAATGCAATACTATATATACAGCTTGCCTGTAACTGAATAAAAAGAAAAAAGCAGGGCACAATAGACACCTGTGAAAGGCTGTGAAGGAAATGCTACCAAATCACCTCTCGTGTGGTTCTATGTGTATAATAAGATTTTGGATGTTTCTCATTTATTTTAATAATAATTTCATTGAGTGAGCATGATTTACTTTTATTATAAGGGGTAAATTATTTTTTAAAGAAAATATAAATGCTGCCACCCTTTTTGCATGTTCTGACATGTATGTTAACTCATTTAACAAATGCATATTGAGTGTCAGACATTGTTCTAAGTATTAGTAGAACATGAGATAGGCTTAGTTCCTGACATCATGGTAAAGAGAGACATCAATAAATAAACAAGTAAATATAAATAAGCTGGATGAGATCAGTAGTGTGGAAAAAAAATCATCGAGGAAGGGTTACAGATAGTGCTGGTGTGGCAGAAGTCTGGAGGAAGTTAGTGGCTATGCTGTTTTACATAGGGCTCTGAGAAGGCCTCCCTGAGAAAGGCTTTTCACAAAGTGAGGGAGACAGCTATATGCTATCTGGAGAAAGAGTGTTCTCGGCTGCAGGAGCATTAAGTGCAAAGGCCCTGAGGTGACATGGAAACGGGCTTGGTTAATTTCACGCACTGTTGCCTGGTCTTCTCCCAATATAGTATGAGTAAAATTAAGAGCCACCAGAGAGAAATTTTCAGAACATAAATATATATACCAGACTTAATTTAGTCAGCAAATATTCATTGAGTGCCTGTAAGATACCAAGCACTGTTCTAGGTGTGAGGGACCAAGCAAAGTCCAAAACAGAGTTTCTGGCCGTAATGAAGCATAACCTTGTGGAGGAAGCAGCTGACAAGTTAAAGAAGTAAAATATATATACACTTCATACACCACACAGTACAAGTGGTAAGAAGGAAAGCAGGGCAGAAAATAGAGACAGGGCTGTGTGTTGGGTGAAGAGCCACAGACCTAGATGGATTCTGAAAGGGACATAGGCAAGTCAAAAAGATGAAGGGGCACATAGCTAATTTTCCTGTTCTGGAATTGGTGCTTCAATGTGGCTTTACAGTGATAAATAAAGATCATAATTTCAAAACAGCGACAAATCAATTGAATACCATGTTCTGTGTTATTCCCTCATTTTTCATAGAGCAACTGGCATGGACTTGAGGAATGTCACTGCTTAAGTTTAGCTTAAGCAAAACAGAATTAAGGAATCAAGTCTGCTAGAATAACAGCTAACATCTATTGAACACTTTACAGTGCCAATCCCTGTTCCAAGGGCTAGATATATGTATATTTAATTTATATAAACAAAACATATTTATCTGCACAGCAGTTCTGTGAAGTGGATACTATTATTCCCAATGTATGAACACAATGAATGAACAAAGTTAAACTACTTGTTTCAGGCCACACAGTTAGTGAGTGGCTGAGCCTGGAACACAAATCCATGGTACCTGCCATCCAGGGGCAAGCTTGAACCACTGTAACATACGTACTGCTCCCATGGCCAGAAAGGAAGCCCATACATAATGGATCTCCCAGTAAAATAGGGATGACTTAGAATCACACAGTGTCAGGTCTTGAAATTAATTCAGAAATCTTGTCACACATCCTGATCTTAGAGACCCAGAAGGAATGACCCAAACCCACATGTCAAGTGTTCAAATTCCCAAGCTGTCCTTTCTTCAGTATAATGTGTTTGTGTTAGCTGTTGTTTGTGGCTGTATATCTAGATCTATAAATCACACCTTTGCTTAAAGAGCATTAATAAACAAAATTCCCAGCAGGGTGTGCCTGGCCTTTAGGACTTAGGAAGCCAGGTTTCTATAGAATGCATACTTATAAAGATGCATACATGTTACTGTTCTAATCTGGTGGACTGTTCTGGTACCGTGGATGGTGTCATTCCTCACAAAGATCCTGTCGTCCATGCCATTTGTGGCAGGAATCATCCCCATCTGACACTTGGTCAAGTACAGATTTCCACTGGCTCATCACTAGCTCTTGCTGGTAACATGTTCCTTGGTTTGGTACATCTCCGTACCGCTTCTGGTCAAGACGGTAATGACGCAACCGTTAACATTGATAGCGCTCTACAGTTTGGTTCAGTAGGAACAAGTCCTACTTGACAAAATAATAGTCATTCCTGAGGCTGGAAGCAGGGAAATACAACAATAAACACTGCTCATCATTTTTTTTCCCCCAACAAATATTTATCAGGCACTTACGTGCAAAATTAAGAAGAAAGTAATCTCTCCTCTTACCCTCTCCCATCCTCATTGGAGAGGAGAACTGGAAAGGGAAGAGCATAGGACCCTAGGCCTCGATTTTGCAATCTAGGTTAGGAGGCAGATACCTTATCGAAGCAAGTAAACAAGGAAAAGAACCATGCTGAGAGTTTAGAAGGACAAGTGATTGAAATCAGGGGTTGAGAAATTGGTATCGGAGACCATAGCATTTGGTATGAATGTTGGCGATTGGGAAATTAGAGTAGGGAAAGGACATTCTGAACCTGAAGCCCTGTTGCACCAGACGTTCACATCAACCACTAGGAAAAGATAAGCAAGTAGCCTTTGGGTGGGAGGTGTTCCGCTGAGGAGATGTACCTGAAGGGATTCCACCGAAACGATAAGAAGTCCTTATTCTTCCTTGAGGTCATAAGACAGGACTCCTTTATGTAATTGCTCCCATTTATAGAGAAAGGAAAAGTTCCGTTCTGGTTCTCCTGTCCACAGTAATGAAATGAGATTTCTTTTATCACCTCTGACTCCAGGTCCACCCCTCCCCCACCCCAAAATCCTCGCTCGTCGAGATCTTTCACTGAGCACCTAGTAATGCCTCCTAGGATGCTGAACAATGCTCAGAAAAAGATGAAAATTACACGAGTTCTCCCTGTCAGGATTTCAGAGACTTATGAAAGAGAGAGGCATACAAAGAAATAATGGCACCTAAGATAAGACTAGCGAGAATGCAGGTCTGAATAAAATCCAAGGAGATAGAGTGTAAAAGTTCAGGAACTGTGGCATTGGGGGAAGGAAGATCTTGAGAAGAGCCTGGCCTGAGACACCTCACAGGGCATTTGCCAGTAAGGGGTGGAATAAATGTTGAAGAGTGTTGGAGAGAACACTTGAACCAGATTAAAGGCCAAGTGGGTTTAAAACAAAGTGGTGAGTTTGGTGAGTAGAGAGCATACATTTCAGGACTGGAGACTTGCTGGGAAGCCAGAGAGAGATGAAGGGCCTGAGTGTCATGTTAGGGAGCCTGGGCTCCACCCTGTAACTCAGTGGGCAGATACCCCTCGCTTCATATCCACACGGTGACTTGCTGGAAATAGGAATTTCTGCGCCCTACTTCAGAGTGTAGGACCTAGGAATCTACATTTTTAACTGCCTCTCCAGGTGATTCTTAAATAAAGTGTGATAACAGTGGCCAGAGTAAGGGCACCTTTGAAAAATTTTAAGCATGGGAGAAAAGTAAACAAATTGACGTTTAAAAAATATTACATACATACATACTATATGTGTGTGTATGTGTGTGTTTCATATCTAACCTTTGTACTAGTTCAAAACTATTTTCCATGTGTGGGCATCTCATTTCCCCCATTAGGAGAGAAAGACCATGCTTACCTCGACGTGCATCATCAACTAATTACTCCTCCTCTGACCACAGCCAACAGTGCTTCAGGGTCTTCAGACATAGGTGGCAGGAGTCCCCATGCAGGGGAAAGGCCACACCTAAGACCTCCTTCCGAGATCCATACTGGTCCCAGCATCCAATGTTCCAGTGTTGAAGGGCTGCTACCTTATCTGCCATAAGTCTGATATATCTAATTATGGTACTACCCCTCCTTAATGGCTTTCCATTGTCCACAGGAATAAGGCCAAGTGCCAAGGTAAAGCATGAAAAAACCATCTCAGTCCAGTCCCTACCTTCTTTTCCTAAATTATTTCTTACCGATATCACCGGTGCACTTGAGGGACCAACCACATGGAACTACTTATCATTCCCAGGTATGTGACATACATTTCCATCTCTGTACCCTTGCACATGCTGTGTTTTCTGTGAAATACCGACTGTCCTGACTCCACATTAGTGTCTTCCTGGGAAACTCCTACTCACGCTTCAAGATCCAGCTTAGATGTCACCTCCTCTGTGAAGCCTTCCTTGATTCCCTCTGAGAGAAATACTTGAATTACTCCACCTCTTTCAATTATTATCTGGCTGTTTTGATTCTGGCAAAGAAGAGTTGTAACAGCTCCTTTCTCTATCACCTATCCTGTCTTTTGCAGCCCTTCATATATTTAGCATATTTCATTAATACTAAAGTACAAAAGTAACAACCACATAAATGACAAATTAATAGAATTTTTCTCCCTACTGATTGAGCGATTTCCAATGGGATATGGTGTTCTTGTTTGCCCTTTGTTTTAATATTTGGAGAATAGAAGCTCTACTCAACAAGTTTTAAAATTTCTTTCTTCCTTTCATTCTTTCTTTTTTTCTTTACTACTGTTTATGCTCTTGAACTCTTGTTTGCAGAAAAAATCGTTATATTTCTTTCCAAAGAATACTATGACGAAGTGCCGCACACTGGGTGGCTTAGAACAACAGAAATTTATTCTCTCAAAGTTCTGGAAGCCTAGAAGTCCAAAATAAGTGTCCATGGGGCTGTGCTCTCTGTGACGGTTCTAGAGGGAGAATCCTTCCTGGTTTCTTCCTGCTTCTGGGGGCTCCAGGTACTCCTTGGCTTGTGGCACATCACTCCAGTCTTTGCCTCGTCTTCATATGGTCTTCTCCCTTCGAGATCCTTACCTTAGTTACATCTACAATGGCCCTTTTATCAAAGAAGTCCACGTTCCAGATTCCAGAGATTAGGACGTAGGCGTATCTTTTGGGGCGCTACCATTCAGCCCACTACAATGATCTTCTTGCTTACAATACAAGCTATGTGTCGATAGTGTTTTCATTATGTCACAAATGCTAATAAAATGTTTTTGACATTTTGGCGTAACTTAGGAAGTGCCTAGAACACAATCTCACCAAGTGTCATACTTTTTTTTGTTTGTTTAGTTTTATTTATTTATTTATTTATTTTTGGCTGTGTTGGGTCTTCGTTTCTGTGCATGGGCTTTCTCTAGTTGCGGCGAGCAGGGGCCACTCTTCATCGCAGTGCGCAGGCCTCTCACTGTCGCGGCCTCTCTTGTTGCAGAGCACAGGCTCCAGACGCGCAGGCTCAGTAGTTGTGGCTCACGGGCCTAGTTGCTCCACAGCATGTGGGATCTTCCCAGACCAGGGCTCGAACCCATGTCCCCTGCATTGGCAGGCAGATTCTCAACCACTGTGCCACCAGGGAAGCCCACCAAGTGTCATTCTTATAGATGACAGAAGGTGATATAGCAGGAAAATTGGATAATTGATCATTCATTCAGATTTGCTTTGGATGTTAACATAACTTAAACTCTTGACATAGGAAACCACTAAAAGAGCAGCCGACTTCAATTATCTTTAAAAATGCTTGGTTGCAACCAGCTAGTCTCCTTCCCCTGATAGATTACCTTGTCCTCTTTGGTGAATTTGAACAGTGTAATAGTTGGGAATCAAGCTCTCCTAAATTAAACTGAGATTTACCCTGTTTTAATTACCAAAGCAGAGAACAAAGAAATGGTACTACTCAAGAAATCCTATTAATTCTAAATAAAATTACACACAAGCACACACTGAACAGTGTAACATTGAATAACTTACATCTAAAAACTTTGTTTGCAGTTTAAATCAGGGTTTCTCAACCTTGGCCTTATTGGCATTTGGGACTAGATAATTCTTTGCTGTGGGGCTCCTGTGATTAGAGGGTATAACCTTCCTGGCCTCTACCAGCTGGATGCCAGCAGCCCCTGCCTAAATTGTGATGACCAAAAGTGTTTCCAGACATTGACAGATGTCCCTGTGGGACAAAACTGCCCCTAAATGAGAACCACTAGTTTCAATGGGAAAACTCATATTTTAAAAATGGAAAAGTAAACATTTCTGTGTTGATTTGTGCAGAAGGGAAAGTGATCCTGATAGTTGTGGTATTACAAATTTGCTCCTAAAAACACAGAAAAATTTTTGTGAGGAGCTAAAATAGAAAGCAATTATATTTCAAACTTATTGTTACTTATGCTTTCTGAATTTATTTCCCCATATTAAAAAATGGAAATTATAATACCCCTTGGAACACTATGAGATCAAGTAAAATAACAAAATGTAATACAAAATAAAATAACAAATATAAAATATAATACAAAATACAATACAAAGTAAAATAACAAAATATCAGAGGGCTAAGCACATAGCAGGTGCACAAAAAAGTTAGTTTTTTTCTTTCCTCATGGACCTGTGGAGGCCTTTCTGTTGTTTTCTTTGGTTGTCTCATTATGTTTTTTTCTTGTGTGTTTCAGCATAACTTTGGTTCCAGAGGATTATATTAAGAGTTTATAAAGTGATATTCTTGTCTAAAGCAAACCAGAATCTAGATTTGGCTGTTTGTGGAACTTTCTTGCTTTTAATTTTAAGGGAGAGAGAGAAGGGGAAGGGGCGAGGGCACACTAGAGAAAAGGAAAGAATATCTCTCTCCTGCAGCCACCCTGACAGATATTGTTTTAGAGAAGTTAGAAAAGAAGTTAGAGGAACCACATTCAGAAAAGACTGTAAAAGACTCAGTATAAGCAATGCTAAACTTACCCCATAGGTTGCGTTTTCCAAAAAGATCTTGTGACCCACTCCATTGGTGGAGGGACCTCTCTACATGCAATATTATTGAGTGTAGACTTCCCACTGGGACACTACTGGCCTTCACTGGTAACCCATTCCTGGGTACAGTAAGTTTTCATAGCTCTCCCACCTAAAATATTAATAACTAAACATTAACGATATAGGGCCCCAATGTATGAGGAAAAGGGTTCCAGTTTGGTTCAGTAACAAGATCATGCTATAATGGAGCTTTTATATATTTAGATCAAGTCAGTCTTCAAACTCCAGATTTACATATTTAACTAACGTATTTTCTACAAGGGCCTCAAATTAAGTAAGTCCAAAACAGGGCTCCTCTTCTCTCCCCAGAACCTCTTCCCCCCTTGTGTCACCCATCTCAGTGATGTCACTAACCTCTTCTACTCCCTACTCATCTCTGCTGACCTCTGCTCTGGCCCTAAACTTGTCAAATGTGACCTTCTCCCTTTCTCCCTATCCCATAGATCTAATAAACTAAATCCTGTCGATTCAGTTTCTTAAGTAGCTTTTAAATCTGTGCCTACCTTCCATTCCCCTTCAGTCCTGCCCCCTCCAATTTAGTGAGCACAGTATAGATTTGTCTTCTAAAGAGCAAACCTTTTTGCCTCCTTCTCCCACTTAAAACCTTTCACTGGTTCCCTCATTGTTTCCTGGATAAAGTCCAAACTTTTAATACAAAGGCTTTGGCTACATCCTAAAGTTCATTTCTTGGCACTAACCAGCCCTCTAGCACTGTGGTCACTGCACCACCACCCATAAACACGCAGTGTAAACCATGGTCTCACTGGAGTACTTTAAGTTTCCCGAAACACCACGCTCTCCTTGCTTCTGCTCCTCCCACCCCAACCCCTAGCCTTCTTTCAGCTTACTTTATCCTGCTCCTTCGGTTTTGGTTTAGACATCATTCCTTCAGGGAAGATTTCCTTGGTCTGCCCAGAGAGGGTCACGTGTCATCCTCTGGGGTTCAGTTTCATGTTGACTTACACTCACAAGGCAGTAAGCTTCTTCTTGTTCCGCAATTTCATCCCCAGCACCTAGTCCATAGTGTGCTATTAATAATAGTTGTTAAATAACTGAAATACCTGGCAAATGATAATAAGATTTCAGTTCTCTTGACTGTGATCCTTATATTTATCTCAGTATCTCATATTACATACTTATTTATTTATTGAATAAAGAGGTATGCTTTTTCTGTCACACATAGATCTTTCAGTCTGTACCCAAGCCCACTGCCGTTATTATCTATATTCAATACAGAGAACTTTCTCCTAAGCCCAGGCCCAAGTTTTGTTTATTAGTTTGTTTTTCTGTTATGTTGTTTTAAAGAATTGCCAAAAGTTTAGTGTGCATTTTAAATGTTCTTTTAAAATATTTAAACTATATATATATATATATATTTTGTGTGTGTGTGTGTGTGTGTGTGTGTGTGTGTGTGGTACGCGGGCCTCTCACTGCTGTGACCTCTCCCGCTGCGGAGCACAGGCTCCGGACGCGCAGGCTCAGCGGCCATGGCTCATGGGCCCAGCCGCTCCGCGGCACATAGGATCCTCCCGGACCGGGGCACGAACCCGTGTCCCCTGCATCGGCAGGCGGACTCTCAACCGCTGCGCCACCAGGGAAGCCCTAAACAATATTTTTAAGACATCAGTGATGTAATCTGATATTTTCACATAGTTCCTTTTTTAAAAAATTATGGTAAAAAAAGTACATAACATAAAATTTACCATCTTATCCTTTTTAATTACAAGATAGATAACGTGCTTATCTAGCATGTATTTTTATTATATCACTGAAACTAAAGCAAAATACCCTGCTCATTGGGTTAAAATGGGCTGCTCTATGTGTGTACACTTCAGTACAATTAATAAAAAAGAAGTCTAGAATTCACTCTGTCTTTCATATTCTAATGACACACTGCACATGAAGATGTATACATCTTCTCCTCTGTTTTTTTCATATCAGGGTGCCACGCCCATGGTCTAAAACAAGACCTCTGATTAAGCTTGTCTCATTCTCAGCTTAACATTTCATCTCCATGATCTCAACGGTGAAGAGTTTGTTAACTTAAAACAATAAAACAGCCAGTTATTTTACCAGCAAAATGGGTTTATTCGGGAGAAGCAAAAAATTGCAACTTGGGGACATGCAACTGTGGTGAACCCCATGCAAGTCCAGTAAAACAAAAGAGAAGAAATTATTTTACAGAGAAGGGAAATTTGGGAGCTATAAAAACACAAAGTTCATTGGAGGAAACTGGGAGTTCAAAGTATAGTAGCTTTTCATTAGCTGAGTTTCGAGAGTCTTTCTTTCATTGGCTGAGCTGTTGCCAGGCAAGAAGAAAATCTTTCTTCCCCCTATTGACAGCAGTAGTGTCACATCCTGCCAGAAAAGTGAGGTACACCTCTTTCCGTTGGAATCTGTATTGACGTCAAATGGTATGTGCCTGAGAGTTCTCTCTTCTAGCCTCCTGACTTCATCTTAATGAGGTTTCTCTTTATTAGTTTTCACAAAGTCAGTAGGTTCTTCTTACTTTTTAATGGCCTAAAAGGGGTCCACAATAGCCTCTGTTAAGACATCATGAACTTCAGCATGAATTTTAGTATGTACAGGTGTTCTGGCCACATCCACAAGTGTTTCCCTGTCCATCTCTTCGCTACCATAGACTTGTTCCAAAAACTGTAGTGCCTTTTCCTCTGCAGCTGTCAATCCTCCTGTTATTCTTCTGGGATGAAGACCCTAATAATAAACAGACAAACACAAAACCATCCCAGCACTGGAATTCTTTACTTAGATGCAACTATAGTTCATGGTTAAGTAAAATATTTTTTTGAAGGGATATTCTGGATCATTCACACCCTTTAAAACAGTTAAGTTAATGTGCTGACTTTCTGAATACACTTAAGAGGCTAAATAGTCCATTAAATTTATAGGAAAAGAACAGACTGCTTTAGCACAGTGTCAAAGCGAAAGAAACTATAAAGCCGTCTTAACCATTTTTAAGCATAGAGTTAAGTAGTGTTAAGTGTATTCACATTGTTGTGCTACGGATCTCTAGAACTTTTTCATCCTGCAACACTGAAACTGTATATCCACTAAACATTCATCTCTCTCCTCTCCCCAGCCCTTGGCAACCACCTACTCTCTTTTTCTATGAGTTTGACTACTTTACATACTTCATATAAGTGAAATCATACGGCATTTGTCCTTTTGTGAATGGCTTATTTCACTTAGCATAATATCCTCAAGGTTCATCCATACTGTACCATGTGACAGGATTTTCATCTTTTTTAAGGTGGCATAATATTCCATTGTATGTTTATACCACATTTTCTTTATCCCTTCACCTGTCAATAGACCTTTGGGTTGCTTCTGTGTCTTGGTTATTGTGAATAGCGCAGCAATGAACATGGGTGTGCAAATATCTCTTTGAGATCCAACTTTGGTTTCTTTTAGAAAGTGAAGGAGTTCAGAATATGCTGGTTTTCAGCTTCATATATGTATTTGTTGAGCTTTCTCCTTTTGCTTAACATTTTGTTTGTGAGATACAACCATACTGTTTCATGTAGCTTCAGATCATTCAATTTCGTTGCTATATGCTATACTGATATTTTATAATTCTACTGAAATTTATTTTTCTATTCTAGTATTATAGGTATATGATCTTTTTCTGGTTTGGGACTATTACAAACAGTTCAGCTAAGTACCTTCTTATTCAGTTATCTTAGTGAATATGTACTAGAGTTTCTCTAAGATAGATACCCTAAAGTACAATTGCTAGGCCATCGGTATGCATACATTCAACTGTACTAAATAATTAAAATTTATTTTTCAAAAATATTGTACTGGGCTTCCCTGGTGGCACAGTGGTTGAGAGTCCGCCTGCTGATGCAGGGGACGCGGATCCATGCTCCGGTCCAGGAGGATCCCACATGCCACGGAGCGGCTGGGCCCGTGAGCCATGGCCGCTGAGCCTGCGTGTCCGGAGCCTGTGCTCCGCAACGGGAGAGGCCACAACAGTGAAAGGCCAGCGTACCGCAAAAAAAAAAAAAAAAAAAAAAAAAGAGAAAAAAATATTGTACCAATTTAAAGTCTTATAAGCATATAAGAGCTTGGCAGTGTTCCACATCCTCACCAGTATTTGGTGTGACCCCATGTTAAATTTTTTCTGACCTCATGGGTGTGTGATAGTAACTTAATTTGCATTGTCCATTTTGCCTAGGAATCTCACAGGTCAAGAGAGGCCATCAGTCGCTTCCACCTTTTGAGGTGCCTATGATATTTTAAAAAAATAAGAAATGCCAAAGCACAAAAATATTGTGCTATTTATAAGATAACTACAATTTTAAAAAATAATCCTTTCTTAATTTGTAAATTAATTGTAATTCACGTTACAAGCAGTGTGATCCTCCAGGAATGGAATGCAAGTTTTAAGTCTTACAGTGAACATCTTCCATCTCATTAATATATACCTATAACTGTATGTACAACTCTCATTTAGAGATAACATCAAAAAGTCCTGTTGAAGGAACTTTTCAAATAGAAGTCCTGAGCTAAATGGTCATACTGACTTCATCTGTCTACCCCCTCTCCCCCTCCATCCTGCCACCCCGCCCCCATCTCCACTCCCAACTCTTGCACTTGAGAAAACCGTCTGTAATGTCTGCTGGACCTATTGGTTCCACCCTAATTTTGTTAATGAAATACTTGAAAATGAACACTGAGGGAAAAACTTCAAAACTAATTCACAAAATAATAGTCTGGTGGATACGTCAAGAGAAGATGAAGGGATCTTTCCTCCTGCTTTGCTTTGTGAGGGTTCTTTACTCAACAAGCCCTGATTAAGTACTGTCACATTCAAGGAAGTGTGCTAAGCACTTTGAAGGAAATAAAGAAGAGTAAAACCAGGCGCCTGCATTCCCTGAAGCTCATCTGCTAGTTGGGGAACTAGGCATGAAAACAACCTGTAATCAGAAGGCAGTATGATCAGTGCAATAGAAGCAGAAAGAGTAAAGGGATTAATAGAGATGACCTTTGAGCTAGAACTTGAAATATGAGGAGTTTACCTGTTGGTCAAGAAGTAGGTTTCCCAGAAAATTAATAGCATAGGTAAGTGGTCACTGCACTGGGAAAGTGCTTGGTAGTCTGAGAGAACACATACCAGTGCAGTGTGGACCGTCTGAAGGTTTGCTCTGGAGATAGACGTAAGAGCAAGTAGTAAAATGTAACACTGGGGCCAGATCCTGAATGCATTGAGTGTCACGACAAACACAAACTGTTCATAATAAATTATCAACAGTTTAACACCAAGCAGTGATATGATCTTATTTGCACTGCCACAGAGAGAATTCTTGTGGCAGTGCAAAGGATGGCTTGGGAAAGGAGAAGGGGAGCAGACTCTCTCATCTAGACAGTAAAACGAGGACATTCACAGAGGAACACCGGGATGAGTCGGCGTGGGGGGGGGGCAAATGGCACGGGCAGACACGTTATGGGCTGTGTCCCTGTAAGACCCAAATCTTTCCTATTACCACCTGCTGCTTTCCTGAGTCACTTGCCCTGTAAATCACTGCCCTGGAACCACCACCCAAATGGGTCTCAGTGCAGTCATCTGTTTCCGGGGGCAATCAGTGGATCCTTGGGACAACCGTGGGCTATGCCGGTTCCACAGAATGGGAGGACTATATTGCTAAAAGGCATCCTAAAATCTAATCCAGTACTTACCTGAGGAAATTTAGGTCCAGAGAAGTTAAGTAACTCACCCAAGGCCATAACAGCTACTCACTGGCTGAGTCAGGACTCAAACCTGTCCCAGGATCCTGGGGTTCCAAGTCTGTCACACAACAAAACAAAGAACCAAAACTCCAAGTCCCTGTGTCCTGCTTCTGTTGTTTTTGTCTGATGAGTCACACTGAAAGTTATTAGCAGCGATGTGTATAAGATCCCTTGTGGACACTGTTGGGGAAGGTGCTAGTACATTTAGTTTTCTCACAATGGCGAAGGCACAGAACCAAGCTCTGAAACACACAGACTAAATACAGTTATTCCCTGCGGGCGTCTGCTCACCTGGGCAGTTCTGTCAGGGCTCCCCTTTATTCTTTTCTTCATAACATGAGAGGAGGTCCAAGAATTTGTAGACAAGCCTTAGTGAATGCACAGCACCATCATGGTGGGGAAAACAAGGTCATGAAGTAGCAACCGAAGAGGAACAGTAGATTATGTGGTTTTCAGAGCAGCTGACTTGAAGAAAGGAAATTCAGTAGAGGATAGGTGCACCTTCTGATTTAATACTTGAAATGAGATAGATGTAGCCTGTCTGACGCAGAATTAGGTAGGTAGCCAGTGTGGGGTGTGAGATGAAATAGCCCTGACCAAAACCACATACTTATCACATTTCCCAAGTTGCCAAAATTTGCCACCATTATAAACAGTTTTTTGAGTGATAAACCATTATCTCTAGAAACTCTGACCTTCCCTTCTATCCCTGTTAAAACGATTGGATGCACTAATTAATTCATTAATATTAATTGCCATAATGCTTAGTAATATGTGGATGCTGTGTGTTTAAGGTAAATGACCATAAATGCAAAGGTTGGTGTAAGAACTTTTATCATATACTTTATCTCTTTTGATCCCCAAATCAGCCCTTGTACCTAGGATGAGAAAACTGAGGCTCAGAGAGGTTAAGGGGATAGCCCCAAGTCACACAGCCAGGAAATGGCAGAACTGTGATTTTTACTCCATGTCTTCTGATCTCAAATACCATATTCTTTCCATTACATCTGTTTGGTATATCAGCGGGAATCTCTAAGACAAATGGGGCTCACTCTCAAAAAAGAGACTAATACAAGACATAACAGAGTATGGGGTAAATAGCAAATCCAGATTTAAAATACTTTTCGAAAAAAACTCTTATATCAACAGCTGACTAAATGTTACTGAGTGCACACTGTGCCTATGGATTAAACACTGTAGCTAGGAAATACAAACCCATTGCTCCATTTTTTTAATATATTAGTTTCAAGTGTACAACATAGTGATTCAATATTTTATACATTGTGATATGATCACTATGAGTCTAGTTACCATCTATCACCATACAGTTATTACAACATTATTGACTATTCCTTATGCTGTACATTACATCCCTGTGACTTACTTATTATATAACTGGAAGTTTGTTCCTCTTAATCCCCTTCACCTATTTCACTCATCCCCCTCATTGCCCTCCCCTCTGGCAACTATCACTTTGTTCTCTGAGTCTTTTTTCTGTTTTGTTACATTTGTTAATTTGTTTTGTTTTGTTTAGATTCCACATATAAGTGAAATCATATTTCTCTGTCTGACTTATTTCACTTAGCATAATATCCCCTAGGTCCATCCACATTTTCACAAAAGGCAAGATTTTTTTCATGGCTGAGTAATAATATATATATATCACATCTTCTTTATCAATTAATCTAGCAGTGGAAACCTAGGCTTCTTCCATATCTTGGCTACTGTGAATAATGCTGCAATGAACATTGGGGTACATATACCTTTCTGAACTAGTGTTTTTGTTCTTTCCTGATAAATACCCAAAAGTAGAATCGCTGGATCATATGGCAATTCTATTTTTAATTTTTTGAGGAACCTCCATACTGTTTTCCATAGTGGCTGCACTGTTTACATTCCCACTAACAAGTGTTCCCTTTTCTCTACATCCTCACCAACACTTGTTATTTCTTGTCTTTTTGATGATAGCCATTCTGACAGATGTGAAGTGACATTGGGGTTTGATTTGCATTTCCCTGAGGATTAGTGATGTTGAGCATTTTTTCATGTGCCTGTCGACTGGGGCTCCTGATATACCATGCATCCATTGTTTCATAGGTCTCTCCTAGGAAACACTGGCAGGGTTTTTTAAAAAATATATTTAAATGAATTCAATAGGTATGTTTCCTCAAATACTCAAAAACCCCACCCATCCTCTGAAGGTAGTTCTGTCTAAAAAAAAACTGAAGAATTTCCTAATGAAGCAGAGGCTTGAATCCAAATCTTTTATTCTGTTGGTTTTCATACTAATCAGATAAACTTCAACTAAAAATAAAAGAAAAAAGAAACTGTTCTTTAAAGTGTAAACTTTGAGTCTGCACACATTCTTTAGAAGAAAATGAGGTAATGCCCTGACAACAACATACATCTGACTTCATTGTCTGAAGGAAGCACAGAATCACCAGGACATCGTGTCAAAGTGCAGATGCTGATTCTATGGGATTAGGATGGAGCCCGAGGTGCTGCATTTTAACAAACTCTGCATTTTGAGTAGCAGAACCCTAGACAACACATGAATGCTCAGGTTTATATATATTGACAAATGCTGGCTCCCCTCAATTACCAATAACACAAATTGTTAATGAGGCAAAGTTGAGTTGCTTGCTCACCACCATAAAGGTGCAGCAGCTCAAAGCCGGAGGGCAGGGTTGAGATATTTATGACGTTTTGGGGTTTGGTTTAAGATGAGTCTCTCAATGCGAAGACTAGATTAGGATTTGGTAAAGATTATGATATAATTACAAAGATTGGTGGACAGCAAGGGTTTGGAAGAGTCTCGGGGAGTAAACAGCTGTTTGAGGTCACCTACTGGAAAGTTGAAGAGTCTGATTTTGCAACTTTTATCTTCCTGGGCAAGAGTTTCCTAGCATAGCAAAGACTTGGTGAAGACAATAATAGATAGTACACAGTACATAGTACATAGTAAATAATACAAATAGTAAAGCCTTACTAGTAGTAAGCTGTGCGGGTGTAGATGGTTTCGGTTTCTACCAGAGGCGCACTTGGTGTACGATGATAACACTGTATCCAGGGTTTCGTGCAGGGAGCCAGGCTGGGAGTAAAGGAAGCCAGGAGGGGCTCAATGAGCGAGAGGGGGTTTTGCGGCAGAGAGCGCCACCTGCTGGCTCGTGTGAGTTTATGAAAACAATCTAGGAGTGCAGTGGTTGGTTTTAATAGAATGACTAGGCTGCCACCTACTGATTTATTTTTAAACTTTTCAAATGTTTTACAGAAAGTTTACTTTCAGGTAAGACATGTATATCAAGCACCAACTATATAAAAGATGCTAGAAATAGAAAAATAGGTAACACAATATGGGGAAGGCAGTCATGAAGACAGGTGAGCACACAGAAGAGATCCTGGTGAGGTTAAGAAGAGTGCAGTGTGCAGCCCAAAGGACAGTTGGCGGTCAAATAGGGGTGACCAGAGTAGGGGGCAGTTAAGAAAGCTTTATGGAGGCAAGGAACCCCAAGGCATCTCTTGAATGAAAATTGACAAGCAAGTATGAGGAGGGGCTAGGAGTCCTAAGCAGAAGGAGAGGTGAGGTGCAGACACTGCCTGCCAAGTGATTAGCATGGCTGAACTGGGAAGTGTAGAGACAGGACCAAGAGAGAAAGCCGGGGAGGGAGGCTGGGCCAGATCCTGGAAGGCTTCACATGCCACACTTTGGAGGTTGTCCTGCCGGAAATGACTGAAGAACCCCTGATGGGTATTAAGCAGGGAAAATGCAGGATAAGACCACTGTTTACAAATACAACACAGGCAGCAGTGCCTTTCCTTTAGAAGAAAGTGGAATTGGAATTCAGTGCATCAATTTGGAATTTTTATTTTTGTTTCAAGTCACATAAACCTATTCTCCTCACTTAAATGAAAAGGGAGAATTTATTGGAAGGCTATCACGAGTTCACCAAATTATCAAGAGGCTGGAAGAGCCGGCTTGGAAACCACAGGAGCAAAGGCAGTTTGGAGGAGGCACAGTAGTTGTCTCAGAGTTGGACAGGTTTGACCAAGAAGATTCGGCGGCAGTAGGACATCACTGTCACTGCCGACCTGAATCAGCCCCCTTCACCCCAGTGGAAACACAGGATGGTCAGCCCTCCACCATCTGCCCACACCTTGGTTGCTAGGTCACTGTGAGGGATAACTGGCCTCTTAGACTGCAACAACAGAGTATTAATTAGAGGATCTGTTTGGCTGAAATAACAAAGACCAAATCTAACGATGACTTAAACAAGGCTGATGTTTCTTTCTCCTTCATGTAAAGGTCCATGTTAGTTTCTTTGTGAAGCCAGCACTAGCCCAACCTCCCTGTGTTTTTGCTTTGTAGTCCTTCACACATAGCTTCCGTTCCGTGGTCCGAGATAGCTGCTCCAGTTCCCCCCATCACTTTTCCATTCCAACTGCAGGAGGAAGGGGGAAAAAATGAGATGACATGCTTTTTCTTTTCAGAGCACAACACAGAAGTTGTGTATCTCACTTCTACTTATAAGCCATTGCCAGAACTTGGTGACATAGCCACATCTAGTTGCAGGAAAAGCTGACAGATGTCATCAGGATTCTGTTTGGCCACATGGTCAGTAATTCCCAAAATAGGAAGAAAGGAGCTAGATTGTGGAAAGGTCAAAATGTGAAAGTCAAATGTCCGGTACAGACAGGTAGATTAGGTGGAAGGACATATATTAATCATCTGTGTAAGATATAATTAGAACCAGGAACAAAGAAATGTAACTGAGGGTGAGAGCAAATGTTTTAACATATGAAGCATTAGCTTCTTTAGGATTTGGAAACTGACTGAATGTAGGGGAAAAAGAACGGGTGGAACAACAGATGCATCTCAATTTTCTAACTAACTCTGAGGACGGTGTTGATCTTTGAACCATCACTCAAATAATGGCTATAACAGGAGGTATATATATTACATTAGGGTCTATGTGACATCCCAGCAGAGATGCCAATAGTTGATCAGGTTTATGGTTCTTGACCCAAGAGAGATGAATGTGATAATTATCAGCATATTGGTAGTAGCTGAAGCTGTGGAAGAGAATTACGTCACCAGGGGAAATCATGAAGCTTGAGACTAAAAGATGGCTAGGGACTTCCCTAGTGGTCTAGTGGTTAAGAATCCACCTTTCAATGCAGGGGACACGGGTTCAATCCCTGGTTGGGGAACTAAGATCCCACGTGCCACAGGGCAACTAAACCCATGCGCCACAACTAGAGAGGCTATGTGCTGCAACTACAGAGCCCGCGTGCTCTGGAGCCCATGCACCACAACTAGAGAGAAGCTCGCGTGCCACAACGAAGAGCCTGCATGCTGCAGCGAAAGATCCCGCATGCCACAACTAAAACCCGATACAGCCAAAAATAAATAAATAATATTTTTAAATAAAAGATGGCTAAAGATAAAGCCTTAAATTAATCTATGAGCGCAGATCCAAAATTAACCAAACTTATTAACCAACCCCAGAGCTACAAGGAAAGCTATCAAATCACAGTGCCCATGACAACAGCTAGATGAGGCACCTTTCAGTACACCCCTGCCTCCTAACCCATCTTTTGTAAGCTAAAACATTTAACAATCACTCACTGGATAGAAATCCAAAACGTTCTCTAAATGATGCCTGGCATGGAGTGCATGAGCAGAGTAGATCATCAGGGACATAAAGCAATTCAAGGGGTCACTGGGGAGCCTGCTTCAGGCCATTTTTTTCCCACTGAAGTGACAAACCGTTATTAACTAGAAACTTCTTTGTGTTAAGTATTTCCTTCTTTGGGGGGCCCATCTTCTCTTTTTATTGAAGTATAGTTGAGTTACAACGTGTTAGTTTCAGGCGTACAGCAAAGTGAATCAGTTGTATATATTCTTTTTCAGATTCTTTTCCATTATAGGTTATTATAAGATACTGAATATAGTAGAATTATAAGATACTCAATATAGTTGTTTATCTATTCTGTATATAGTAGTGTGTATCTATTAATCCCACACTCCCAATTTATACCTCCCCCTATTTCCCTTTGGGAACCGTAAGTTTGTTTTCAATGTCTGTGAATATCTGTTTTGTAAATAAGTTCATCTGTATCATTTTTTTTTAGATTCCACATATAAGTGATATGACATTTTTCTTTCTCTGTCTCACTTACTTCACTTAGTATGATAATCTCTAAGTCCACCCGTGTTGCTGCAAATGGCATTATTTCATTCTTTTTTATGGCTGAGTAATATTCCATTGTATATATATACCACATCTTCTTTATCCAGTCCTCCTTCGATGGACACTTAGGTTTCTTTCATGTCATGGCTATTGTAAACAGAGCTGCTATGAAGTGGGGAGCCCACCTTCTTAGAGGAATATCCCATGAAGCTCCAATATTTCAGTGGGTGCGTTCTCCAAATCCTTTTCCTATCTGAGATGAAAGGAAGAGAGAGCCCTGAAGGAGAGATGAGTGTTATAGATAAAGGCTATCCTGTAAAAATTCACTGCCTTACAATTTACAGTTTATTCAGCTACTTCTGTCTAATATTCTCTGTGGAATCTGAAAAACTTGTATACGGTGGTCACCACAGCAAACTGTATCAATTTTGCTTCATAAATATATAGTCAGCAACATGTGGGGTCCTCATAAGTTTCACCATCATGAAGGTTGTTTAACAGGTCAGAGTCCTTTGTGTGAGTAAAATAAACTGTTCTCATTTTTTAATCCCAGATATCCAGCCTGGGAGTATTACTCATCTTTTCTCCCTGCTTCCTTTTCCTCACCATGTAAAATTATAGCTGTGGTCTCAGTGAAACACTATAGGCAGACATGAATAGGTTTTAGCCTATTCATAAAGAATAATTAGCGCATAAATTAACTGTCCCAGTAATGTTTTTGGGAGAATACAGAATTTCTGTGCTCTGATCCACTTTATTCATTAATTTTTGAAGTCAGGTTTATTGAATTATAATTTCTATATAGTAACATTTACCTTTTTAAAGTGTACAGCTTGATGAGTTCTGACACTTGAATACAGTTGTTTAATCACCATCACAATTAAGATATAGAAAAATTTTATCACCCCAAAGAGTTCCCTTGGCTTCAAAGTCAATCCCCACCACCCATTCCCAGCTGCTGTCTCCCATTAATCTGATTTCTGTTTTTATGGTTTTGCCTTTTCCAGAATGTCATAAGAATGGAATCACATCATACTTAGTTTCTGTGTCTGACTGTTTTCACTTAACGAAATGCTCTCGAGATTTATTCATGAAATGCTCTCGAGATTTATTCACGTTGTTGCAGGGATCTGTAGATGTTCCTTTTTATTACTGAGTAGTGTGCCACTGTATGGATGTACAAGTTGTTTATCCTTTGATCAGTTGATGGACATTTAGATTGTTCTGGGTTTGAGGCTATTATGAATGAATCTGCTATAAACATTTTCATGGGAGCCTTGAGATATATCTATGTTTTATCTCCCCTGGGAGTAGGATTGATATGAACAGTTTTATGCTTAACTTAAAGTGACGACAAAACTGTTTTCCAAAGTACCTCTACCATTTTGTATTCTCCCCAGAAATTCATAAGAGTTCCAGTTTCTCCACTTCCTCAACAGCACTTGGTATTGTCCTCTTAATTTTAGATACTGTAGAGAGTGACTCATTAAGTGAGTATGTAATGGTATCCCCTTGTGGCTTTAACTTTTATTTCCTTGGTGACTAATAATGTTGAGCATCTTTTCATGTACTTGTTTATCACCTTTAAGCGTCTGTTCAAATTTTTTCCCCATTTTTTAATTGATTGTCTTAATAAGTTGTAAGAGTTCTTCACGTATTCTGGATAGTAGCCCTTTTCTTTCAGATATGGGTTTTACAAATATTTTCTCTTGATCTCTAACTCACCTTTTCATTGTCTCAAAGTTTTTTTATTTTGATAAAGTCTAATTTATCTTATCTTTTTATCTTTTGTAGTTCATGTTTTTTGTATCCAATTTAAGAATTTAAAGAAAGACTTAAATTCCTTGTGTTTGTTGTTAAATAAAATAAAGCTATAGTAATGAATATAGTATAATATTGACATGAATATAAAAATACAGATCAATGGAACAAAATAAAGTCCATTTGATTTTTGCTGTTATCACACCTAGAATATTAATACTTGCTTAGTCTCATTAAGTAGTCAGTGTTCACATTTCTCTGATTTCTTAAAATAGCTTTTCCACTTGTTTGTTTGAATTGTGATCAAAATAAAACCCAAACTTTATGACGAATTGACATATCTCCTAAGTCTCTCTTTATCTATAGCCCCCCTTTCAGCTGTTTTTTCTTACTTTTTTATTTTAATTGAAGAAACTGATGGTTTGCTCTGTAGAATTCCCCCACAGTCTAGATATTGCTGAGCTGCATACCGGAAAGACCATTTAGTGCATTCTTCTGTTCCATTTCCTGTGAATTGGTAGTTATATCCAGGGGCTCAATTAGATTCCTGGTCAATTTCTTTGTTTTTTAAGACTACACCATAGGCAGTGGTGTGTTCTGCTTCAGGAGGCACTTAATGTCTGATTTGCTCTCTGTTTGGGTGTTATCAGCCCTTGAGAACCATGGCCTGGACCCCTAAGGGTACACTTCATGCCAGTCCCTTCGTTGTGCTTGCTCACTAGACCATCATGCAGTAATGAGCACCTACCATATAGGTGGGAGTTGGAGATGTGGAAATAGGTAAGGTAGGGATTGGCCCAGAAGTAGTTTGCAATCAGCTGGGGAGCAAACTAGGGTGGGAGATACAGGAAAGTTATTATGGTGCCACTTAAGTGTTGAAATGGAAGAATCTCAGTGTAATTTGAAACCACGGATGGAGGAGATCACTAGCAGTCTTCACCTGGCCACTCATCAGCACAAGAAAGCCTTTGACATTATTTCATGTTCATGATGTTTTACAGTAAGTCAACAGAGCAAACAAACACCAAATGAGCCATTAAAACATCTCAGCTCCATATAGTTTGGTTGCAATATGGCTTAGTAGAGGATGTGAAGAAAAGATAGGAACATTTTAGCAGCCAGCAAACTTGATATTGTCAATAATCAACAGCATTTTACCTCCCATACCCTTCTCCTGCCCCAACAGCTAATGTAATCCTAGGCTATCTTAGCAGAATTACCATGTATAGTCTCTAAAAGATAATGATTCTGCTCTATTCTGCACTGGTCAAGCTATTCCATGAGAACTACAAGAGGAAGGTGTACAAAGAATCATACAATCTGAGGAGAGAAAGAGGAATAAAGGCTGGACATGAAATAATTGAGGAATCATCAGAAAGACTAGGGATGCCAACCTCAGAGAAGAGTTGGTGGCAATAGCTCGGCATCGTCCAGCATTTCAAGGGCTCCTGTGTTGAAGGTGGACACAGCCTCCCCCAGAGCACAAACAGACAAAGGGGGGAATTGCAGAAAAGAGGAACAGTCTGAGCTGGCCAAAATGTGAAGGGATGGTACAGGGATAACAATTTCCTGTCAATTGGCAGGCACGTCGCAGAGGGGATCAAAGCATCAAATTTAGTGTTTGATCTGTCTTTTCTATTTCTCCAGTTTTAAGACTGTGAGTTTGAAGGAGCCAGAGCCTCAGTCATTTTTTTTGTTTGCCCCTGACTGATTTACTGCTGGAATTCCCACCCCAGTTCTTACGATTTTACTTCAATCTCCTCAGTCAGCCAGTCTGATCCCTCCCTGATACTCAACAGATGACAATGCTGTCTTTTTCTTTTAATCGAGATATAATTGACTTATAACATTATATTAGTTCTAGGTGTACAACACAGTGATCCGATATATGTGTGTACCATGAAATCATCACCACAATAAGTCTAGTTAACATCCATCACCACACACAGTTACAGATGTTTTTTTTCTTGTGATGAGAACATTTAAGATTTACTCTCTCAGAAACTTTCAAATATGCAATACACTATTATTAGCTATAGACACCATGCTGTACATTATATATCCAGGACTTATTTATTTTACAACTGGAAGTTTGTACCTTTTGACCCCCTTCACCCGTTTTACCCGCCCCCTACCACCCTCGCCTGGCAAGCACCTGTCTGTTCTGTGTTTCTATGAGTTGTTTTCTTAGATACCATATGTAAATGAGACCATACAATATTTGTTTCTGTCTGATTTATCTCAGCATAACACCCTCAAGGTCCAGCCATGTTGTTGCAAGTGGCAGGACATCCACCACTACCTTCTTTCTTGACCACATGCACCTTCCAGCTCCAAGTCCCTGGAAGTCACTCCCTTCCACCTCAAACCTTCCCCATGTGTTTCCCCATATTTTTCTTCCTTTTTGTCTTTTTAAGAACAAAATCTTCCTCTGCTTCTGGCTCTTTCCTCTCTTCAGCCCTCTGTAATCTGCTTTTCACATATTCCTACTCTATTAAAAATGCTCTGCAAAAAGTTCACTCTTGACTACAGGGAAAGTAAGTGATGAGCACTGAGACAAGAGAAAGAAGAGACAGAGGCCCGGTCCATGGCTTCAAAGTGAAGTCCATTGGCCACTTGAATCAGAAACACCTGGGGACTTGAGAAAAATGTACAGCCTTAGGCCCCACTCCAGACCAATGTATCTAAAACTTGGGGACTGGGGCTTATAAATCAGTATTTTAATTATATGTTTTTGTTGATAATTACACAGAAAGTCTGAGAAGCACTGGGCTACATCATAAAGATTTAGCCAGTGGGTGCCCATTCAAGCTGGCTTCATGTTCTTTTGCCATTTTATCATGTTTGTTGTTGTCATTGTCTTTTGTTTGAATACTTCCTTGTTTGGGGGCACAACAAGGTGTTCTCTGCTCATCTTGTACTTTCTCTACCCAGCCTGACTTGGAGTAGGCTTCAAGGAGTCCTGGTGTCTTTTACTGGAAAATGGCCTTTAGAAGTGAAGATCTGGACATGAGATGGACTCATTGCTACTGGACTGTTAGTGCCCTCAGGCCTTTTCAGTGGACAGAGCTAAGGAACACACACACACACAATACACATATGCACAAAATCATGCACACAATCACATTTACATCTATGTCTATACCTATCTATCTGTCTACCTATTATCTATCTGTTTGTCTACCTGTGTATCTACATATTGAAAACCATGAATTGACTGATCCCAACCTAACACCATGGATCACTGGAATCATTCTAGTTTCTTCTTTTTGTGTGTAATTCCATCTCAGACAGTGAGAAACCTGGCTTCTAGTATATTTACCTATTTGACCAGTGTATGTAACTTTTCTCCCATCTTTGCTGCCAATTCCTCCCCGCTCCAGCCCTGAGCCTGCATTCTCGGCCATCCTCCCTTAGGGTGTCTTCCTTAACCTGCCTGGGCTTGAACACCCCACATCAGGCCACACTCCTGCCCCATGAACAGGCTTCACCTGGTTCAGGCTCAGAAACCCAACTGGGCCACTGAAATCCCCACCTCCTCCCACACTGCAGGTGGTTTAGAACTGAATTTTTCAGGAAGGGATGGGAAAGGAAGGTGAGGAGAAGTGAGAAGAAGGTTAAAAAGAGAGGAAATGGGAAAAGAAATAGGAAGGAGACATAATACATTGAATAGGGAACCAAAGTAGATGAGAGTGGGTTAGAAACACCAGTTAGGAACCTTACATTCCAAGTCGGGGATGATGACAGTTTTATAGGAGTGTGACAGTGAGATGGAGAGAAGTGGGTCAATATGAGAGATATTTAGGAGGTAAGAGGGATAGAATTTGGCGATAGATTAAATACAAGAGGAGAGGGCAGACAGCAGAAGCAAGAAGAACTAAAATTCTGCAGGCTGTGGAACGAAAACCGCATTCACAGAAAGATAGACAAAATGAAAAGGCAGAAGACTATGTACCAGATGAAGGAACAAGATAAAAACCCAAGAAAAACAACTAAATGAAGTGGATATAGGCAGCCTTCCAGAAAAGGAATTCAGAATAATGATAGTGAAGATGATCCAGGACCTTGGAAAAAGAAAGGAGGCAAAGATAGAGAAAATGCAACAAATGTTTAACAAAGACCTAGAAGAATTAAAGAACAAACAAACAGAGATGAACAATACAATAACTGAAATGAAAACCACACTAGAAGGAATCCATAGCAGAATAACTGAGACAGAAGAACGGATAAGTGACCTAGAAGACAGAATGGTGGAATTCACTGCCACGGAACAGAATAAAGAAAAAAAAAATGAAAAGAAATGAAGACAGCCTAAGAGACCTCTGGGACAACATTAAAAGTAACAACATTCTCATTATAGGTGTCCCAGAAGGAGAAGAGAGAAAGAAAGGTCCCGAGGAAATATTTGAAGAAATTATAGTTGAAAACTTCCCTAACATGGGAGAAGAAATAGCCACCCAATTTTAGGAAGCACAGAAAGTCCCAGGCAGGATAAACCCAAGGAGAAACACGCTGAGACACATAGTAATCAAACTGACAAAAATTAAAGACAAAGAAAAATTATTAAAAGCAACAAAGGAAAAACGACAAATAACATACAAGGGAACTCCCATAAGGTTAACATCTGATTTCTCAGCAGACAATCTACAAGCCAGAAGTGGGTGGCGTGATATATTTAAAGTGATGAAAGGGAAGAACCTACAACCAAGATTACTCTACTCAGCAAGGATTGCTTTCAGATTCAATGGAGAAATCAAAAGCTTTACAGACAAGCAAAAGCTAAGAGAATTCAGCACTACCAAACCAGCTCTACAACAAATGCTAAAGGAACTTCTCTAAATGTGAAACACAAGGGAGGAAAAGGACCTGCAAAAACAAACCCAAAACATTAAGAAAATGGTAACAGAAACATACATATTGATAATTACCTTAAAGGTGAATCGATTAAATGCTCCAACCAAAAGACACAGGCTTGCTGAATGGATACAAAAACAAGACCCATATATATGCTGTCTACAAGAGACCCACTTCAGACCTAGGGACTGAAAGTGAGAGGATGGAAAAAGATATTCCATGCAAATGGAAATCAGATGACAGCTGGAGTAGCAATACTCATGTCAGATAGAATAGGCTTTAAAATAAATAATGTTACAAGATACAAGGAAAGACACTACATAATGATCAAGGGATCAGTCCAAGAAGAAGATATAACAATTATAAATATATATGCACCCAACATAGGACCACCTGAATACATAAGGCAAATGCTAACAGCTATAAAAGAGGAAATCGACAGTAACACAATAATAGTGGGGGACTTTAACACCTCACATACAACAATGGACAGATCATCCAGACAAAAAATTAATAAGGAAACACAAGCTTTAAATGACACAATAAACCAAACAGATTTAATTGATATTTATAGGACATTTCATCTGAAAACAGCAGATTACAATTTCTTCTCAAGTGCACATGGAACATTCTCCAGGATAGATCACATCTTGGGTCACAAATCAAGCCTCGGTAGATTTAAGAAAACTGAAACCATATCAAGCATCTTTTCCAACCACAATGCTATGAGATTAGAAATCAATTACAGGGAAAAAAATGTAAAAAACAAAACACATGGAGGCTAAACAGTACGTTACTAAATAACCAAGAGATCACTGAAGAAATCAAAGGGGAAATCAAAAAATACCTAGAGACAAATGACAATGAAAACACAATGATCCAAAACCAATGGGATGCTGCAAAAGCAGTTCTAAGAGGGAAGTTTATAGCTATACAAGCCTACCTCAAGAAACAAGAAAAATCTCAAATAAACAATCTAACCTTACACCTAAAGGAACTAGAGAAAGAAGAACAAACAAAACCCAAAGTTAGTAGAAGGAAAGAAATCATAAAGATCAGAGCAGAAATAATTGAAATAGATATAAAGAAAACAATAGCAAAGATCAATAAAACTAAAAGCTGGTTCTTTGAGAAGATAAACAAAATAGATAAACCACTAGCCAGACTCATCAAGAAAAAAAGGGAGAAGACTCAAATCAATAGAATTAGAAATGAAAAAGGAGAGGTAACAACTGACACTGCAGAAATAAAAGAGACCATGAGAGATTACTACAAGCAACTCTATGCAAATAAAATGGACAATCTGGAAGAAATGGACAAATTCTTAGAAATGCACAACCTGCCAAGACTGAATCAGGAAGAAATAGAAAATATGAACAGACCAATCACAAGCACTGAAATTGAAACTGTGATTAAAAATCTTCCAACAAAGAAAAACCCAGGACCAGATGGCTTCACAGGCGAATTCTATCAAACATTTAGAGAAGCGCTAACACCTATCCTTCTCAAACTCTTCCAAAATATAGCAGAGGGAAAAACACTCCCAAACTCCTTCTACGAGGCCACCATCACCTTGATACCAAAACCAGACAAGGATGTCACAAAGAAAGAAAGCTACAGGCCAATATCACTGATGAACATAGATGCAAAAATCCTCAACAAAATACTAGCAAACAGAATCCAACAGCACATTAAAAGGATCATACACCATGATCAAGTGGGGTTTATTCCAGGAATGCAAGGATTCTTCAATATACGCAAATCTATCAATGTGATAAACCATATTAAGAAACTGAAGGAGAAAAACCATATGATCATCTCAGTAGATGCAGAGAAAGCTTTTGACAAAATTCAACACCCATTTATGATAAAAACCCTGCAGAAAGTAGGCATAGAGGGAACTTTCCTCACATAATAAAGGCCATATATGACAAGCCCACAGCAAACATCATCCTCAATGGTGAAAAACTGAAAGCATTTCCACTAAGATCAGGAACAAGACAAGGTTGCCCACTCTCACCACTCTTATTCAACATAGTTTTGGAAGTTTTAGCCACAGCAATCAGAGAAGAAAAGGAAATAAAAGGAATCCAAATCGGAAAAGAAGAAGTAAAGCTGTCACTGTTTGCAGATAACATGATACTATACATAGAGAATCCTAAAGATGCTACCAGAAAACTACTAGAGCTAATCAATGAATTTGGTAAAGTGGCAGGATACAAAATTAATGCACAGAAATCTCTGGCATTCCTATATACTAATGATGAAAAATCTGAAAGTGAAATCAAGAAAACACTCCCATTTACCATTGCAACAAAAATAATAAAATATCTAGGAATAAACCTACCTAAGGAGACAAAAGACCTGTATGCAGAAAATTATAAGACACTGATGAAAGAAATTAAAGATGATACAAATAGATGGAGAGATATACCATGTTCTTGGATTGGAAGAATCAACATTGTGAAAATGACTCTACTACCCAAAGCAATCTATAGATTCAATGCAATCCCTATCAAACTACCAATGGCATTTTTCACAGAACTAGAACAAAAAATTTTGCAATTTGTATGGAAACACAAAAGACCCCGAATAGCCAAAGCAATCTTGAGAACGAAAAAAGGAACTGGAGGAATCAGGCTCCCTGACTTCAGACTATACTACAAAGCTACAGTTATCAAGACGGTATGGTACTGGCACAAAAACAGAAAGATAGATCAATGGAACAGGATAGAAAGCCCAGAGATAAACCCATGCACATATGGACACCTTATCTTTGATAAAGGTGGCAGGAATGTACAGTGGAGAAAGGACAGCCTCTTCAATAAGTGGTGCTGGGAAAACTGGATAGGTACATGTAAAAGTATGAGATTAGATCACTCCCTAACACCATACACAAAAATAAGCTCAAAATGGATTAAAGACCTAAATATAAGGCCAGAAACTATCAAACTCTTAGAGGAAAACATAGGCAGAACACTCTATGACATAAATCACAGCAAGATCCTTTTTGACCCACCTCCTAGAGAAATGGAAATAAAAACAAAAATAAATAAATGGGACCTAATGAAACTTCAAAGCTTTTACACAGCAAAGGAAACCATAAACAAGACCAAAAGACAACCCTCAGAATGGGAGAAAATATTTGCAAATGAAGCAACCGACAAAGGATTAATCTCCAAAATTTACAAGCAGCTCATGCAGCTTAATAACAAAAAAAACAAACAACCCAATCCAAAAATGGGCAGAAGACCTAAATAGACATTTCTCCAAAGAAGATATACAGACTGCCAACAAACACATGAAAGAACGCTCAACATCATTAATCATTAGAGAAATGCAAATCAAAACTACAATGAGATATCATCTCACACCAGTCAGAATGGCCATCATCAAAAAATCTAGAAACAATAAATGCTGGAGAGGGTGTGGAGAAAAGGGAACACTCTTGCACTGCTGGTGGGAATGTGAATTGGTTCAGCCACTATGGAGAACAGTATGGAGGTTCCTTAAAAAACTACAAATAGAACTACCATATGACCCAGCAATCCCACTACTGGGCATATACCCTGAGAAAACCGAAATTCAAAAAGAGTCATGTACCAAAATGTTCATTGCAGCTCTATTTACAATAGCCCGGAGATGGAAACAACCTAAGTGCCCATCATCGGATGAATGGATAAAGAAGATGTGCATATATACAATGGAATATTACTCAGCCATAAAAAGAAACGAAATTGAGCTATTTGTAATGAGGTGGATAGACCTAGAGTCTGTCATACAGAGTGAAGTAAGTCAGAAAGAAAAAGACAAATACCGTATGCTAACACATATATATGGAATTTAAGAAAAAAAAATGTCATGAAGAACCTAGGGGTAAGGCAGGAATAAAGACGCAGACCTCCTAGAGAACGGACTTGAGGTTATGGGGAGGGGGAAGGGTGAGCTGTGACAGGGCGAGAGAGAGTCATGGACATATACACACTAACAAACGTAGTAAGGTAGGTAGCTAGTGGGAAGCAGCCGCATGGCACAGGGATATTGGCTCGGTGCTTGGTGACAGCCTGGAGGGGTGGGATAGGGAGGGTGGGAGGGAGGGAGACGCAAGAGGGAAGAGATATGGGAACATATGTATATGTCTAACTGATTCACTTTGTTATAAAGCAGAAACTAACACACCATTGTAAAGCAATTATACCCCAATAAAGATGTTTAAAAAAAAAAAGCCATAATTCGAAAAAATACATGCACCCCGATGTTCATTGCAGGACTATTTACAATAGCCAGGACATGGAAGTAACTGAAATGTCCATCAACAGAGGAATGGGTAAAGAAGTGGTACATTTATACAGTGGAGTATTACTCAGCCATGAAAAGGAACGAAATTGGGTCATTTGTAGAGACGTGGATGGACCTAGAGACTGTCATACAGAGTGAAATAAATCAGAAAGAGAAAAACACGTATCGTATATTAACACATATATGTGGAATCTAGAAAAATGGTACAGATGAACCAGTTTGCAAGGCAGAAATAGAGACACAGATGTAGAGAACAAAGGTTTTGACACCAAGGGGGGAAAGTGGGACAGGGTGGTGGGGGGTGGGATGAATTGGGAGATTGGGATTGACATATATACACTAATATGGATAGCTAATAAAAACCTGCTGTATAGGCAGCCTGGTGAGTACACCCCTCAGGATGGCCCGTACTCTGGATCCACTGGCAAAGAAGATCTTTAAAGGAGTTTTAGTAGGTGAACTTGTGGGCATTTTTGGAGCATATTTTTTGTTTAAAAAGATGAACACAAGCCAAGATTTCAGGCAAACAATGAGCAAGAAATTCCCTTTCCTCTTGGAAGTTTATTACAAATCCATTGAACACTCTGGAATGTATGGCATCAGAGAACAAGATCAAGAAAAATGGCTGAACAGCAAAAATTAGGAATGTGACCATCGATCAAAATTTGTCCTATTTCGTAGTATCAGGCAAGATTGAAATTCCAACGTTGACATGGATGGATTTTAGACTATTTAAGATTAAGTGTAAACTCTAATTAAGTCAGAGGTTTTGTTCTTTGGACTGTGAAGAAATTGATGGAAGGTTTGTTTATTATGTGATAAATGGAGTTTTGTTTACTACTCAAAATAAACCTGTTCTTTAAAAAAAACTCCCCTATAATTCTAAACATATAAACCTTTCAAAATAGATAAGATAGTAAAATATCTATTTTTAATATTTATTACATTTTTTCTTTTCCATTATAGTTTATTACAAGACATTGAATATAGTACCCTGCGCTATACAGTAGGACCTTGTTTATCCAATTTATCCCCCTCTCCTTTGCCCTTTGGTACCACAAGTTTTTCTTCTATGCCTGTGAGTCTGTTTCTGATTTCTAAATAAGTTCATTAATGTTTATTACATTTTAACTCACACTATCTAAAACTATATTAACTAAAAATATTGCTTTTATCCGTTTTCACTTTACCTGAAACAATACTTAAAACTCTACATCAGTGTCTCTACTAGAGCCACTTTGGGATAAAATTCGTCATAAAACAAAACAAAAAAAAACCCTGCTGTATAAAAAATAAATAAAATTCAAAAATTAAATAAATAAGTGAATACAAGAGGCAAGGGAAGGGTAGAGATTTGTTTTAAGGATGAGTCCAAGGTCTCTGACTTAGTAATTGTGTAGATAATGATGCCATTGCTGGGAAGAACCCTGGAAGAGGATCAAATACTGCATATCTACACATTTGTACTTATATAGCATTACATACCTGCCTTTTATTATAGTTATTTATGTGCATGTAAGATTTTGAAATCAAAGCTTTTCAGAGATTGGCAAACTAAGGACCACAGGACAAATGAAGCGTGCTTTTGTACGGCCCACAAGGTTTTTACATTTTTAAGCGTTGTTAAGAAAAAAAAAGACATAAATGAAGATAGATATGCAACAAAGACTGTGTGGGGCCTGCAAAATCTAAAATATTTACTCTCTGGCCCTTTATTGAAAAAGTGTGTGGACCTCTGCTTTACACAGTTCATCTTGCTTTATGAGATAATGAATACATGTTTATAAAATTAAATTTTATACTTAAAACATTCTCCAAGGAATTTAAACTTATAAAGTAAAAATAATACATAAGGAAGCATAAGTTTCATACACAGAAAAATAGAGAAATAAAAATGCATATTTTGAAACTTCAGATAAAATGGAGAATTTCCTGTTGACTTAGTCAATGAAAATTCATGGGGAAGAATTTGTAAGAACTTGAAAGTTCACCTTGGATGACCTAACTGAAAGAATCTAAGCAATCTTGAATTCTTGTGGCAAAATGAACATTTTTAATCTTGCAAAATTGTATGCTGTGAATGATAAATTATATTCTCCTAAACATCAAGTGTTATTGCTCATAAATTTCTCAGGTTCACCATTACTTCCATTTATGATAACTAGAGAAAAATACTCTTTAAACTGAATGTTAGTAGTTGAGCAGATAATGGCTCAACAATTTAGTAAATGCAAAGCCATATTCCATTATCTTGCTAACGATTATAGTTGCGTTTGTACAGAACCCAGTAATTTCTCCATGTAAAAACAATTGCTTCACCTCTTTGGCAGACCCCCACCAGAGTTTACATTGTGCCATGTTCTTTAATCTTTACCTAGAATTAGGGCTTGGATATTTTTGCAGTTGATTTCCTTTCGTAATTAACTTCATTTTTCTAGTTTTCTTAAGAGGCAGGGTTACAGGAATTGCCCCGTAAATGAATATGCAATTTGGTAACTTGAGCTTAGCCAGGGACACTATGTTTTTACGAGGACAGCAGCCAAGTTGATCTGTTTACATACGGGTGGTTATAAGCAAAACATATTAGTCATGGAGAAGAAAGGGAAAAAAAGGGAGAAAAAAGGCAGAGACCCTGCCCTGTCCCTTCCATCCAAGGAATTTGGCTTTAAGCACTCAGTTTAATGGAGACTTCCTTTATGAGGCATTTCCTTACCCCTCTGCCGTCTGTTTGTGAAGTTAGAATTATTACTTCTTTTCTTATACCCCATCCCATTATACCCAGTTCAAGTGTCTATTCTATAACGATTCCAGGCAATTGGTTTACATGTCCGCTTCTATCTGCCAGACTGTAAACTCCTTAGGGAAAGAACTGTACCTCATCTGTCTTTCTGGTCCCCTTGACAAATACGGTGCTGACTACAGAGCATTTTCCACAAACCTTTGTAGATGAGTAATTACACGAATGATTTGGAGTTCTTGGGAAATGGCAGTGTCTTGTGAGAGTGGTGTCTTCTAGGACAAGAGAGAATAAAGAGAAATAAGGGTGCTGGGTATTGGAGGTCCTAGGACTCACCCCTCTTCCCTGATGGTTTCTCACTATAGAGAGAACATATCCAAGGCTCACTAGCCAAATGGAGGTAGTAGCAGAGATGGCTTTCTGTTCCCAATATCCATTCTCCCCTCCTTCCAAGGTAATGGAATCCTCAGTTTTTTGCCTGGACCCATGGCCACCCAGAAGGGAGTCTACAGTGCCCAGCCTCCCTTGCAGTTGGGTGTGGTCGTGTGACCAGTGTCTGGCCAATGGGGTGCAGCACAGTGTGGCAGTTCCCAAGCCTCTTCCTGGTTTTCCCTCCTCATTATATGGCTTGGATCAACATGGTGAGGGCTACAGCCTGGGGATGGTGGGGCAAGTAGGCCAAGGAGCTTGAGATCCTGAGGACTTCCTGGCTCAGAGCTGCCACAAGAGCCTTAGACTATAAACCTGGACTATTGCCTGAGGAAGAAATAAAATTCTGTTTTTTAAAGCCACTGTTACTTTAGGTTTTCTCTAGCAGTCTCAGCCAAACCTATTCCTAAGCAATACAGGGCTCAGTATTGATAGTCTAAAGAGCTTAATCTCCTGCAGGGATTCCAATAAACTGACTTAAAAACAAACAAGGCAGAGCTGTAAGGACTTCTGCCTCTTCTCCAACCCAGACCTAGGCTTCAGGATTCGCTGAGTAAAGCTGGGTCTGCAATATTCATTATGAGGAAACTTTCCCAGTTTTCTAGAAGAACAATAGGAGAGAAAGTTGGCAGGGTGGGGGGAGTAGAGAGAGGAAAGAGAGAAGACAGAACAGAGAGACTGAAAATAATAATGATTAATATTGGGCCTCTCGCCTCTCCCTCCCCTCTCCCCCAACATGAGAGCTGAATGCAAAGAAGAGAAAGCTGAGACTTCCACCCTAACTGAGGAAAACTGCAAAATACTAGAGCTCGAAGGGACAATAAAGAATAGAGAGGCCAATTCTGTCATTTTACAGATGAAGTGAGGTCTGGGGAGAAGAAATTACTTTATTCAGATCACACAGCTATAAGAATCAAAGGCAATAGTGGATCCTAAGACACTAATTACTGTTCTGTAGTGTGTTTTCTTGTTAATCACGGATTGTTAAAGATGGAAGAATGCTTAGTCCAACCTTCTCATTTTAAAAGTGAGGAAAGATGTATTGAGAGAGGACAAATAATTTGCCCATGGTCACATAGCTAGCTTTTTACTAACTCAAGCTTTTCTTCCCGAGTCTGTGCATACATGTACAAGTGTTGGATAATCTCAATTATCAATCCAGGGTAAATGTGCATATGCAGAGGAGCAGTAGAGAAAGAAACATAGCAAATATCAAAACACCCTCAATTTATGTGGGTCCATGAACAGTTAACAGTTTTTAACATCTAGCACTTTTCTTCATTCTCTAACTAGCAGCCAAAGGTATTTTGACTGTGTCTCCAAGTCCCCAAGAGGGATATATGTGTAATTATGTTTTAAATTTGCAAATGTTTTGTCTTTGAACTCCTAAATGGTAGCAGCATTAATCTTTGTCTTTAAACTGCTCTGTTAAGTTAGTTATGGTATGTTTCTACATACCTCCCTCTCTTTCTGTGACTACACAGGACTTCTGTGAGCAGGTCATATGGCTCCTACAACTGAATCCATCAAGGAACTATCAATTTCCCTTTGAAAATAACATTGGCTTTTGACCTTGATGGAAACAGGGTAGAAGGAACCGAGATCAAGGAGAAATTAATTTGGAAAGGATGAAGCCGTCCTAACTCTGTGAATAAAATACACATGAAAGTTTCAGTAACGTGTAGGGGCACAAGGGGGAGTCACAGAGTCCCCAGAAGGGCGCTCACAGGAGAGGTGGCAGAAGTGGCACGTGGGAGTGAGACGGGGTGTGGGTGGCACCAGGATGCTAAAGGGTATTCTGGGAAGTGCTGGGGACAAGGGCACGTTGTGACTCGGGGTCTGCCCTTACTGGGAAGAAGCCTGGGGTGTGTTTACCTGGTGGCTGTCCTCTGTCCGAGCAGTACCCGTTGATGCCCTTGCAAACATTCCCATTTGCCCACTTCATTCTTAATGAGGCCAAATTGGTCATGCAGCTCACAGAAAAGGAGCATGTCTGTAGCTCTGGACGCAGTCACAAACTCATTGTACCTTGCACAGGAAGCTCGGCACTGACGCTCAGATGTCATGCTCTGAAGGTCAACTCCGAGTACACAGAAGCAGGCTAGGAACACAGACAGCTGAGCTGAGCACTCGCACCTAAAACGGGAAAGCCATACAGTGGTTTCCCTGTACCCTGAGCAGGGACAGAGGCAGGCTGGACACACCAGCCTCGGCCCTGGGCAGACTGCCCTTTGGAAAGAAAAGCAGTCCCTCCAGACTTTCCTGTTGGAAGTAGGGCCTGGGATTGAGGAGAGTAAAGGAGGTCGAAGGAAGCCTTCCTGCTGCAGCCAAACTAAACCAGGCTGAGCCCTGAGATCCTTCACCCCGCCATGTGCCTTGTTCTCCAGGCACCGGGAGCGCTCCTAATCCCCCAGCATGCCTCTCTGATCCCAAAGTGGTCCCTTTGCCTGGAGCACCCTTGTCCATCCCACCCACACCCACACAAATCAGCAGTAAAGAATTTGAATGGACTTAGAGATCGTGTGCTCCAACCCCTTCTATCTACCCATCAAAGTCCACTTCAAACACCACCTCCTCCATAAAGACTTTGTGGTCCCTCTGTCTCTGAACACATTGGCACTTTGGCGCTCCCTTATGGTACCCATCACATGCCGTCTTGTGTTAGAGTTATTCCTGCACATATTTTTCACACCCACTACAGAGACATGTTGAAAATTACAAACCTTTTTTTCATGGTAGATTTATAATTTTATGCAGATTCACTTTTTTTCTAACTTATTTTTGGCTGCGTTGGGTCTTCGTTGCTGCATGCGGGTTTTCTCTAGTTGCGGTGAGCGGGGGGCTACTCTTTTGTTATGGTGCGCGGGCTTCTCATTGAGGTGGCTTCTCTTGTTGCGGAGCACGGGCTCTAGGCACGTGGGCTTCAGTAGTCGTGGCACGCAGGCTCAGTAGTTGTGGCTCATGGGCTCTAGAGCGCAGGCTCGGTAGTTGTAGTGCACAGGCTTAATTGCTCCGTGGCATGTGGGATCTTCCCAGACCAGGGCTCGAACCCGTGTCCCCTGCATTGGCAGGCGGATTCTTAACCACTGCGTCACCAGGGAAGCCTGAAAACTACAAATCTTAAAAATATTTTGCTTTCCTAAAAATTAAATAATAACATGCATAGTTTCTACAATTAGAGCTTTCATGCTTTGGGAGGAGAACATTCTTTTAAGCAAAACAAAACTTTGTTTCTCTGCTTTTCTAGTTTCCCAAGTGTCTGCTTCGTATGTTTAATGGGTATTTACTGAGCCAACCTTGATCCCAAGCACACGGCAGCCTGTGAGCATTTTCAGGACAGAGGCAGCCCTACTCCTCTCTGTGAGCTCCCAAAGATTAAGCAGGAAGCCCAGAACACAGTAAGAACACAGTAAATGTATGATGAGATGACTAGAACTAGCATTAACTCAGTGATGATCAAGAAGTTTAAAAAGTCTTCTTCATGCTCCACGGAGACCACACAGCTCCCTTAACACAGGAAACATCACGACTCTTGATAAGCCTGCAGTACAAGATGCATAACTTCCTACCCTTCCCCTCCCCCCAGCTCAGTGCCCTTGGTGGGGAGCCACCTGCCTCCAGCCTTCTTTGCAAAAGTATTCACAGGACAATGGCATTAACATTGCACAGACTGGGCTTCCCTGGTGGTGCAGTGGTTAAGAATCCACCTGCCAATGCAGGGGACACAGGTTTGAGCCCTGGTCCAGCAAGATCCCACATGCTGCGGACCAACTAAGCCCGTGCTCCACAACTACTGAGCCCGCGTGCCATAACTACTGAAGCCCGCGTGCCTAGAGCTCCGCAACAAGAGAAGCCCGCACACCACAACGACGAGTAGCCCCCACTCGCCGCAACTAGAGAAGGCCCGCACACAGCAACAAAGACCCAACGCAGACAAAAAGAAAGAAATAAAATAAATAAATTTATTTTAAAAAATTGCACAGACTAACACGTCTTTGGATTTTTCTGGGGGCCACTGCTGCTGCTACTGCTGCAGTTTCTGCTGGAGTCCATTTAGCAAATGTCTTGGGAATGCCGTTTCTCAAATGTCTTAGAAGCTTCTCTACTTTTGATCCCTGCAGCATCACTTTCCACATCCTCAATCAGAAATCAGAAGGTACCCACACTGTTTCCTGTGTTCACGATAGCAGTAAGTGCAGAGAGCAGTAGACTCCTGGGTGGCTGCCAGGTTGGGGGCGGGGGGCGGGCAGAGAGGACACAGAGCGGCAGCAGCACTGATTCTACTTAGTTTTTTATTTATTTATTTTTTTTCGGTACGCGGGCCTCCCACTGTTGTGGCTTCTCCCGTTGCGGAGCACAGGCTCCGGACGCGCAGGCTCAGCGGCCATGGCTCATGGGCCCAGCCGCTCCGCGGCATGTGGGATCTTCCCGGACCGGGGCACGAACACGTGTCCCCTGCATCGGCAGGCGGACTCTCAACCACTGGGCCACCAGAGAAGCCGTCTACTTAGTTTTTTAAATCAATATTAGGAGGACCAGATCAAAATACAGACCTGCATCTTCTAGGGCATCTTCTAGTCAGTCTGGTCAACGGTTTTCAAAATATGATCCGTGGCTGCCCTGAATTCCTCGAAGGTATCTGAAGAATGGAGGTCTCTGGGGGATGCCAGCAGAAGGGGTAGCGGCAGACAGTCGTGAGAGAGAATGGAGTGGGCAAAGCTTCAAACATTGACTCACAGCAGCCTTTCTCTGTGTGTCTCACTTTATAAAATGGATTTTAAATTGTATTCTATTATTTATTTTTTATTATTAAAATTGCGAAAAATACATGAAAATAGGGAGAACCCAAAACACCCCAACTTTAAATGAAATAACCCTGAGTGTTTTGCCTCACCTGTTTCTGTTTTATTTTTCTTAGAAGCATCTATTCGAAATAATACTTCTGTCACTAATTTTTTAAAAAGTACTGGGTTAGATAACTCACTTCCAATATAGATTACAGTTTGCTGGCTCCAACTGCTGCATCATGAATTTAATCTATTGAAAGGAAAGTGTCAGGTCTGGGTGCCAGATTTCATATTTGCAGAGATTCCATTGTTTTTGACCCAAGGTAATTCTCTCTTCAAGATATTGCATTGAGTTCCCTTTGCATTATTTTCTCACATTTAAAATCCTCCTAATGGGAATTCCCTGGCGGTCCAGTGGTTAGGACTCGGCGCTTTCACTGCCGGGGGGCCCGGTTTCGATCCCTGATCAGGAAACTAACATCCCACGAGCTGTGTGGCGTAGCCAAAAAAAACCCTCCTCCTCAGAAATTCAACACCTTCTATTATGATACTCAAAAGGATCTAACGTCTCCCCATAGTAGACTGTTACTTTGATTCCCCCAATGAGCCACTCTCTGTGTGATGCCCTTGTGTGGTCCCCTCTCAAGTTGACATCGCTTGCCAAATGCAATGGATTCTTGATAAGCTTTTGTATGGGACTTGTCTCCTTGGAATGCTCCTTGTTGAAACCAAGCCCACATGCTGGGAGCAAGCCCAAGCAGCCACATGAAGGGGCCCTTGTTGAAGAAGATTGAGATGCCTGACTGACAGCATCAGCTGAGTGGAGCGACAAGCCAGCAACAAGCACCAACACCCAGCCAGAGAAGCGAGGCCATTAAAATCTTCCAGCCACCCCAGTGCCCCAGCCGGTACTGCACGAAGCAGAACTGCCCAGTCAACCCCCAGAATCATGTGAAGTAATAAACTTCATGTGATGTGAAATTGTGTTAAGCCACTACATTTTTTTCTTTTTTTGTTTTTGGTACGCAGGCCTCTCACTGCCGTGGCCTCTCCCGCTGCGGAGCACAGGCTCCGGACGCGCAGGCTCAGCAGCCATAGCTCACGGGCCCAGCCGCTCCGCGGCATGTGGGATCTTCCCGGACCAGGGCACGAACCCGTGTCGCCTGCATCGGCAGGCGGACTCTCAACCACTGCGCCACCAGGGAAGCCCAAGCCACTACATTTTAAGGTGTTTTGTTATGCAGGTGTTTAGTTATGATAACTAAAGCACATCATTTTCTCCACTCTTCCTAGACCAAAAAAACAAAACTTCTCTTTCAGTTCAATAAGCATATAGTAAGTGTATAGCACACGGCAGAAACTATGCTAGATACTGGAACCACAATGGCAAATGAGTCTATTCCTGTCCTCTGGATTGGTCACCTGGTAGGACAAACAGACACGTAAACAACTAAAAATAGTGGAGAGTCACACATGCAATAACAAACGTGTGTACAAGAAATAGGACTAGTAGAAAGGAGTAATTAGCTATTGAAAAAGGGTGCCAAGGAAAGTTTCTTAGAGGCAGAAGCACCTGAGCAGGGTTTATAAGGGTGAATTGGGGAAAGCAGCTGGGGCATGCTGCAGAAATGATAGTAATGGAACATGGTGTGTGCAAACAACTGCAAAAATTCATCTCTACTGAAAGGACGAGGGAGAGAGAGGCAAACATGAGAGTGGAGGTGCGGACAGGGACCAGGTCACGGTAACGTAGGAGAGCTTCACTTAACTCTGTGGGCAATGAGGAGAGTTTAAAGGAGAGGAATACCAGACATAGTCATGCTTTGAAAGATCATGTGGACTGCTATTTGCAGGATAGATCTTCAGGAGCAGAACCAGAAATAATAGCATTTGTTACAGGCTTGAACTTGGGCAGTGGAAGTAGAACTGAGGGAAGAGAATGGGTTTGAGTAATACTGAAAAGAGAAAAATGGGCAAAGAGTGAAAATTTTGTGTTTCACCATCCCCTCTTCAGAGCTGGTGCACTAGGGCTAGGGACAAGACTGGCGCAGCTGGGAGAATAGCTTCATGCAAGAGGATTAAGCAAGTAAGTAAATATATGGGGGATAGCAGGGCAATTTCTCACTGTTGGAGAAAGGCGTTACGAATGTGGAAAGGAGAAACTGGTATTGGATTGGAATTGAAGATAACAGTTTGAAGTCATGGTTTAAGATAGATTACATGATAGATGATAGGTAGGTAGGTAGGTAGACAGATAGATATGGAAACAGGTATGAACAGATAGGTGTGTTATATTTCGTAACTGTGGGCACCAAGAGGGCTTAGAAGCAATGACACCCCAGTTGGGCTGAAATCCCAGCATCCAAATCTCAGTTTCTGCCTTGGAGAAATGTCTGATTCCAGGGCTAGGGCAGGAAGAGAACAAGATGATGAGTCTGGAAGTGTTGTTCCAGAAAGTAAAGAAGCACTCAGAGAGCTATGAGGACATGCCCAAAGGACACAGGAGCCAGCCTAACGGGACTCCCACTGGCCAGAGCTGGGATGATTTGAACCCCAAAATAAATAATGATACTGATTATAATCCATCAGGGAAAAAAATCAAAATTCATGAGTTCATACTGATCTAAATACACAAATAAATAAACATGAGGGAGAAGAGAAACCTCCACCTTATAGCAGAATGCCAGCCAATAAGTATAGAAGAAATGATGGAATTAGAAAATCATTACTTGGCAACCATCACAGTAATAACTAGTTTAGGTAGAATCATCATTGGATGCTAAAACTCACAGGGAGCATTTGACGAGGATATGGACATGGTCTCAAAACAGATCCCGCAAATATTTACCTGATTATTTAAAAGTACAGAATACTTACTAATTAACTTTAAAGTGGACAAACTTAGCCAGCACCATCTTAAGTGATAAAAAAAGGTTATCAGTGACAGGATAAATTGACATTAAGTTACTCCCGATAAACTGAGAAAACACAGCATTACTTCCATGAAATTCCTGCCAAAAATGCATGACTCGAATCTAGTAATGAGAAAACATCAGATCAACCCGAGATGAGGGACATTCTACAAAGTAATTAGCCTGCTCTCTTTAAAAAATGTCAAAGTTGTAAAAAACAAGGGAAGAATGAGGAAATATTCCAGATTGAAGGAGACTAAAAAAGACTTAATGACTAAGTACGACACATGATCCTAGGTTGGATTCTGAAATTATAAAGCACATTATTGAGATGACTGTAGAAATTTGAATGGGGCCTATAGATCAGATGGCAGTATTACAGCAATATTTATTTCCTGGTCTCCATGGTTTCACTCTGGTTAAATAGGTGTCCTTGTTTTAAGGAAATACATACTGAAGTAATAAAGGGTGATGGGATATCATGTGTGCAACTGCTCTCAACTGGTTCAGAAAAAGGTAACAATACTATGTATAAGTATACAGATGGAACAATAAGACAAATGAGGTAAAATGGTAACAACTGGGGAGTTTGAATGAAGGATATATGGAAGTTCTCATGCTATTCTTGCAATTTTTCTATAAATTTGCGATTATTTTAAAACAAAATTTTAATGCAGTAATATTCTAGAAAGTGCAAACTCATCTATAGTGACAGAAAGCAGATCACTGGTTGTCTGAGTGGGGAGGGGCCAGAGGAAAGAATTAGAATTACACAGGGACACAAGGAAACTTTGGGGGGTAACAGACATGTTCATTGTCTTGATTGTGATATTGACTTCCTTGGTGTAAGCATATGTCAAAACTTACACTGCGCCCATTAAAACTCTATTAATAAATAAAATAGAAAAAATTATTTTAAAAATTCCTGATTCCTGCCTTGGGAATCCAACCAACTTTTTTTGGTCATGCTCTTCCAATATTCCTGGAATGTCCTATCCCAGGAATTTCCTCCATCTTATCCACTCCTCCATAATCAAGATGCTAATGGAATTCCATCTCCTCCATTGACTCTTGCTTCACTGAAATCTGCTGTCTTTCATTGATTCAACAAATCTTATCATCGAATTTTAAAGCATAGTAATCTTTACAATTCATACAGTGGAAGTATACAGTCTTTTCTATTGCTATACTTATAATCGTTTCAAATATTCATTTTTATGTTTCCGGCTTATTTTTACATCAGAACTGAACGTCAGATGTTTAAGTTCCTGGAGGATACATACTGTTAAGCAGTACTGTACGACGCCTACCTCGGGGCCATCAGGGGAGGAGGGACGGGCAGGAGGGGAGCACAGGGAATGTGGCTGGGGTCAGGCCTGGGGCTCCAGCCCCAGTGCCACCGCTAACAGCTGTCCGCTGTGTGCCAAGAATGCCTTGCCGCCACCTGAAACTAACACAACATTGTACATCAGCTATACTTCAATTAAAAAAAAATGCAGCATTTAGCAAGGTTCATCTTACAGTTGATGCCATTTTACAGTTACAAATGGCAGCACTTTTTTTTCCTTAGTGATGTTTAAAATAAAGGTGTAAAGTGTTGACTATTTCCTGTGGTTGATTCACTACTGTACGGGTACAGGATGGTTGTAAATGTACGGATTGTTTACCTTCGTGATCATGTGGCCGACTGGGAGCTGTGGCTGGCCGCCTGGCTGCTGCCGCCCAGCATTATGGGAGATTATTGTACCATGTATTGCTAGCCCAGGAAAAAACTTAAAATTCAGAATTTGAGACAAATAAATTCAATGTAGGTGTATCTTAAATGATTAAAAAAGGCAGGGGGAACTAGTCTGGATTAAAGGAGATTAAAGAGAAATGACAACCAAAAAAATAAAAATAAAAGAGAATGTTTTGCCTCACCTCTTTAGGTCTAGATTTCCCATATGTCAAAACAAGGGGTGGATTAAATGTCATTCATCCACCAACAAAATGTTCTCAACTTTTAGGTGATTTGAGGTGTGACCACTAGATGGAGCCCATGAACCCATGTCCGTACTTAGGCTTTACAAGGAGAGGTGGTGAGAGGGCAGAAAGCTCAAAAAGCATGGGTACAGATGTCCCTGTGCTTGATGCAACCGGGCTGGCACCGGGAAAGAACGAGAAGTTGTCCCCTCAGGCAATGGTGTTCCTGTGTCTTTAACATCTGGGTTAGGAAATTAGAGATCGGAGGAAGGCAGGCTAAAGTGAAAGTCACAAATATTTTTTATTCTCTTTACTAAATTCCAAGGCCCTTTGACATGAAGTATGCAAATCCTGTGTGATTTTCTGTGTTATCTGAAGTGAAACTTATTTAGAGTTTCACATGTTTTTAGCCAAATGTGTTCAAATGAATATTGTTTTGAGAGAAAGGGGATGTTAATCACTTATGTCAAAGGCATTCAAGGATGTTAAAGAGAAATGGTTTTTTAGAATTTGAAAATAAAGTTTCTATGAGATTGATCAAAATGGATGAGAATTAAAAAACACATCAAGCTATAAGCAGATAGAAAAAATTTTGTGTCATTTTTGTATGCTAATACAAAATGTTCTTTTCTGTGTTCTGTTAACACTTGAACATAGAAGTATCAAATGCTATAGTATAGCTGATTCCTTGTTGAGTGTTTATAAGTCACACGTATAAGAAGTGACATACTGTGTGCTCCCTGAATAATCCCTTTCTTTTATCACTGACGTTTCCTAATGAATATTTCAAAACTCTTTGTAAACTGACTTCAGCATCTCTGTTGGGGGTATTCCCTTCCACTGTGTACCTTTAGTGGTCAGATACTCTGTCTTTGGGAAGAACATATCCAGATACTTAAGAATGATAATTGACGATGGTGGGATTCAGGCAATATCCTTCAGATTCAACAAGCACTTAATGAGAAAATGGTATTTGGCAGGAATTTTAATTCCTTTATTTCTCACAATATCTTTGTTGATAGCCTTTTTTTTTTGCGGTACGCGGGCCTCTCACTGCCGTGGCCTCTCCTGCTGCGGAGCACAGGCTCCGGACGCGCAGGCTCAGCGGCCATGGCTCACAGGCCCAGCCGCTCCGCGGCACGTGGGATCTTCCCGGACCGGGGCACGAACCCGTGTCCGCTGCATCGGCAGGTGGACTCTCAACCACTGTGCCACCAGGGAAGCCCTGATAGCCATTTTTAATGACATTTTATAGAGAGTGAAACAGAATGTTAGAGATGTTAAGTAATTTGTGCTAATAACACACGTGGCAAAGCCAGGATGCACACCAAGGTCTCTTGATGTCAAGCCCAGTTCTTTCCAATACCCCGAGGTGGAGAGGATGACTGATTACCTAAATCTTAACACAGAAGGCAGAGCCGTCACAGGTGAGTAATCATGAAGCTATGGAAGAGTTTCCTCCATCCTTGTTAGAGCTGCTCTCCCATTTACAATTACTATTCTTTTTTCACCAGCAAAGAGGAAGCTGTAGGGGACAGAGCACAACACACGGTTGCTTATAATCAACAGCACAATGCTGCATAACCTCAAGAGTCAGCAGCAAACGAGGGGAAAGCGTGTAAAAGCGCTGACTGACATATAGCAGTTAAAGGAGCACCCTACTGCTTCTGAACGGTCCCCTCCACTGTCCCCAGCCCAAGCCAGAGAAGGAAGAAGTGCCCGTGGCACTCGGGCTGAAGCTCGCCACAGTACCAGAGACCTGGTTTTCTTGTTGTTGTTGTTGATGATGATGTTTTAAAGGGATGGTGCAGACAGTGAATTCTCTGAGCTACATGGGAGAGGATTTTCTCTAAGTGTTTTTCTTCTTGCCCACAAGCTAGTGCAGGATGTCCAGTTCAGCCAGTCCTTATCGAGGCAGCTAGATCTGACACTAAATTAGGAAGCTCTTCCTTCACTTAAGAGAGCCAAGAAGGGGGACATGAATGCAGAGAATATCTAAATTTTCCCCTAAGGCCTCATAAAGTAGACATCTTTCTTCCTTATTTCCTGCAGTTCAGGAAACAAGACCGAAGTAAAGGAATTATGAACTGTACTTGTCAGCCCTGTAACTTTCATGTCAAACTGAGGGCGTTGGCCTCTAAGTAGAAGTCTCTCATGAGGAGAGCGTCAGTCTAAGCAGCAGGAAAGTTTGGTTCACGCCCCATGTTTGCTGACCTGGATGCAGAAGAGAGAGGTGGGCTGTTATGCTCCATTTCCCTAATGACTTTCCAACCCCGTTCAGCTCCGTGGGCAGCTGCTAAGGCAGGGTCTGTTGGCCCAGCCTGCTGACCAAGTCTTGGCTGGTCTTCTTATTGTGGCAAGTCTGAACCAGAAGAGAAGTTTTGTTGCACTGTTTCCTCTCTTTTATGGATGCAGCCTACTGCTGCAAAAGGCAAACCACCCCCTCCTGCAGTGTTGCTGGTCTGCTGGCTTTTGCACGGGCGGGCGCAGTGCGAGGAAATTCCTCCTTGACCTCAGCATTCCTTCCTGACAATTACCATATGCCTCTGGAGACCTGGGAAGCTTCACCCAGGTTTGCAGTGTCACTGTGGAGGCCATTCTTATCCAGAGCAGAGCTGAAAGCTTTCTTTCTCTCTTTCTTTTTTCATTATAATAAGCTACCTTGTTTCTATGAGATTCTGTAACAGTAAATTGCACAGGTTAGTTATTCCCTCCATTAAAAGAAGATTTTTCTCTAAATCGTTTCAGGCATGTTGCCTTGTTGCTGGCCTGTGATGACTGGCACAGGTAGCCAGGCTGAGATAATTAAAGGATTTTCCTGTGTCAACAGCTGAGAATAACATTCTCACTTCTCTAACTCAGGAGGAGACATTGATTAAAGTGAGAAACAGCCATCACCCCGGGGAGCACGCCCTCCTCCTGTCTCTGCCCCCAGATTGTCAGCACACCACCCTTCCCCTACACTCCCCTGGGAAGAAGCGGGTACAGGAAGGAAATGTTGTGTTGCCCAAGACCACCAGCCCATCTGCAGAAGGGCAGAGAAGACCTGCTCGGGGAAAGAGAAAGATGGACTTACAAAACAGTTATACAAGGGCTTAAGTGGTTTCTCTAAAAAGCAGTGAAATTTTTAAAAGTTAGTAAGGCAGTCTATTTTTTTCCAATTTTATTTATTTACTAAGTTACTAAAAAGGTTTTGCTGGTTAAATTTTTGTAGAATTGTTTATTTTGTGAATAGGAAACACGTGCATAATTAAAAGGCTACTCTCCTCCCACCAGTCTGCCCGCCACCACCTTCGGTTTCCTTGTACATCCTTCAAAAGATATTTTCCTCAGTTATAGGTTGTATGTATGTGTACTTATTGTTTATCTGAAATTCAGATTTAACTGAGTATCCTGTATTTTATCTGGCAATCTCACACTGGGTGTCCCTGCTTCTAGGCCTTCTCTGGAACAGAGCTAGAATATACATAATAAAAAAATTACAGGATAGAAATATAGCATAAATATAATATGCAAAAAGCATAATATATAAAATGTAAATAATACATTAAAAATATATTAACCCATGTTTATACATATCCACATATCTATTATCATTTATCTATTATATAATAATAGAGACACATCTATTCTATATTATATATCATATAAATAATATATATACACTATATTAATCCATGTTTATATACATATGCATTATTGTTTCTATGTCTGTGAATATATATATCATACAATATACACTATATACAACCTGTATGTATTTATAACTTAAATATGAATATACATATCAAATATATAAGTTAAATACAAGTTCATACCCCTGACTCTAATCTAGTGTCACAGGGGTCCTTCTGGTGTCCCCCCTTTGCTCATCTATAACTTCCCTCTCAGACGGTGAAAAACCTGGCCCCATTATCCACCGTCCATTTACTCCTGTGTCCATTATTATTACTTACTTTACATGTAAAGCAGTTTCAGAATTGCCAACTCACACCTCCATGAGAAATAGATTTACCATCTGGAGTACATTGGTTACATACAGCTCCTTTTGCCATCAGCCTTACAAGTCCGAGCCGCAGTATCCAAAGTCACTTAGGTGAGCTCCTTCTCCCCCATTCGCTTCATAGGGAATCCACTTGTAATACAGTGGGATTCGTTCATCAAGGTCTGCTTTCCATCCTGGGATCCCCAACATCCTGGTGGATGTTTTATAATTGTATACACAAAGGTCACTCTTTGTGATGTACAGTTCTATGGATTTTGATAAATGCAGTCATTTATCTACCAACTCAGGATCATACTGAACAGTTCCATCACCCTAAAAATTCCTCCATGAATTCTCTTTGTAGTCAACCCCTGGCATCTGTTTTCTATCCTCATGGTGTTGCCTTTTTTAGAGTGTCATGTAAATGGAATCATATAACATGTAGCCTTTGTAGTCTGGCTTCCTTCACTTAGCAAAATACGTTTAAAATCCATCCATGTTGGGCTTCCCTGGTGGTGCAGTGGTTGAGAGTCCGCCTGCCGATGCAGGGGACGCGGGTTCGTGCCCTGGTCCGGGAAGATCCCACATGCCGTGGAGCGGCTAGGCCTGTGAGCCATGGCCGCTGAGCCTGCGCGTCCGGAGCCTGTGCTCCGCAATGCGAGAGGCCACAGCAGTGAGAGGCCCGCGTACCACACACACACACAAAAAAATCCATCCATGTTGTTGTGTGAATCAATAAATAGCTCATTCTTTTTCATAGCTGAATAGTACTCCATTATATGGAGGTACCACAATTTGATTATCCATTAACCTGTTGAAGGTCATTTTGGTTGCTCCCTGGTTTGGGAGATTATAAATAAAGCTGAAATAAACATTTACATATAGGTTTTTGTGTGAACATAAGTTTTGAATTCCTTTGGGTAAATCTCTAAGAATGCGACTGCTGGGAAGTTGTGTGTTTTTGTCCTTGTTATAGTGACAAAGGTGCCAGGACAGCCTGCACATATAATGTTGAGAGTAGAAATCACCACTGAGATGCAGGAGGAGAGAGCAGGTCAGGAACGTTTGGAAAGTCGGGGCTTCAACAAGCTCCCTTAAACAGAGGGGGGCAATGGGCAAGCTTTTTTGTTTAAGGATCAAAAAGGGAATCTCCCAGGTGTGTCAGCCTGTTGAAGGCAATCCATAAGCAAAGTCACATATCCTGTATCACAGTACCACTTGAGAGGAAATATAATAATTTAATTTGGTTTTATCTATTCTGGTTCCCTTCACAAACCCCTGCCTCCTGATTAATAGGGATAGGGGAGTCAGGTTCTGATTTAAAGCCTAGTTTGCTCTAGTAACTTACACAATCCCTGTAGAAAATTCTCAGTTATAAATAGCTCTGGGGAGAGGCATGAGGGGCCCCTGGTCTCGTGACGGTCCTTGGCATGTGCTGGCTGACGTCAGCTTCTCCCCAGGGCATTGATCCTTCTCCCTCTGGCCACTGGGTCCCTGCAGGGATCTGATGCTGAGCTCTGTGGTTGGCGAACTTGTGCCCTGTGTTCTCTTGGCTTGTCTGATACTGTGCTCACTACATGGGGGTTTAGGGCAGTGCAGGGACGTGAAACCTCAGGAGCCCCCTCTGTCTGATCATGCCAGATCAACAAGTCTGCTTTGCACGGCGGTACCTCAGTTCAGCACAAGGCAGCCTGGAAGGCAGTGTCCTCAGACAGGAGGAAGTGAGGATGGGTGAGGTGAAAACTGGCAAGTGGCTGATGATGGGAGGCTGGAGCCTATCCTGCCCTTGGTGACATCATTCTAAGCTATTGCATCTCACTTCTGTGGACCAAAGCTAGGAGACAGGAAATCACACCGCAACGTCTGCTCTCAGGCACCTCCCTCCTGTCCCTCTATTGGTCTTACCATAATTCCAACAGAGTGGGAAAAGACCTGGCTTTCCCCCTTCCCATTCTTGCCAGACCAACTATAGGTAAAACTCAGTGGTCTATTCCAGGATGGACAATCATGGCTTCAAATGTCACACTCTGAAGGCACAGTGAAGTGAGGATTATTTTGTTCTTGTGTTTATGATGATATTACAGCTGTGCTAAAAGAATATACTGTACATGGACATTATCAGATTAAGCTCTCATCGAAGTATTTCCAACTCACAGGAGAGCAACGGTCAGGGAACAAATTTACATTTTGAAGGGAATTTCTCATCTAGCAGGATTCTATCACACACACACACAAGTCCCTGAAGATAGGACTGCAATCAAAGTAAGATTCTGAGTGACACATTTGTTAACCAAGCAAGGAAGGCCGTTCATGAACAGCAAATTAATAAACTCATGTTTGTTTGTAGCAGCCAAAGGAATGTGTCCAGAGAAAATAAACTTCCTCAAGACTATTAGCCTTTTGGTGACAACAGTTGCTGGCAGAGTTGAAGGTGTCAGGAGCGACAGCAATAATCGATTAAAAAAACAAGACAAGCGACTGGAGTGGTTTTCCTTGGCTCTGGATGAGTCAACAGATGTTACAGATGCTGCTCAGTTGTTTATTTGAGGAGTTGATGCAGAGATGAAGTGACTGAGAATCAGTCTCTGTGAATAGTCTGCATGGAAGGGGCGCCCAAAGCGTTCCATGATTCTGTGTGTCTTCACTTTAACATACGCACAACTCAACCAGGGGGACTTGTGAAAATGCAGATTTTGATCCTGTAGATCTGAGATTCTGCATTTCTAACAAGCTCTCCAAGGTGTCAGTAGCGCTCCTCTCCTAGGCCACATTTCAGTGAGCAAAGCTGGAGTGTACTTAGAATGGGACTAGCTTTGTAGCTTAAAGCTGTCACCTGCGGGTCAGGCTGAGAAACACATAGGGTAGTGAAAAATAAGCCTGCTACCTAATGCCTAAAGGCATTTTGTGTAAGGTTCTAACTTTATTTTTTTAATTGAAATATAGTTGACCACAGTGTTATGTTAGTTTCAGGTATACAACATATTGATTTGACATATAAATACATTATGAAATGATCACCACAATAAGTCTAGTAACCACTGGTCACCATACAAAGTTATTACAATATTATTGACTTTATTCCTTATCCTGTATATTACCTCTCTGTGACTTATTTATTTTTTAACTAGAAGATTGTACCTCTTAATCCCCTTCACCTATTTCACCCGTCTCCCCGCTTCCTCCCCTCTGGCGACCACCAGCTTGTTCTCTGTATCTCTGAGTGTTTCCCTTTTGTCTTATTCGTTTGTTTTGTTGTTTTTTAGATTCCACATATAAGTGAAATCATACAATATTTTTCTTTCTCTGTCCAACTTATTTCACTAAGTCTAATACCCTCTAGATCTATCCATGTTGTCACAAATGGCAAGATTTCATTTTTTATGGCTGAGTAATATTCCATATATATATATGTATATTCTATATATACATACCACATCTGCTTTATCCATTCATCTACCCATGACACTTAGGTTGTTTCCATATCTTGGCCCTTGTAAACAATGCTGGGCTCTAACTTTAAAAGGTTGGAGATGGTACAATGTGTTGAGGTTTTAGTGGGGTCGTACACAACACCTGTCTGAATTCAAAACTAATTAAGATATAAGAGTAAGGCATATAGACATCAAAATATCACATTTAATACTGATAAAGTTAGTTAGAGAAGTTGCCTTAAATATGAGCCAGGTGGGCTTGCTAATGGTCCTGTGAATCGAACGAAATAAATTAACTTTCTAAAATAGCAAGCCAGACCCAAAGACAGAGACTGGACCACAGGCTCACTGCATGGCCAAGAGCTAGTAAGAACACACACTCTTCGAACAGCACATCCCCAAAAACGAGGGAAAGGGGCTGAGCCCACACACTCAGCCCCTGGGGGAGGAGCCAGGGAGGGATCAGAGAGAGACTGGAAGTGTTACTTCAGAAAATCCCTCCGTGGAGTGCGGAAAGCCTGTGACCCACTCAATCCTTAGATGACTTAAGGAGAACTTGGCAGTAGGTGAGGAATTATAACACATTGGCAAGCACAAGATAACTCCCTCATCTATTATACTCTCAATCCAAGGTTTTGCTAACATATCGTTTACAAAGAGATTTACTTAAAAAAAAATACAAATAGAGCAGGGCCATGCATCGACATCCTGACAGCCACAAGACTGGGAAAAAAGTAATTAGATTTTTCAGCTTCTGGAGACCAAGATTCATATGATTAGAAACACCCAAACGGAAGAAGAGTTTCCAAATACTGCGAGTCCAAAAAATAAAACTAAATTAAAACTGACCAGTGCCATTTATTCATGGCCCCACGTGGTAATTGATTCTCCATCTGTACACTCATTGTTCACTGCCTGTTTGCCAGTTGTCCCTCCATGCCCTTGACTTTCGCAGTACAGCTGGAGACCCCTTGCCCAGTCCATCTTTATGGCCAGACTCTGGAGCTCCTCCCTCTTTTTCACTTCTTCCAGTGCCTCATTTGAGAGTGTTTTCCACTGTCTCTTTACCTAGAGAGAGTTATGTACATCCTCATCAAATCACCATGTGCTATGTTCCTCTCACCCACCATCCCAGGGATAATTTGCATCATTCTAGAGGGTTTCCCAGCACTCCTTCAGCAGATTCACTTCTTTGACTGAAAGGGTAGTTCAGTGCATTTGAGTAAGTCACTAAAGCAATCTGGAGTTGAGTTCTCTTTTCTGTGTAACAAGGAAATAGCAGTAAATGGTCCTTACATGTTCCCTTCAACTCTGAAATTCTGTGATTCAGTGATTGTGGTTTTGAATACTTGAGAAAAAGCAGAGCTGTTGTTTTAATGATCTTAGCAACCTTTCTAAATTTGTTTAATCATTTAATCTAAATCAAAATATCATACAAGGTCTATACACAAAAATCAGTGGAATAATAATTCAACTATTTAAAACAAAATTTGATGGGTGGTTATTGTTTTGAGCTACAAATGGCTTTACTAAATGAGACAACATTTAAATCTACTTAATTTAGAGCTCCAGTGTGGTAGCTTACAAAAAAGAACTTAAAGCAAGTCAACCATATCATTTCTTTGTTAATTTGTGTGCTGAATAGCCAGTTCTGTTCTAATAGCAGCTGGGGTTTTTTTAGGGCAAAAATGCTTAATCACAACCATTAATATGTACTTACTGACATAATTTATCTGCAGTCATTCCTCAATTACTGTATTTTATTTAAATTTCAGTAGTGTCTCCAAGGGTGTGATCTTCTTAAGACATTGGGGGACACAGTCTTAGAACTTAGCCGGAGTCCTAAGGTCTCACCTTGTGTTCGCTGCTTTTTTGCAATCCTACAAGGATTTGTCGGATTGTATGACAATTGTATGCCTTTCCATTCCAGTTTTATTTGTCTGTTTATTTTGGTGGAACCCAGCTAGAGGTTTAACTCCAGAGATTAAGTTGATGTAGCTAAATATATGAGTTCAGAAACCGGAAGTTAAAGTCTTACCGCCAGATAACATCTCTCTTCTTGGGGAAGTAGGAATGAAGGTTACTTGCTGAGATTGTCAGAGCTGTGAGAAACCTGAAGATCCTCTAGCAATACAGTATTTTTACAGATGAAGATACTACAGGCCAGAGAGTTTGAGTGATTTGCTTAACATTTCTCTGAGAAGGTTTCACAGGTAATAGAACCAGAGAACTCAGGGGTATTTCTTAAGAAAAATAGTACTTGAGTATGGGAGGAGGCAAGAATAACATGTTTCCATAAGATAAGTAAGAAGAGCAAAGATGAAGAAGGTAGATAATGATCGGCTCACATAGAATGACCTAGAAGGAATGGTAAATGTCAACTAATTCAAATACTTTAACAGATTAAGAAACAAGGCCAGGGCTTCCTTGGTGGTGCAGTGGTTAAGAATCCGCCTGCCAATGCAGGGGACATGGGTTTGAACCCTGGTCCGGGAAGACCCCACATGCCACGGAGCAACTAAGCCCGTGAGCCACAACTACTGAGCCTGTGCGCTGCAACTACTGAAGCCCGTGCGCCTAGAGCCCGTGCTTCGCGACAAGAGAACCATTTCACTGAGAAGCCCGTGGACCACAAAGAAGAGTCGCCCCTGCTCACCACAGCTAGAGAAAGCTCGCTCGCGCGCAGCAAGGAAGACCCAACACAGCCAAAAATAAACAAATAAATTAAAAAAGAAAAAAAAAAAGGAAACAAGGCCAGAAGGGTTAAGTGCTTTATCCAGGGTCACACAGAGAGTCAATGTCAAAAGAGTTCTTAGAATCCAGGGTATCTCACTCATAGCACCTCATTTTATTCATTTCTCACTATGAAATTATCTCAAATAATCTGCTCTTTATCTAAAAAGTAAGGAAGTGAGCATCTGTAGAATCTCAGAAAGTATTAGAACCTGAAGCAGATAGAGGATCAATTTCTTCTCTGACATAGTGATTTCCTGCAAAGAATTGAGATAATTTTGGTTCAGTTAAAATTACCATGCTCCTTTATGAGAAATGTATTAAGAGGTAAAGGTGGTACCATACGAGTAAGACAATGGTTCTGGCCCCGCAAGTGTTCATTCTTCTGTGGGGAAACATACACATTCACTCTTTACTGACTGCTAAATGTGAAAAGTGACAAATAAGAAGTTTAAATGTATTGAGAATTTAGGAAAAGAATTTTGAAAAACATTTATCAGATGTTAGATCTTGAGGTTAAAATGATATTGTTAAAAATTTATACTCTTTTTTTTTTTTTTTGGCTGGGCTGGGTCTTAGTTGCGGCATGCGGTATCTATTTTTTTTTTTTTTTTTTTTTTTTAGTTGCAGCATGTGAACTCTTAGTTGCGGCATGCATGTGGGATCTAGTTCCCTGACCAGGGATCAAACCCAGGCCCCCTGCATTGGGAGCTCGGAGTCTTAACCACCAGGGAAGTCTCTAAAAATTTATATTCTTAATAAAGACTTTATTACTTGGAAAGAATGAAAGAGATTGAAAAGTTTTCTAATTAAAAATAAGTCTGTCCTACAGAATCTTTTAAGATAGATAGCTTAATTGTGGCCAAATGAATTTTTTTCTACCCAGTAACGTTGATACAATGTGGTTTTGTTTTGTGCCTATACACAGTCCCTAAACTGTATAGCCTACCCACACACAAACAGATTCACCTCTATGGTTTTTCTTGCAAACTATTTTAGCTTCCTGATAAGACACTTTTCATGCCTTGCTTCACCCAATATAGTGAATTTAGGTAATCATTAGTCAAATCATCACCTCACCAAAGCAGATCAGCAGGCCCTAAAAAATTTGAGAATGAAAGACTGTGGTCTCAAAATTTAGAAATCTAAAAATTTTACTGCCTCCACTAAACTGTGTGTTGTGCATTCATTCAACCAACCAACGTTCACTGAGAAAATATAAGGGGCTGAATATTATGCTAGAAATTGAAAACACACTAATAATAAAGCTTAGCATCTACTAAGGAAGACTTATAGAGAAACCAAAACAATAGGCTGTGATGTGTGATGAGAAATACAGTCAAGGAATGTAAGTCTTTGTTGGAAGTCAGAGAATGCTTTTTAAAGGAGCCAACAAAAGAGTTAAACCTTCAGTTACGTTCTCCATCTTGTGCGGCTTCCAAGATCCAGTGGTTTCTTTTCACTAAACAAATATTTACTTAGTAACTGTAGACACTATTTTGGCCACTAAGGAAAGTGAAGAAAATAGGTAGCATGTTTTGGTTTTGGATTAAGAAGCATGTCTCAGAACATAAACCTCTTTTCCTCATTCACTATTCGTTGCTCTACTTGATGAACTTTAATGAGCAGATAAGAATCATTGAACACTAGTAGTTAGTGAATATATAAACACTTGAGAGTGCTGTTAAAGTGTTTACAAATCCTTAAGAGCCCTTACACAGGTCAAACATGTCCCAAGTCATCTTATTTACATTATGAATTCGCCTGGCAATCTTTGTTTTCATATGCAATGCAGAGGTGAGGTTCACATCAGCCTATGTGAAAACAAATGGATGGCACTGAATGCCCGAGGTTGTACTTTAAATGGAAAGACGATAACAGCATTTGGCCTCCCATTTTTGGCCATATTTGGTTTCACATGCTGCACATTATAGAAAATGTGTAATTTGTCCATTTTTTTTTGTTTGGCCATAAATACTCTGATCTTTGATTACTCAAAAAACAGAATTGTTCCCCCTCAGATTATGGGAGAAAAGGAAGAAAATTATTGCAGGTGAAAGGACCCTAAGAAAACCACCACATTATCAAAAATAGTTTTCTTTGGATTGTGGGGTTGTGGGTTATTTATTGTTATATTTTTTTTGTATGTCCAAGCGCTGTATAATTAGGATGCCGTGTGTAGAACCAAACCAAAATGGAGTCACTTATATCAAGGGTAAAATGTAGATGGTCAATGCAGGCACATAAGGGAAATTTAACCTAAGCTTACAGGAATGTACAGCTCTTCTCAGAAATCAGCAGAGGACACCAGCCAGTTCCCAAATGCCAAATCTGTGCATGCCATCTCTGGTCTTTTCTGTTCCCCTGACTCAGCTACCCTGACTCAAATAAAGAAGGAGACCACTAGGTAACCAACAAGCTGAAAAAGCCAAATAACTTCCGTATTTATCCCATAAAAATCCCTTAGTCTGTGAGCAACTCAGAACTGCTCCCGTAGCCTTGAGTTTCTCGGCTTGCAGGTCGAAAACCTTACAATAAACTCATCTGCTTTGGTTTGTTCGTTATGCAGAGTTTGGTTTTTGGTTGACACTTGCTTCTTCAAAAACTTGAAATAAAATTATTAAAGACCTTAAGACAGTAGCCTAGAATCTGAGCAGTACTTTCAAGAACATGAATACTTACCGAACAAACACTTTTGTAAGCAATTTGATGTGGTCCATGTTTAATTTCAATCTCTTTATTATGCTGGCTGCATTTCGCCCTGAATCAGAGTGCCTAATGACCAGAAACCTATCAGGAGACCAAACATAAGAGTGAGCGGAGACCAGTGAGGCAGACAGGGTTGAAGAGAACTAATAGTGGGTCTAGAAACTCTGAGTTAGACGGCAGTGGAAAGAGAAGTGGAAGCAGAGAGAAGATGAATCATCATAATGTCAGGGCATTGCAGAGCCACAGACAAGATAACAGGATTGAAAGAGCTGCTTCTTATCAGAATAGCTTTTCAGTGCTCACTGAGGCCTTGTTCCTCAGCTCTGTGGCTTATGAGATTATTTTGTTCTTTCTCTGTTTTTTTATGTTCTTACCATACAGACCATCAGCTGAGACAACCTAAAGATGTATCTGCTCCTTGCAACCTGGAAGAAGCTAACTGGCCTAGACAAATATTTAGGACGTATCCAATAAAAAAAACAAACAACTCTGATAAACAGCCTAGAAGATAAATTTTTGTGTTTAAAGTTATTTCCTTAGGGTTGAGCCCTAGAATAGAAACTGACAGGTCAAAGGGTAAAGAACTTTTTGAATACTGCCAAACAACTTTTCATAAATGGCTTTAATTACTATGACGTTTATTACTTTTATATGATTTTTATATCTTTTCATGTATGCATTTTCTGTTTCTACTCTATGTCTGTATGGCAGACACTCTATTTTGGCAGATCCAAACTTCATTTGCATCCTCCCTTTCTTGACTCTACTATGGATGGGGCAAAAGCTAAATTTTGACTTCCGCTCTCCCTTGTTGATGTGAGAAATAAGTCTTCTAGTGCATTCTCCAAATTCCGCCTTCTTCCTTCTCGAACTACTGGGAGATACAGTAGTCATTTTGAAAACAAAAATATAAAAGCTACATGCTAAGAATGTCTGAGCCAAAGGCTATGCCTTGGACATTGGTGATGTTTGGAGACAATGTATCAGCCCTGGACCGATTCCCATGGGACATCTTTTTTTACCTGAATAAAACAGTTCTTTTACTTGTTAAGCTATTTTGGTAGGTTTTTCCGTTTCTTGTAGCTAAATACAATTTTGACTATTATACTCATTTTTTATGACTTCTTCATATTGCAGATATAGATCATGTTTGCTGCAAATATTTTCCCAGTTAGTTGTTTGTCCTTTAGTTTGTTCATGATGTTTTTCAATGTACATATGGTTTTATGTTTATGATTAAATGTACCATTTTTCTGTGATTTATTTAGTCAAAAAATTGAGAAATGAAGTTAACAATTTTGAAAGTTATTGAAGAAGGTATAAACAAAACAAAACATAGTAAAACAGAAAACAATGAAGAATAAAAATAAAACATATTTAGCATAGTATCTCAACATGTATATTAATAATAACGAAAATGGGTTCAACTTCTTAAACTTCCCTATTAAAAGACAGTTGTTCTCAAACTGGTTAAACACATGTGCACCCATGCACACACACCCATATACACGCAATCATGCTGTTTATAAAACGTACTCAAACCAAAAGGGCTAAAACACTTGAAAGCAAAAAGATAGGCAAAGAACTACCAAGAAATAAAAAGAAAACAAGGGTTAATCCTGGGCAAAATATAACCTAAAGCAAAAAACAGTAAGTAGGTTCAAAACCACTAGTTTATTGATAAATGTGCACCTTTATCATATGATAAAGTAGTGTTTATGAGTGAAATCACATGATATGAGTCATGTGATTTTACTCATAAACACTATATCGTCATATATAGAACAAAACACAATAGAAACATGAGGAAAATTACAGAAACACAAATGTACTGGGACATTTAACATATGTCACTGTCTGACAGGTAAAACAAGCAATACATGAATATTAAGAGAGCTGAGTAGTATAATTAGCACGTTTGATTTAATCAACACTTACAAAATTATGTATGCTCCAAAACAATATGCCTTCTGTTTTAGTGTGCCTGAAGTATTTATAGTCATTTAATATTTTGCCAGAAGATAAGTTGAAGAAATTATACATTGAACAGATCATAACATGATCTCTCAGCATAAAGCAAGAGAAGCTAATTTTAAACTTTAAGTTTAAAAGTTCTGTAAAATATCTTTTGAGTGAAAGAAGAAATTCACTGCATGTATAGATCACATTTTGTTTATCCATTTATCAGTTGATGGACATTTGGGTTATTTCTAATCTTCGGCTTGAAAAAATCATGTGTGATGCTGCTATGAGCATTTGTGCTCAAGGTTTTTTATGAACATGTATTTTCAGTTCTCTTGGGTACATATCCAGGATTGGAATTGCTGGGTCATATGGTAACTGTGTATTTAATTTTTCAAGGAACAGCCAGACAGTTTTCCAAAGCAACTGCACCATTTTTCATTCCAACCAGCAATGTATGAGGGTTCCAACTTCTCTACATCCTCCCTAGCACTTGTTATTAGCCATTTTTTTGATTATACAGCTATCCTGGGGGTATGAAGTGATATCTGATTGTGTTTTTGATTTTCATTTCCTTAATGAATAATCATGTTGAGCTCTTTTCATGTACTTATTGGTGATATATACATCTTAGGAGAAATGTCTATTCAAATTCTTTGCCCATTTTTACTGGGGTTTTTTGCCATTTTATTATTGAGTTTTGAGGTTTTCATATATTCTGGATACAAATCTCTTATCATGTTTGCAAATACTTTCCCCCATAATGTGGGTTTTTTTTTTTCACTTTCTTGATAGTGTCCTCTGAAATAGAAAATGGTTTTTTAAATTTATTTTATTGAAGTATAGTTGATTTACAATGTGTTATTTTCTACTGTACAGAAAAATGATTTAGTTATACATACATATGCACTCTTTTTCATATTCTTTTCCATTATGGTTTATCACAGGATATTGAATATAGTTCCCTGTGCTATACAGTAGGATCTTGTTGTTTAGCCATTCTTTTTATATGTATATATTTATTTATTTATTTGGTTGCATCGTGTCTTAGTTGCGGCACATGGGCTCCTTAGCTGGGGCACGCAAACTCTTAGCTGCAGCATGCATGTGGGATCTAGTTCCTGGACCAGGGATTGAACCTGGGCCCCCACACAGAGTCTTAACCACTGCACCACCAGGGAAGTCCCAATATCCATTCTATACATAATAGTTTACATCTACTAATCCCAAACTCCCAATCCATCCCTCCCCCAGCCCACTCTCTCTTGGCAACCACGAGTCTGTTCTCTATGTTTGTGAGTCTGTTTCTGTTTCATAGATAAGTTCATTTGTGTCATATTTTAGATTCTACATATAAGTGATATCATATGGTATTTGTCTTTCTCTTTCTGACTTACTTCACTTAGTATGATAATCTCTAGGTCCATCCATGTTGCTGCAAATGGCATTATTTCATTCTTTTTTAATGGCTGAGTAGTATTCCACTGCATATATGTACCACATCTTTATCCATTCATCTGTTGATGGGCATTTAGGTTGTTTCCATGTCTTGGCTATTGTAAATAGTGCTGCTATGAACATTGGGGTGCATGTATCTTTTCAAATTATAATTTTCTTCAGATATATGCCCAGGAGTAGGATTGCAGGATCATATGGCAACTGTATTTTTAGTTTTCTTAAGGAACCTCCATACTGTTCTCCACAGTGGCTGCACCAATTTACATTCACACCAACAGTGTAGGAGGGTTCCCTTTTCTCCACACCCTCTCCAGCATTTATTATTTATAGACTTTTTAATGATGGCCATTCTGACTGGTGTGAGATTGTACCTCACTGTAGTTTTGATTTGCCTTTCTCTAATAATTAGTGATGTTGAACATCTTTTCATGTGCTTGTTGGCCGTTAGTATGTCCAGAAAAGTTTTTATTTTTAATTAAAAAAAGTTTTTAAAAGTTTTATTTTTAATTGAAAAAAGTTCAATTTTTTTGTTATTGTTGTCACTGGTGCTTTTGGTGTCATATCTAAGAAGGCTTTGCATGACGAAGGTCACAAATATTTACCACTATGTTTTCTCCTGAGGGTTTTACAGTTTTAGTTCTTAAACTTGTGCTTATGATCCATTTTGAGTTAATTTTGATATGTGGTGTGAGGAGAGTCCAACTTCATTCTTTTGCAGGTAGATATCCCAACACTGTTGGAAAAAAAAACTATTCTCTTCCTATTGGATGATTTGGACCCATTTGTCAAAAATCAATTGACCAAAAAATGTAAGAGTTTATTTCTAGACTCTCAATTCTGGTGTATGTGTATATCCTTGAGCCTTGATTACTGTTGCTCTTTATTTTTTTTTTTGGAAATTGATATGTGTGAATCCTCTGAATTTGTTCCTCTTTCAAGAAGGTTTTCATTATTCTGGGTCCCTTGAATTTCCATATGAATTTTAAGAGCAGCTTGCACATACTACCAATCTGCCATCTTACCAATATTAAGTCTTCCAATCCATGAGCCTAAGAACTTTTTTCATTTACTGAAGTCTTTTAAAATTTCTTTCATTCATGTCTTGTGGTTTTCAGTGTACAAATCTTGTACTTCTTCTGTTAAGTTGATTCCTAAGTATGTTATTCTACTTGACACTATTGTAAATGGAATTGTTTCTCTTTCTTATGGCTGAGTAATATTCTATGAGATAGACAGATATATATATTTACCACAACTTCTTTATCCATACATCAGTCAATGGACACTTAGGTTGTTTCCATATCTTGGCTATTGTGAATAATGATGCACTGAACATGGGAATGCAGATATCTCTGAGATTTTGTTTTCATTTCCTTTGAATATAAACACAGAAGTGGAATTGCTGGATCACATGGTAGTTCTATTTTTAAGTTTTTGAGGAATCTCCATACTGTTTCCACATGAGGTGACATCTCATTGTGGTTTTGATTTGCATTTGGTGGGGTCTTTATATGTCCCATAAAGTGGAAAGTGACCAAGGATGTCCCAGAAGAATTGTACAAAATAGGCATTGGGACAAATATTGTCCTATTCTTGCTCTGTTTCTTGCAAATCTCTGCTTTTATTTTAAACAATAAGTATGGCCTTTCATCTCATCAAAGTAGTAAGATTTTGGGTTCAATCTTTGGGATAGAATTAGATAGAAAAGTCCTCTTGACTTGCTTTGGTTTTAGGTTAGGAAATGTCAAATATCGCTACCATAATCCATTCTCAAGCCCATGACATTGTTAACATAGCATGACACACTGTCCTGCTGAATTCTCCTTCAGTCTTAGAATCTTCGATGGTGTAGAACTTCAAGAAGCCACTACCAATTGATAAGAGTTGGAGAATAAAGGGAAACCTATCTGCCACCTTTGTTGTGAGAGCTTTTCAAGTCAACCTAGTTTAGGTGAAGGACATTCTTCTCAAGACTCAGACTAGCTCACCACAGTTCTGAACTAGTGTGGGAAGCTGACGTCACAGCCTTTGTTGCTTGCTTTACTTTGCCCTCAAGGCACGTTTTCTTAGGCTGGGAAGTGATTGGTGTAAGGAAGCATTTCAGTTGTGAGGGAGTTTTGAAAATTTACAATCTTAATTCTCGACATCCTCCAATAGAGAGAAAAAAATAAATGAACAAAAGGAAAGAAGGCAAAAAGCAGAGTAAAGACCAAAGGAACAGTCAATAAATTAAGAAAGAATAAAAGAGCTAATGTATGACTCTTTGAAATCTGTGGCTAGTTCTTTTAAGACTAAGAATTTAGATGAATTTCTGGCAAACTTAATCATAAAATTGAGAAAACACCAATATAAAATATTAGGAATGAGAAAAACGTACAACCGAGATAGGGACATTTTAGCATTATAAATCAATTCCATAAATTTAATATTTTGAAAGTATGATTAAAGTAGATGATTATCAAGGACAATACCAATGACTAAAATCAACTTATGAATAAACTGAAAGATCAAAATAAATCAATAACATTTAAAAACTGAATGGTCATCAATATTCTACACCCAAACAAATCCAATACCAAACAGTTTTATGAGCAGGTACTATCAAACATTAGGAATGTATGGATAATTCAGCACTTGAAAATGTTCAAATATAATTGATCACTTCTACAAATCAAAGGAGAAATTTTATGTAATCATTGTTATAGGTGATGAAAATTCATTTGATAACATTTAACATATATTGCTGATAAGCAATTTTCCCGAGTTTTTATCTTGAAGGTTTTCAAATCTTGAGAACTTTAAAGAACAGTACAATGCATATCCACATATCTTTCACCTAAATTCGTATATTGTAATATTTTGCTACATTTGTACATGATCTACATGTAATAAATCTAAAAATGAAATAAAGATAAATCAAGATAGATATAGATATATACATTTTTATTTGCTGAATCATTTGAAATTACCTCAGACATTGTGACACTTTGCCTTTAAATACTTTAGCATATATTTCCTGAGAATAAGGACTTCTCTGGGAAAACCAATAATATCACCACACCTAAGAAAAATTAATAATTTCATAAAATTGTTATATTCAAATTTCCCCAAACTCCATTTATAGGTATTATTACTTTTTTTATCTGCCTGATTATGAGTAAATCAAGAGTCAAGTATCCTATTTGCTTATTTTTTAAGTGTCTCCTGATAAACTCTTTCAACAAAAATTAAAGCCTGTTTTCTTAATTTGATTCAACAATTGCTATCTCAAACCAATAGCCAACTTCATACAGACGGGTTAAGATTTTAAGAATAAACAATCCATCCATAAATACTAGAGGAACTATGGAGAATATTTACAGAAAACCACAAAACCCTGGGGTGGGGAAGGATTTTCTAATTATGGCAACAATAGTTCAAAAAGAAAAACACTGAAATATTTGACTAAATACAAGCAAAAATACTTATGTGGCTAAAAAGGTCATAAACAATGATATCATTGGATATCATTCTTAATATTAGTACTAGTATAAGTTTTTATATTTTCTCCCATTTTTAGTTTTTTAGTGGGAAATTAGTTGAATAGCATTTTGCCATCTGGTTATAGCCCATTTTTAAAAACTAAAAGACATAATTATTTCATAATTTTATTTTTATCCAAGTTATACATGCCCAGAGGTACCTAGTGACACCAATTCTCACACCATACTCTCTCCTTGGCATAATGTAATTTGTTCCTGAATTTAGGGACTTCTCTACCTTTCACAAGCATAATGTCAGATGCTCTGACTTTCAAAAATCTCTAGGATGTCCTTTCCAAGAACAGTGTAGGAATTTGTTCTCACCAGAGCTAGGAAAACAATGATACTAAATATCAACAACAAAGCTGAATACAGAATGCCAAGGAATTTCGAGAATCCAGTTAAAATAATTTTACATACTACCAAAATGTGGTGCTGCCCCGGTTCTTCCTTACTCTTTTCATGGACTATGTTGAAATCCTACATTCTACTGTCACCTACCTAAATGAAATTATAAATCAGGAGAGAAAGAATCATTGAAAAAGGGTCATGCACATTTCTGGTTTTGATTTATTTTAGAATGTATTAATATTTAGACTTGCTAGAATTTGAAGTCGTTTTAAATTGCTCTAATGTACAAAATTCTAAGCCTTCACCACCATTTTGTCTTGAAGGAAAAGGTCACAGAGCACTTTGAAAAACACACTGTGCTCTCTATTACCTCAGCCAAATGTGAACTGTGGCCAGTAATTCTGCCAGCATCTCTCCACCTATACATCTCCGGTCTTCTTCCCAGGCTGACTTCCTCCCTTGGCGAATTTGCCTTGTCTGGAGTCACAGCTTCTGGGAGCAGCTCTGCTTTTGGTCGGCTATGCCTGTCTCAAACTTTTATGGCCTCACTTTTCTTCCACTGTACAAATACTAGATCAACTAACATCTGCTCCAGCCATAAAGATTAACTCCTCTTCATTTATATTACCTCATAATCTGCAAAGTACTGAAATATTTAGTGATGGTTTTCCTGCTACCATAATAGTTGGGTGTATCTTTCTCCCCGACCACCAGTTGATTCCCATGCATTCTTTATCAGCGTCAAGTTTTCCTGGAACATTATGAGGAAACTATGATGCCTAATTTCTCAACACCAGCACTACTGACATTTAGGGCTGAGTCATTCTTTGTGGTGGAGGACTGTCCTGTCCACTGTAGTATCACTGGCCTCTACCCACCAGATGCCAGTAGCATTCACCCTACTACACCCCCTACCACCAGTTGTGACAACCAAAAATGTCTCCAAGTATTGCCAAACGTCCCTGGAGAGTGGGGGACAAAATTATCCCCAAGTGAAAACCACTGTTGTAAAGGAAATCTGACTGTTGTAATATATATATAAAGGTGCCTTATAAGCCGTGCAGTTGAGGAATTATTCTATTTTTTTAATGCTGTGTTTTTGCCAGTGTGTTGTAGAAGAATATGAGGGTAGAGTGCTTGCAAAGCATAAGAAGATGGTATTTAAAGGGCATTGTAATAGTTCATTGTCTGCATGGAAGCTGCCATATAAGAAAAACAGAGAGCCTGTAAGGATGTCTCAAAAGAGCTTGTGACCCACAATACAGATCATCCCTGATATAAAAAAGGATCCTGTGGACTCCCCTGGTGGTCCAGCAGTTACTCCGTGCTTCCACTGCAGGGGGCGAGGGCTCGATCCCTGGTCAGGGAACTAAGATCCCGCATGCCACATGCTGTGGCCAATAAAAATAAAAAAATAAAAAAAAAAAGATCCCATAATTAATTTTGATAGAAATTGACTCAGTGTCTCCACCTACCTTAAAATTGACCAACGCAGGCTTCCCTGGTGGCGCAGTGGTTGAGAGTCTGCCTGCCAATGCAGGGGACACGGGTTCGTGCCCCGGTCTGGGAGGATTCCACATGCCGCGGAGCGGCTGGGCCCGTGAGCTATGGCCGCTGAGCCTGCGCGTCCGGAGCCTGTGCTCCGCAACGGGGGAGGCCGCAGCGGTGAGAGGCCCGCGTACCGCAAAAAAAAAAAAAAAAAATTGACCAACGGTTTATAAGGACACAGAAAGCATAATATAGGAAAATATTTACCATCAAGTCTGGTCAGAAAATGTATGATCAGTCAAAGAGTCCACTTATTTGAGTTTCCATGAAGAACAATATGGTTTATCCATTATTTTTTATAGGGTTCTTAAAAAGTAAAATGTGCAGGTGGATAAAATTTCAAACCGTCTTCTGTTTCACCTTAGATTTGATGAAACAGAGTATTACACTGACATCCATGGTTAGATAACCCTGGAGGGTACATCAGTCTTTTATCCAGGGGTTGGTATGTCTTCTAAAGGGGTGAGGGAAAGGAGCCAGGCCCTGGGTCTGATGAAACTGCCAACCTCCAGGTCCAGTCCGGTGGAGATGGTTCAGGCACACACTGTAGGGGGGCTGATGTGTCTGATTAGCTTTCGTGGGACTGACTTCACCCTTTACTTATGTTTCTACATACTTTCCTTCCTGCCCAAGTGAAACAGGCAGTGTAGTTGAGTGAAAAGAATCTGGATTTTAGAGATAGAAAGGCTGGGTTAAAGTTCTGGGTTTGACAATTTCTACGTGGTGTTGGGCAAGTTACCTCTGCACTTTAGTGCCTTCTTCCGTAAAACAGAGATAACAGATAATGATTGCTCCCTCCTTGCGGTAACCGTTACAGCTTCCAGCACTGTGAACACTACAGAATGAGTTCCTTCCCTCCCTCCATCACTCCCTTCCTTTCTTCTTTCTGTTTCTCTATTTATTATGTCTATCACATGTCTATTGATTTATTTATCTATCCCTCCCCCAGGTGTCAGACCATGGATGTACCCAAGTCCTCCAGTTTTGTAAGATCATCTTGCCCTTTAAGATTTAATAAAAACTGTGGGTGGACCTAGAGGCTGTCATACAGAGTGATGTAAGTCAGAAAGAGAAAAACAAATATTGTATATTAATGCATATATGTGGAATCTAGAAAAATGGTATAGATGATTTTATTTGTAAAGCAGAAATAGAGACACAAACAGAGAGAACAAACGTGTGGATACCAAGGTGGAAGATAGGGATTGACATATACACACTATTGATACTATGTATAAAATAGATAACTAGTGACTAGATAACTAGATAACTGTACCTACTGTACAGCACAGGGAACTCTACTCAGTGCTCTGTGGTGACCTAAATGGGAAGGAAATCCAAAAAAGAGGGGATATGTGTATACGTATAGCTGATTCACTTTGCTGTACAGTAAAAACTAATACAACATTGTAAAGCAACTATAGTCCAATAACAGTTAATTTAAAAAACAGATTTAATAAGAATTGAGGCACAGCCCGGTCACACTGCGTGTGGGACGCCCCACAGCCTTCCTGACAGCTGGGAAGCCTTTGTTGGACCTGTTTGCTGCTCCCTCTGAGTTCTTACTGTCCAGTCTGCATTTCACCTCTGGGCTTTGTGTTGTCCCCTGGAGACAATTTGTCACTCTGATTACACAGCGCCCCGAACCCCTCTCCTCCAAAACACCGCTGATTAAAGCCGTGTGTGAGCGCCCCACGAAGCCCTGTGGCGGCAGAAGAGGAGCTCACACGACAGGGCACAGCACGACAACCAGGACGATGAGCTCCGTGCCGGGCCTCTGTGCAGTGTGACTACGGGACGTGGCGGCTGTGGACTCAGAGCCCGACGGTCCAGGTTCAGACGCTCGTTCCATCACTCACCAGCTCTGACCTTGGTGTCGGGAGAGGCGGTTGGCCGTGTCCTTGCTGGGTGCGCCAAGCCACAGCATCTCACCATCCTGACCTTGAGCCGTTCCGCAGCCAGTCACATAGAGGTCAAGTTGGTCAAGGCGCCCACGGTGTAGCTACTTTATCACTCACGCCGCGGGGAGAGGGGCTGGTCTGTTTGCTGCTTGCTATAAAATGTGCTGAGACTCTGACCCTCAGTTCCTCACAGGCTGCACAACCCACAGTGTGCATAGCTGACACCCCTGCGGGACTTGGGGGGGAACCCGAGTGGCTGTGCCCTTGTGCCTGCCGTGCTGTGTGTAGTGGACCATCTTGCTTGCCCCCTTCAGTCTCCCTGTCTACTTTCCCACCATCAAGTGACGGTGAGTCCACCGGGCTGTGGCTTAGGCTTATCCTTTGCAGCCTTGCTACTCTTCGCCATTCTCTGTGACGTTGGGGCTTTTCGCTGATGCCTGGTTAAGTTGGCTTAACTTCCCTGTGCCTCAGGTTTTACATTCAAAAATGGGGAAAATAATAATAGTACTTAACTCTTGAATAAACAGCAAGGTCCTACTGTACAGCACAGGGAACCATATATATAAGGAAAAAAAACAGTACTTAACTCTTAGTGTTGTAAGGAATGAGTCAGCCAATATAAGTTAAACATTTATTTTTTTTTATAAATTTATTTATTTTATTTTTGGCTGCGTTGGGTCTTCATTGCTGCGTGCGGGCTTTCTCTAGCTGCGGCGAGCGGGGACTACTCTTCATTGCGGTACGCGGGCTTCTCACTGCAGTGGTTTCTCTTGTTGCGGAGCACGGGCTCTAGGCACGCAGGCTTCAGCAGCTGTGGCGTGTGGGCTTCAATAGTTGTGGCGCACGGGCGTAGTTGCTCCGTGGCATATGGGATCTTCCCAGATCAGAGCTTGAACCCGTGTCCCCTGCGTTGGCGGGCAGATTCTTAACCACTGTGCCACCAGAGAAGTCCCAAGTTAAACATTTAGAACAGGGCCTAGCACATAATTATGCCCAGACTAATGCCATGATGCTGAGTTTGATTTTCTCCTCTCTGTTCCCAACTTCTTGGATTGCCTTCTAAGACTCAGAATTCTGCCTTACTTTTGCAATGGAATTTGCTAGTCCTTGTCCCACTGCTAGTTAATTGGGGCCATGCCTTGTGGGCTTACTTTTTGGTTTTAATATTTTAAGTTTGTTGGAGTATAGTTGATTTACAATGTTGTGTTAGTTTCAGGTGTACAGCAAATCTGTGGGCTCACTTTTCCCAACCAAAATGCTTAATAAAGACAGTTCTCTTCCCTAATCAGAATTTCTTCCAAAGCTCTTAAAGATTGTTTGTTCTCTCTCTGTTACAACAGAGGTGGTATTCAAATCATGTGACAGCCACTCATGCAAGGGCACTGACTCATCAGAGCTCTCTAGAAGGTAAGTAATACAGCAGAAGATCAAACTTAGCTGTAGAGATCTATGTATGTTTTTAATATAAAAATTTTAAATATTTTTCCCTTTCCTGCCTCTAAGAGGCTGATTGGCTAGCTAGGGAAGCTTGTTGACCTAATTTGAGAGGAGGGGTATAGACAGAGAATTAAAGAAGCTTTGAGAAGGAGTGAGTCTATCTACATAGAATAGGAGCTATGTGCAGGGCTGGGGGGTGGTGCGGAAGATCCTGAAAGCAAAAGGAGGCAGATGAGAAGGAGAAGGAGGTCTGCAGAGGAAAGGGAGGAGACTAGAGTTCCTGGAGGGAAGGAGCCGAGATATTCCAGCTGCTCACAAGATGAATGAAACTTGGGGAACAGGCGGTGCCTGAAGAGGATTTTTTAAAGTTTTGACATGTGTTATGTATGCATTTCTCCGGTTCTTGTCTCTGAGAAACATTTAAATAGAAACACTATTTTTTAATATATATTTATTTTTTAATATTTATTTTTGGCTGCGTTGGGTCTTCGTTGCTGCACGTGGGCTTTCTCTAGTTGCAGCAAGCGGGGGCTGTAGGTGCGTGGGCTTCAGTAGTTGTGGCTCGCGGGCTCTAGAGCACAGGCTCAGTAATTGTGGCGCACGGGCTTAGTTGCTCCAGGGCATGTGGGATCTTCCAGGGCCAGGGCTCGAACCCGTGTCCCCTGCATTGGCAGGCAGATTCTTAACCACTGCACCACCAGGGAAGTCCCAGAAGCACTATTTTTGAAAGGCATTTCGGAGTGAAATTTGTATTTCTTTTGAACGTGACCCCAGGCTGAGGATGGCCTTAATGAGAGAGCCAATTAATGTCCATGTGTCTATTTATACATAATATTTATAAGTATAAACATAAATATAATTACTTGAAAGATGTTTATACATATAATATATAATACTTAAAACTCACACATATACATACACATAATATACAATATCTGGAGATGCATTGATCATATATCATTTGAGACATGACATGTATTATGCATCATATTATGTTTATTAAATACACACATGTGTGCATGTGTCTGTATGAAAGCATCACATGTAATTTAGGTCAAACACATGTACAACCTTTCCTTGCTTGCTGAGGCTAGCAGTGAAAGAGAAAAAAACGAGTCTTGGAGGTATATTAAGAAGGTTGTTTGTTTGTTTTTTAAGAGCTCCTGGAATCAGGTTTGTGGATGTGTGTGGCTCTCTGAGGCTCATTTGATGACAAAGAGGAAAGGCAGATCTCTTCCATAAAGGTATGAAAACATAGCACCTCTACAGGCAAAGAAGGTGAGGGGGTGACGGAAGATACTAAATAATGGGGAAGAGCCAGTAACTCTGGCTGGCAAAAGAAAACAGGCTTTACTTTTGCCAGTAACTGGACACTATCTATTTGTATTGGTTTTGTTAGCCCTATACCACCCTGGGTGCAAAGTTCATCTGCTCACTGGTATCCACTTAGACTAAATATTTTTCCTATAGCTTAGTGGAATTAGCCTGGAGATTTAGTCAGAGTCAGAGAATATGTCACATTTTGCAGAGCACATCATCTCACCATCGTTCTTACCTTCTGTCTCCTTCAATCTCCTCTTCTCATTAACCTCCCTGCTCCTTCACTGGTACAAATTCCTCCCTTTGTCTTATGTGTACTAGTTTGGACAACGATTTGTGTTATAACATGGCCCTACCCCAGGGCAATTCAAGCATTTTCTTCCAATCATATCCCTCCCCCGAAATGGAATTCTTGTCAATTAATATATTTGATCTTGGGCTTCCCTGGTGGCGCAGTGGTTGAGAGTCTGCCTGCCGATGCAGGGGACGCGGGTTCGTGCCCCGGTCCGGGAGGATCCCACATGCCGCGGAGCGGCTGGGCCCGTGAGCCATGGCCACTGAGCCTGCGCGTCCGGAGCCTGTGCTCCGCAACGGGAGAGGCCACAACAGAGAGGCCCACGTACTGCAAAAAAAAAAAAAAAAAAATATATATATATATATATATATATATATTTGATCTTGTAGTAGAATAATATTTGATACTTAACTACGTGGGGTTTTTTTTAAATCAATGTATTTATTTATTTTTGGCTGTGTTGGGTCTTCATTGCTGAGCGTGGGCTTTCTCTAGTTGCAGCGAGTGGGGGCTCTAGGCGCGGGGCTGCAGTAGTTGTGGCGTGCAGGCTTCAGTAGTTGTGGCACGCGGGCTTAGTTGCTCCGTGGCATGTGGGATCTTCCCGGACCAGGGCTCGAACCCGTGTCCCCTGCACTGGCAGGTGGATTCTTAACCGCTGCGCCACCAGGGAAGTCCCACTATGTGGGTTTTTTAAAAATTCCTTTTACTTGTCTTTTTTCCCCACCATTCAAGGAGTATTAGGATTTTTAAAGATGCAGATACAGAGACGATACAGAGAGAACAATTAAATCCTAAACAGTTAAGCTCTTGAAAATAATTTTGTAAAGTCTGTAGCAGACAAAAAGTTCTTAAAAGCCATGTTTTCAATTACAAGAGCTGTAATTGAGAGGGAAATATAGTCTTTTTAATTCCCAAAGTCTGGCTTTAAATATCCAGAGCCGATTCCTGGAGGACCAAGAACATAATATTTACACCATAACCACAGAGAGGAGTATGTGATGTCAGAAGAGCCTAGAGGATGTAAGAGCTTGACCAGCAGGCAAGAAAGTGAGGACTGTAGAGGGTGTGCTGAGGGCTCATTTGTGGGGCTTAGGGCTGCTACGCCCTGCTCCAAGGTCAAGTCTTTGCAGAAGAACAAAATAAGCTTAGGTAGGTTTGAGGCATTCCAGAGCAAATAGAACCATTGCCTGGCTTCACAGACAACCTAAGTGACTGTAAACCTCAGATAGCAGCCTGAGGTTTCCTGAGCAGAAAGATGAGCAGTGATCAGGGCTGCAGCATCAGGGCCCGAGGGGTTCTCCCAGAGTCTCCTATGCCCGCTGGGCACGGTGCAGGTGCAGGAGCTGGAATCGCCAGGCTCCCTGAGAGGGCGTGGGACAAGCAGTGTGCACCAGGTGCGTCTTTGTGATTAGGACAACGAAGACACAGAATTTAGATGTGATAACTGGGGGCCATGGCAGGACTCAGCAGGAAGAGAAAGCAATGCTCAAAACCCAAAGGATGAATTACAGATGTCAGCATGGACAGAGATACCCATGGTTCAAACTCACATGCCCACCCCTGATGCCACAATTTCACAAGCATCTCCCAAACTCAGAGGCCAGCCAGGAACAAAAGAACTAGAACAGTAAGGTTGGAGGGGTAATTTGAGTTACTCATAAGAAACTGAGTTTTAAACTGAGAGTAAATTAAGTTATCAGGATACAAGTGAAAGTAGAAGCTAAGCTGGGTTCAATTATAGAGAAATCATTAAATTTTTAATATAAGCCATCTTGTGATAATGCACAGTTTGTATTCCCAAATCATTTGGGAAAGTTACCTGGCAGTAGCCACTCAAACTAGAAATGCACAGACCCTTTTACCCAACAATCCCAGTTTTAAGAATCTATCCTTTAAAAGCAAAAGAGCCAGGATACAAAGATACGTGTATAAAGATTTTTATTTTGACGATATTTGTAGTGCCAAGACACTGGAAATAGCTTGAATATCTATCAGTAGAGGACGGGGTGAATAAAGAACCGTATATCCATTGTCTGAAATATTATACTGAAATATTGAAATATATGCTGAAGTATTAATATGTTGATATATGTTATTAAATGAAAAAAGTTACAGTGTGAGTGTATATATTATCTCATCTTTTGTTTAAAAAAAAGAGAGAAAGGTCCTTATATATGTTATTATAAGAATGTAAAAATACATCAAACTATTACCATTAGCTCTTTTTTTTTTTTTTTTTTTTTGCGGTACGTGGGGCCTCTCACTGTTGTGGCCTCTCCCGTTGCGGAGCACAGGCTCCAGACGCGCAGGCTCAGTGGCCATGGCTCACGGGCCCAGCCGCTCTGCGGCATGTGGGATCTTCCCAGACCGGGGCACGAACCCGTGTCCCCTGCATCGGTAGGCGGACTCTCAACCACTGCACCACCAGGGAAGCCCACCGTTAACTCTTTAATGGGTGGTATTGGAGGGAGGAAAGAGCACTCATCTTTTATATACTTCAGTATTGTTTGACTTGAGACAAAAAGCATGTTCCAATTTTGTAATATATTTCAAGCAATAAAATTAAAATGTGAAAAAGACGGATATGAGGAGGGAAAAAAAATCCCTCAGTTTAGCAATGTTTCAAATGATCCTCTCAAAAACTTCTATTAAAAAATGAATATGATCTTGAAAGATTAGATTTTCACTTCTCTCTTGCCTGGAGCCAGAGAGAAGTCTTCCTGTCTTCTCTTAACTCTGCAGTAAACTAAGTGAAATGACGGGGGTCGGGAGGGTGTCTGAAAATAAATCATTCACATTGTGGAATATACTGAAAATTAAGGTTTGATCTTGACTGCTTCTGAGTCCTAATTTTTAAGGACTGTTTTTTGGGGGGAGTTGATTCTCCCTTTGCCTGCTAACTCCCCCTCACCTGTGAGATTCTCTCCTCCTCCACTCTATCTGGGCCCCATGCTCTTCCCAGTTCCCATGCTACCCATCTTCCATCCCCAGCCCTCCTTGCCTCTGACCAAACTTCTTTTTTTTTTTTAATTGGAGTATAGTTGATTTACAATGTTGTGTTAGTTTCAGGTGTACAGAAAAACGAATCAGTTATACATATATCCACTCTTATTTAGATTCTTTTCCCATATAGGTCATTGCAGAGTATTGAGTAGAGTTCCCTGTGCTAAACAGCAGGTCCTTATTAGCTATCTGTTTTATATATTGTAGTGTGTATATGTCAGTCCCAGTCTCCCAGTTTGTCCCTCCCCCACCATCCCCTGGTAACCATAAGATTGTTTTCTACATCTGTAACTCTACTTGTGTTTTGTAAATAAGTTCATTTGTGCCCTTTTTTTAGATTCCACATATAAGCAATATCATATGATATTTGTCTTTCTCTGTCTAACTTACTTCACTCAGTATGACAATCTCTAGGTCCGTCCATGTTGCTGCAAATATCATTATTTTGTTCTTTCTTATGGCTGAGTAATATTCCATTGTATATATGTGCCACATCTTCTTTATCCATTCCTCTGTTGATGGACATTTCGGTTACTTCCATGTCCTGGCTATTGTAAATAGTCCTGCAATGAACATCGGAGTGCATGTATCTTTTCGAATTATGGTTTTATCCAGATATATGCCCAGTAGTGGGATTTCTGGGTGGTATGGTAGTTCTATTTTTAGTTTTCTAAGGAACCTCTATACTGTTCTCCATAGTGGCTGTATCAATTTACATTCCCACCAACAGTGCAAGAGGGTTCCCTTTTCTCCACACCCTCTCCAGCATTTATTGTTTGTAGATTTTTTGATGATGGCCATTCTGACCGGTGTGAGGTGATACCTCATTGTAGTTTTGATTTGCATTTCTCTATTAATTAGCAATGTTTTCCTACCTTCTTATTGCCACCCCACTCCAGGCTCCCTCATCCCCCTCACTTGTGGGACACCTTGGACGTCGTAACTTGGAAGCACTAATCTGTTGAATGAGCACCAGCGGGGACACCTGGAATCCATGCCGAGCACCACACAAACATTTTTCATGAAAATCCCTCCATCCTCAGAAATGGGATGAAGTAAGGGTCAGGGTTGGCTGGGCTGCATCCAACGACAATTCAGGTAGGAGGGTTCCAGGCTGTGTTGAAGGCAGTCCATAACTGCCAGTAATTTTAGCAAAGGAGGGAAAGGAAAGGAGAACATGAATTATAGCCTGAGAAAGGATCAGAATTGGGAGAAGAAGAGACAGAATGGTCTGTCAAGCTAAAAGGAGGAAGAAAAAGAACCAGGAAGCAGAGTATCAGAAAAGAGATCTGGTGATTAATTTGTTCAGCACTGTGTCTGCCTCTGGCTGTCTTTCTCGTGGTGCAGGTCACTGAGCTCAGGAAATGTTCTTCAGTTTCAGAGTCATGAAGAATAAACTCAGGTTCCTAAATTGGAGCTTTGGGGGGCTGGGGGTCCACCAGATAGAAAAACATTTTTCACTTCATGATTTAATTTAGGATTAAAGATATAAAGTAAGCAGTGCATTTCTCAGAAAAGCATATTTTATATTCCAACAGTCATTTTTACCTACTAAACCCAGAATAATTTTCGATGTGATGACAAGTAATGGAAGAAGGGGCTCTGCATGATTCTGTGCCTAACCGAGTAGTCTAATAACCAAGTAGGTAAATATTTTCTGGGTGAAATATTAGCAATTCGTGGGAAGCCCTTGACTTGAAGCAGGACCAAATGAGGCAGGAGGCCTTGCAATCAGTGGTGGACTCAGTATTACTACTGGCTCCTTTTTTTTTTTTCCTTGTTCAAAAATTTTTTTTTAATTTTTAAAACTTTTTTTAAATTTTTTAACATCTTTATTGGAGTATAATTGCTTTACAATTATACTCTAATATAATTGGAGCAATTTTAACAATGCTGTGTTAGTCTCTGCTTTATAACAAAGTGAATCAGTTATACATATATCCCCATAATCTCCTCCCTCTTGTGTCTCCCTCCCTCCCACCCTCCCTATCCCACCCCTCTAGGTGGTCACAAAGCACTGAGCTGATCTCCCTGTGCTATGCGGCTGCTTCCCACTAGCTACTTTACGTTTGGTAGTGTATATATGTCCATGCCACTCTCTCACTTTGTCACAGCTTACCCTTCCCCCTCCCCATATGCTCAAGTCCATTCTCTAGTAGGTCTGTGTCTTTATTCCCGTCTTGCCCCTATACTGGGCTCCTTTTTCATGATGAAACCATCCCTGAAAGTGTTCAACTCCCTTCAAGGACTGATGATGCAAAGCCAATGACCTATTTAACGCTTCATCCTTGCACCCTGACTTCTGCTCAGCAGTCTGAAGCAGCCCAGAGGACCTGAACCAGACGACTCGTTGAGGAAGTAAGTAAACTATTCCCTACCCACGACACGGCCCCCCTATACAGAAGTGAGAGTAACTTCAAAATTGGGTGGAAGGGTTTGCTACAAAGGCCTTTGGCCTCTTCCTGCCCATGTTAAGCAACTCAGGCACACACTACTAGTGTCCTGGCAAGAAACTCTCTCACAAGAGCTGGAAGAAGACCAAAGAAGGCCAGAGCCTCCAAACAGAAGCTCAGTAGCAAAAGTGTTGGAGGGAGAGAAATGAGGCAATTACCCTGGGCTTACGGGCAGGTGACTCAGCACGCCTGCAAGAGAGGAGCTGTTGATTCTGGAGGAGCTGGGGTTCGTGCTACCATGGGGCTGGTGGAGAGGAAGAGGGAGGTTTACTCCTCAAGAAAAAGGGCATGGACCGGAGTGCAAAAAAGGAAATGGCTTTCTCCACCAAGGGATTTCTGGTTTCTCCATCCTTGCCTAGGGTTAAACCCTGTGAAAAAGAAAATGCCCAGCAGGTGGCAGCACCAGACAACTGCAGTAAAACAAGGCTGAAAGGCAAAGCCTTCCTCTGGCGTATGCTGCCCTGTGCCTTTCTCGGTGGGATTTCATTTAGCCATCCGTGAATAGCTCCCTACAAAGAAGTGAACATTGAGTTCATTTCTGTGTTTCCAGAACCTAGCACCGTGCCTGGCACATTCTGCGTGTGTCTGTTGATTGAGTGGATCAAGTAATCAATTATTTCTTTTTCAATAAATAAAATTTTAAAATTCCCCTAAACGAGAAAAAAATCGTCATTTGAAGTGGCCCTATTCCTTTCTTCTTATCCCATCACTACCACTGTCATGTTAATTACAAATTTAATTAGTTTTAGCAATAATAATAACAAAGCCCCATGCTAGATTAATTCTCTACTCACCCTTGGGCCAACCTACATCCTTATTCTACTTAATTAAACTTTCCCTGTCTGCAAGAGGGAGGAGAGATGGGGGTATAGGTATGTGTATACCTGATTCACTTTATTATACAGCAGAAACTAACACACCATAGTAAAGCAATTATACTCCAATAAAGATGTTAAAAAATTTTTTTTCCTGTCTCTTTCAGAGACTTTAAAAAAATCATGGGGTTTTAAAAAAAAACCCTGAGATTTATGAGGAAGGCAATAAACAATCATTCGTTGATTAGTTGTAGTTTTTATAAGCTATTTTTGTTGTTTTGTTTTGGTTTTGTATTTATTTTTGGCTGTGTTGGGTCTTTGTTGCTGTGCACGGGCTTTCTCTAGTTGCAACAAGCGGGGCCTACTCTTCATTGTGGTGCGCGGGCTTCTCATTGCCGTGGCTTCTATTGTTGCGGAGCACGGGCTCTAGGCACACGGGCTTCAGTAGTTGTGGCACACGGGCTCAGTAGTTGTGGCTTGCAGGCTCTAGAGCGCAGGCTCAGTAGTTGTGGCGCACGGGCTTAGTTGCTCCATGGCATGCGGGATCTTCCCGGACCAGGGCTTGAACCCGTGTCCCCTGCATTGGCAGGCAGGTTCTTAACCACTATGCCACCAGGGAAGTCCAGTTGAATTTTTTTTTTAACCAGCGACTTGTTTGTCAACTATACTTCCTTTAAGTTTTACTCTTAAAAAAACTTCTGGGGACTTCCCTGGTGGTCCAGGGACAAACCACACTGAACAATGATACTTGAATCAGAGCCATGTTCTCAGCTGAAGAAAAAAATACTAGAGCAGATCATGGGAGCCATCATTCAGCTGACTCATAAGAATGGACCCAGAACCAAAAAATTTAGATAGCGTCATCTGGAGACAATGGCACCCTTGATATCTCTCCCATCTTAGGAACTCCTATCCTCACCCTGTTCAACTTTGTTATACCCAGTCATTTTGCTATTGCCTTTACACCTTTGTTGTATTTTAAATGCAACTTTCCTGAACTCAAAGAGCCCATTTGAGTCCTTTCTATCCACAGGGTGAAGTTCTAAGTTATCATTAGTCTCCCTAACTCTAGAGGAATATTGTATCCTAAAAACAATTATCTTAAATAGTGATGGTACCCAGTGTCAAGCTAATTCCTATTCTCTTCCCATGCTGCATGCTTTCCCTAGGCAATCTCATCACCGCCCATCATTTCTATACTGGTAACTCCTGATCTTTACCTGTAATTTAGGTTTGTCTCCTGAATTCCAGCTTCATACATACAGCTGATGGCCTACTATAAATCTCTACCTGGACATACACATCATATCAGAGATCAAATTCAGGAGATTCTGGTTTAAGATGGTAGATTGAGCATATCCATTTATCTTTTTTTTCCCCAAAAACTACATTAAAATCATAGTAAAGAAATAAAAAAGATGTGGCCACCCCCGACCCCATCCAACAAAGAGAATGGGAGAGAAGCAGAGGAGTAGAGATTCCAACAAAGTTCTGGAAGTCAGGAGATGGATGAAGAGGGGTAAGTGATGCTCAAAGAAGAGTGAGCTGCAGCCTAGGACACCTGAGAACGAGACCACAGCCAATGAAGTAGTCAATCTGCCTGGAATAAACCCAGAAACACTCTCAACTTGCAGACTCCAAACTCTACAGAAGGCAAGAGAAGGAGAAACAAGCAGAAAACAAGCAAAAGTACTTCAGTAAATTCAGAAATATTAGGAATGATATTGCATCCATAAAACAAAGGCAGGATAAAAGATATGAGTGTCAGAACTTGACGTTTCTCCACCAACCTCCCACCTCAGTGAATGCCATCATTATCCACCCAATTTCCCAAAGCCAGAAAGTTGAAAGTGATCCTTTATTCTTCTCTTCTCCTTATGCCTCATTCCATAAACTGAGGGTTGATCCTAATTGCCTAAATATCTCTCTTTCCCCACAACCATCGTCTTTAATAGACTTTTATTGTGTCTTCCCTGGATTCTCTCAGTAGCTTTATTACGGGTCTTTCTAACTCTGGTTTGAAGTCTTCTCAAACAAGTCCTTAGAATCTTGCAATTCTTAATCAGCCAGCATCTAGCATACACTGCCCTTCCACCACTGAGTGCTCGATAATTATCTTGAGTAATATCTGACCACCTGTCCAGCCCCAAATGTTCACTACTTCATGCCCTGTTCGCTATATCCCATTCATATCAACTTTTAGTTCTTCCTCAAGACGTGTCTCCTTTTCTTTTTTTAATTGATTTTTTATTGGAGTAGAGTTGTTTTACAATGTTGCATTAGTTTCTGCTGTACAGCAAAGTGAATCAGCTATATGTATACATATATCCCCTCTCTTTTGGATCTCCTTCCCTTTAGGTCACCACAGAGCACTGAGTAGAGTTCCCTGTGCTGTATAGTAGGTTCTCATTAGTTATCTGTTTTATACATAGTAGTGTGTATATGTCAATCCCAGTCTCCCAATTCGTCCCACCCTTCCTCCCCCCTCACCCTCCCACTGGTATCCGTAAGGACATGTCTCCTTTTTAAAACATGTTCAGTTCTCCCCGCCTGGAACCCCTGTGCTCTTTGCTGGCATGGGAACTCCCTTCAGGCTCAGCTCAAGTGTTAACTTCCCCTAAGGAAGTTCCCTAACTTCCCTGGACTGATGTGGGACTCCTGGTCTTTCTGTGTCCTCTGTGTGTATCATCTGCCTCCACTACAGCATTTTTATGTTACCTTGTAATTGTATGTTTCCTGTTTCCCCAGACCAGACAGTAGGCACTTCGGAGGCAGCAAACTATCCTTTTAGCTTTGTATTCCTTGCACATGTGTCCCATGAATGAATGATCATAATCACAGCAGACGGAAACTCAAGAAATCTTCCATATAGTCCCTGCCCTTGGGGTCAATGAGGTATTATAATTTTCATTTTATTAGAGATTAAGTGACTGATTTAAGGTTGCAAACCTGGAGCATAGGGGTTTGTATGTGTGATGGAGTAGAGGTGGGGAGAGGAGAGAGTGGTAGTCATAACTAAAATCCTGGTTTCCTACTTTTTTTTTTTTAATTTTATTGAAGTATAGTTGATTTACAATGTTGTGTTTAATTTCTGCTATACATCAAAGTGACTCAGTTATACATATATATATTCTTTTTCATATTCTTTTCCATGATGGTTTATCACAGGATATTGAATATAGTTCCCTGTGCCATACAGTAGGACCTTGTTGTTTATCCATCATCCTATATATAATAGTTTGCAGCTGCTATTCCCAAACTCCCAATCATTCCCTCCCCCAACACCTTGGTAACCACATGTCTGTTCTATATATCTGTGAGTCTGTTTTTGTTTCGTAGATATGTTCATTTGTGTCGTATTTTAGATTCCACATACGTGATATCATATGGTATTTGTCTTTCTCTTTCTGACTTACTTTGCTTAATATGACAATCTCTAGGTCCATCCATGTTGCTGTAAATGGCATTATTTCATTCCTTTTAAGGGCTGAGTAATATTCCATTGTATATATGTACCACATCTTCTTTATTCTTCATCTGCTGGTGGGCATTTAGGTTGTCTTACCTTCTTATACAGTGATTCTTCCACCATGTTATGACACCTCTTACTAATCTGTTATCATTTACTAAAGAAACTCAACTGGAAAAAAGAAAATATAAACAAAAAAAATATGGCCCAAACTAAAGAGATTATTTTCTTTAAAATAATGATAATTATTATATGATATTTTTAAGCCTAGCCTTGTTTGATCCAGGAAGGTAATCACCCTTTGAAATCACACACTTATTCATTAGGCACTACGTCCCATATACAATTTTCTGTTACAACCAACTAGCAAGCAATGCTCCCACAGCTTCTCATGTTCAGTCCTTCCCCTAATTCTCTTATCGCAATGTCTGGCACATATGCCAAAGGTGGCCCTTACCTGAGCACATGCTCAAAAGCCCGCCACTACCTTACCCCGTTCTTGAGAGTTTACAAGTTTTCTTCGCTTCAGGGAAAGATCTGTCTTCTACTCTTTTCTGTCTCCCTTGGTGCAACGATCCTAATACCTACTCCAGAGAGAATTGTTGATTTGATGAAGAAGATAAAAAGGAATCTGCAGCACTCTCAGTGAGTTTTGGACACTTTCTTATGCATTTCCCTCTCTTGGATATAGTTGTTTGGTAGCTCCTTCTCAATCTACATTGTTTTATCCTTTTAGGTCTCCATTCAAATGATGGAAATTTCCTAGATTCTGCCCTCCATCCTCCTCTCTGAGTACTTCCTTCCTGAGCAATCTTCTCCATTAATTTCATCATGATGTATATGCTAATGACTCCCAAATCTATAGTTTTTAAACTACTTCTCCTAAGAACTGAAGACCCCAGTTACTTAGGGACTCCCATGCAATGCCACACAGATGGCCTGATACGCCTTCAAAAGTAAGATGTCTAAAATAAAATTCATCACTTTACCCAAACCCATTTCTCCATCTCTTAAAGGCGTCACCAACCTCCCAAACATAGTGGCCCAGAACCCCAGTCACAACTGATATTCTTCTGTCCTCTTTACTGTGCCCCCGTTGGGAAGGCTGATCACAAAGGGTTCCCCCATGGCCATGCCTGTGATACCTTCCCTTACCCCCAACCATGATTTTCTAGTGGGATGTGCCAAAAACAGGACCTCATATGTCAGATCCAGTGACTGGCCCAAGAGGTGGATGTGTGACCAAGTTCATCCATCAGTGTCCATCTCCGGAAAAGTTCACAGTGGCCCAGAGAGAGATCCCGTTCTTCTTCAGTCCCGTAGCTAGAAGAACCGGGTACGGTGGTGATCCTCAAGCATGGAAGTGCTTCTCACAGTAGAAGAGAATAAAGGCTGTCTTCAAAGAGAGGATACGGATGAAGCATGACAGCCGAGACCTTGACTCAGTTGTCCCTACCTGGCTGTCCTTCCTAAAGATAGGTTAGTAATCAAATATTGAATTTTACAAATAAATTCCCCTTTTTTACTTTTTAGGTGAATCAAGTTGGGTTTTTGTCATTTACAAAATCCCAACTTAAATCTTTGCTTTTCACTCCGTGCTTCTCCTTCTCCTGAACCCATAGGAAAGCATTTAACCAGTTGCCAAATCATGTGGGTTCCACCTCTTTTTTTTTTTTAATTTAATTAATTTATTTATTATTTTTGGCTGTGTTGGGTCTTTGTTTCTGTGCGAGGGCTTTCTCTAGTTGCGGCGAGTGGGGCCACTCTTCATCGCGGTGCGCGGGCCTCTCACTGTCGCGGCCTCTCTTGTTGCGGAGCACAGGCTCCAGACGCGCAGGCTCAGTAGTTGTGGCTCACGGGTCCAGTTGCTCCGCGGCATGTGGGATCTTCCCAGACCAGGGCTCGAACCCGTGTCCCCTGCATTGGCAGGCAGATTCTCAACCACTGCGCCACCAGGGGAGCCCCGGGTTCCACCTCTTAACCATCCTTGATGTGTATCCCGTTTCCTTCACCTAACTCAGGTCCTAGGTTACATAATGGTTTCCTTACTATACTCCCAGACTCCAGTCTAGACATCCTCCAATTGCTGTCAAAGAACTGTCTAGAAAAAAGTTCTTCCATAACCTTCAGTGGCTCCCTAGGACTCACAGAATAAAAACGAAACTGCTCAAACAGCCTCAAACACCCTATAATTTGTCACTTGCTTTCTTTTCTGCTTCATCTCTCCTAACATATCCTTGAACCAAACGTGACCACTCACCTACCGCTAAATGTTTTCTGAACTTTCCTGCCTCTTTTCTTGTCATTTTCTCTCCACTTATCACAGATACAAATCCTACCCATTCTTCAAATGTCACCTTCTTCATAAAACCTAAAACCTCTCACACAGCAGAAAACTACCTTTTCTGGGCTTCCACGGCGCTTTATACTTCTACCAAAGCACGTTTGCTTTGTGCTATAGTATTTTCATACATATTCTTTTCCTTTTTAGGCTATAAAGTTCTTTGAGGACAGGAATTCTTCTGTGTTAACCGTTGTACTAAAGGTGCCATTCCCAAATGTGCCTCTTTGGCACGTGGATTCTTCTGAGCTAAAGGCAATGGAAAATCAGCAGATGCAGGAAGAGCCCTTTACTTCCTCCAACTGCCCAGAAATAGAGTACAATTTTCCCCTTCTGTAACAGAAATTTCCCTTTATAAAGGAAATTTCCATTTGTGAAAGTGTCTTATACCAGGAAGAGAGTTACTCCCAGAGACAGCTCACCACCTGAGAGACTCTGATCTGCGCAACATGATAACCTGTGTTTACCAGGCATTTCCTCCCCTCCCCTTTCTACAACTTGCCTCCTCCATCCAGAAGCTCCAAACCCCTTTCCCTTTGTTTAGCCTAAGATGGTATATAAGCCTCAATCATCCGGCCACTTCCTTGAGCTTTCATTTCTTTGGAAACTCTTGTGCATACATACATAATGAAATCTGGTTTTTGTGTTTCTCTTGTTAATCTATTTCTTATCAATTTGCTTGGAGGAGTGGGCAGCCAGCAAACCTAGGAGGGTAGAGAAAAAAGGTTTTCCTCCCTTGCATTACTCAACATAGTATTTTGTATTATGTACAAACACCTGTGATGCTCTAGATATGACATGTAGATGTGGCCAGAGGGATTGTTTCTCCTCTAATTATTTAAAATTTTAATTCAGTGTTGTAATTAATGCTTCCTATGGCATCTGTGAGACAATTATTATGAAAGTCTAGATAATTACACCATTTTCTATTCTACCATTCTCATGGATGTTCTCTGCAAAAGAAGACCCAATTTAAAATAAATTTCAGGACTTCCCTGGTGGTACAGTGGATAAGAATCCACCTGCCAATGCAGGGGACACGGGTTCAATCCCTGGTCCAGGAAGATCCCACATGCCATGGAGCAACTAAGCCTGTGCGCCACAACTACCGAGCCCTCATGCTGCAACTACTGAAGTCCGCATGCCTAGAGCCTGTGCTCTGCAACAAGAGAAGCCACCGCAATGAGAAGCCCACGCACCATGATGAAGAGTAGCACCCGCTCACTGCAACTAGAGAAAGCCTGTGCACAGCAACAAAGACCCAATGCGGCCAAAAATAAAAATTAAATTAAATCTTTAAATAAATAAATAAATAAATAAAAATAAATTCCATAAGGAAACTGAATGTCTGAGTCTATCCTATTATGAAAAAACAAAATTCATCTTCCTGTCTCCTTCCTCCCTCCCTCCTTCCTTCCTTCCTTCCTTCCTTCCTTTCTTTCTTTTCCTCTTCTTTCTTTCTAAGAGACAATCAAAATGCAAGCTATGGCTTGGGTGTAATTATAGATGCCAAACCAAAGTCAGCTTTTATTTACAACTCCTTCACCAAGTCAGCACTCCATCTCCCCCTCTGATGTACGCAGACTGCACCCGAACCAGTCTGAGTCATGTTATTTGTATGCCATTAAAATGGGGCATCTGATAGCATCTGCTCTCTTTCTCTGTTCAAATCATGAATGGGGCTCCTCTCCCTTTCCTAAGTCACCAGGTTTTGAATATTTACAATCTGTGATAGTACAAAGAAATGGATTTTGAACTCTAAACAGTCCATAGTTGAAGTAGTGAAGCCACGAGGGAAGAAAAACCAGAGTGGACCCATAATAATAATGAATTTTCTGTGAGTGGGAATGAGCTATGAAAGGTGTCAGGCAAGAAGAGTGGCGATGAATGACTAAAGGCAAAGAAAGTTTACAAAGAAAGCGAAACGTGCTTATGGATGAACAGGAAGGGAAGAGGACCGTGCCGTTCACTTATTAGGTACTCAACAGCCATTTATAGCAGGATCTGCACGGGGCTTCAAAAGAGGGCTTGCTTTCTTCACGTTGAGAAGAAATAAGAAAATTATTCTTTTGAAAAGGCCATGGTAATTTTAAAACTGTGGAGTGACATTTTCAGATGGTTTGACTGGAGCTTGGCTAAGCCCCCACCTGCCTGCAATTCTGTATAATCTAAGTTTTACAGAGTCTTTGTTTCTGGGTGTTTAGCGCCTGAATCTTGATCTACGTTTTTGCAGATGAGCTGTATCGAGAACATTGGTTTTCAGAATCCCTAATCCTGGTTTTTCAACCAGGCAGAGCCAATCAGCCATCCCTAGTTTTGCTGGGTTAGCACAGTTAGTAAAAAACGAAGCAAACCTGATTAGCTCGACTGGGAGTCCTGAGCCGAAGATCCAACACAGAATCCAACACAGAATCAAAGAACTGAGATACCGGAGTGAAAATTGCATCTGATTTGTGGTCAAGATAACAGGAGTCCGAATCTCCATTCTCTAGTGTGGACTTTGAGCAAATCACGCAGTCTCTCTATGATTCAGTTTCCTGTGACCTCGAACAAAACACTCTTTCTCAGGGTCGGCTTCCTATGAAAAATCAGAATATAAAGTTGTTGTGAGGATTAAATGAGATCAAGTATGTGGAAGTATTTTACGGTCTGCAAAGTGCTATATAAATGTAAGGTATCATGAATTTTAGGTTATGGTCTTGAAAACATGATTAAGCAATGGTTTCTATTAGTTTCTGAAAGCAGGTGAGTCATGTGCAGCATGTGTGTGGATAGGATGAGCCATTCACTAAGTCAACACTAATTCAAATGTTTATTAATGGCGTACAAGGTGCCAAGAGTGTGTTAAGTGCTGGAGATACACTGTGAAAAGAGCAGGTACAAATTCCTGTCCTCACAAGCAGGCTAGATGATAAGCAAACTAGTGAAAACAAAGGAGGGCTGCAAAAATTCCCTTGTGTAAAATTTGGGATCCCATTATTGTGACGTTAATGTAGAATAATACTTTTCAGTTGATAATATAAAGATAATGAAACAAAACAAACTGTATACACAATCGATAGACAATGAACTGAGAAAAACCCCAATTATAAGGAGGAGGTCCCTTCCAAACTCCTCCCACCTCCACTCTGCCCCTGCACACAAGAACTTTAGCTGGTTAAGAACTGAGAACAGGGCTTCCCTGGTGGCGCAGTAGTTGGGAGTTTGCCTGCCGATGCAGGGGACACGGGTTCGTGCCCCGGTCCGGGAAGATCCCACATGCCGCGGAGCAGCTAGGCCCGTGAGCCATGGCCGCTGAGCCTGCGCGTCCAGAGCCTGTGCTCCGCAACGGGAGAGGCCACAACAGTGAGAGGCCCGCGTACGGCAAAAAAAAAAAACAAAAAAAAAAACTGAGAACAGAGTCTGGGAGCCAAGTGCTTTATAGCTGGGGTTAATATACATAGTATGATAGGGTGTGTCTTAGAGAAAAATAACACAGGGAAGGGAAATAGCGAGGGCCATGGCTGGTGGGGAGAGAGGATGGTCGGGAAGACTCACTGAGAAGGTAGCATCTGAGCAAAGGCCTGCAGCGGGGGAGGGAGCCATCCATGTGGACATCTGGGGGAATCACATGCTCATCAGATGGAACAGTGAATGGAAGATCCTGAGTTGGGAGCAGGCCTGGTATGCTTGAGAGATAGCAAGGTGGTCAGTGAGGTCGTAGTGGAGTGAATGGGGGGAGGGGAAGAGTGAGTAAAAGGGCGGATCAGAGGGAAGTGGGCCACACATTGGGGGCTGTGAAAGGCACTGGATTTTACTTTGTGTGGAACGATAAGCCACTGAAAGATGCTGAGCAGAAGAGTAACATGATCTGAATGTTCTAACAGGATCACCCAGGCCACTGTATTGAGAACAGATTACAGGGAAACAAAGGCAGGAGCAGAGGGACCAGTGGAAAACGACTGAAATAATCAAGAGGAGAGGCACAGTGACTTGGGTCAGGGTGGAACCAGTGTTGGTCAGAAGTGGTTGAACTTGGAATACGTTTTGAATGTAAGGCCAACAGGATTTGCTGACAAATTGGAAGTGGTGTAAGAGGAAGACAAGCGTACAGAAAGACTCTAAAGGTTTCAGCCTGGACAGCTGGAAGGGCCAACTGACTTTTACTGCGACGAGGGTGAGTAGGAGTGAGTGGTGTTGGTTTGAGAAGTCAAGGATCATTTTTCTGCTTCTCTTCTGATTCTGTTAAGTGAGGGAGTTAGGATTTAACAAGTAAAGATGGAGAAAGAAAACAGCCAATTAAAATGAAAATGGCATTCCAAGAGTAAATTGAAGCTATAGGTGCAAAAATAGGAGGGTAGGTGATAGGCCCACCTAGCAAGCTTGCTAGAAGGGGACAAAGGGGATGAATGGTGAGGAGTTGGGAGGAGTCAAGGAGTTGCAGTAGCACAAGACGAAGACTTGCATTTTGCTGTTGTAAGTTTCCATCACTGGAGCCACAGGAGGGAGTGGCAGGTGAAAACTGGGTGGTGGACAATAACATTTTGTTAAGTCACAGGATGTGTGACTGAAGAGCAGGCAAGAGCTTCAGCAAAGACAGTCTAGGTAGAAAGAGAACATTAAATCCGTGGTCTAGGGATGGGGGAGGAATTGACTTCATATCTTGAGAAAAAGGGCTGGATTTATCATGCACATGCCATGAAAAGCAATATATTTTTTAGTTGTTCTTGTTTTTTGCTCACTGCCCCATCCAGTCTATTTGTTGAGTCCTGTAGGTACTGTTTCCAAAGCGTTTCCTGGCTCTGTCCACTTTTACTGGTTTCCACTGCTCATACTCTATTCTCTTGAATAGATTACTAAAATCTCTCTGCATTACCATTTCAACAGCCTCCTAAATGTTTCTCCACTTTTATCTGTCTCTGTCTAATCTATTTCCCATATAGGTACAAGAGGGAACTTAATACTAGAATGTCAATCAGACCATGATAGTCTCCTTAAAATTCCTCAATGACACCCCGTTGCACTTAGAATAAATTATAAAAATAAAGCTAGCACATCTGTGACACATACTGACCCTCCACTAAGAGCATTACATATAGTAATTTGCTTTATATTCAACCCTATGAGGCAGGGACTATTATTATAATTTATATTTATCAAATGAGGAAACTGAGGCACTGAGAGGTAATTTTTTCAAAAGGCCTTTATGTTTTCCCAGAAAGCAGAGGCTGCAGTAAATGCGTATGTACCATGACTTAATTAGGGAGGGCAATCCCAGGAAGTAGGAGTGAGTCAGGTCAGGAGGGATAGTACAAAGTGACGGGGCCACTGCGTGCTATCAAGTCCAACTGATGGCTTGATCTTGCCTAACCAACTCTGAGAAGCTGTATGAATAAATGTGTGTCTGGACTCCAACCCGGTGGAAGCGGGGAAGAACATGTTCTCGGGCACCTCTATCTCTTTGGTCGGAGGTTTACAATATGGAGCATTAATTAGCTCAGTTGCACTCATGCCCACAAGCTAGTCTTAGCACCAGCAGGAAAGCACCTGGCCCCAAGATGACTGGTGCCTGGTGAGGGCAGAGGAAAGATGCTATCAGATTGGTCTACCTGGAGTCTGTCATGGCCCAGGCAGAGCTGCCTGCCACATGGGTGGCTAGAGCAAAACAAGTACTTGACGGGTACCAGAATATTGCACCCCAAAATACACCTCTTTGGCAAAGGAAATTTCCACATGTAAAGGAAATTTTCATTTGTAAAGGTGTCTCTTATCAGGAAGAGAGTTATTTCCAGGGAAAACTCATCTACATAACAAGACAAGCCTTATTTACCAGACATTTCTTCCCCTCATCTTCCCAGCACTTGTCTCCCCTCCCCAGGAGTCTCACACCCCTTCTCCTTTGCTTAGCCAAAGATGGTATAAAAGCCTCAGTCAGGGCTTCCCTGGTGGCGCAGTGGTTGAGAGTCCGCCTGCCGATGCGGGGGACACGGGTTCGTGCCCCGGTCTGGGAAGATCCCACATGCCCCGGAGCGGCTGGGCCCGTGAGCCATGGCCGCTGAGCCTGCGCGTCCGGAGCCTGTGCTCCGCAACGGGAGAGGCCACAACAGTGAGAGGCCCACGTATCGGAAAAAAAAAAAAAAAAAAAAAAGCCTCAGTCATAGGGCCCTCTCCTTGAGTTTTCATTTCTTTTTGAACTCTCCTGCATACGTATGTATGTATTTAAATCTGTTTTTTTTTCCTTGCTAATCTATTTCTTATCAGTTTGATTCAGAGGTCCGCCCGTGAACCTAGGAGAATAGAAGGAAGAACGCTTTTCCTCCTCTACAGTTTTCCTCCCTCTACCACAGAGGGATGCCTGGGAAACCCCACTTGCACAGAGGCTGAAGCTGAGGTCTGGGCCCTCTGATAAAGCTGGCAAAAGGTAAAATTTCTGACCAAAGTTACCCTCCCTGATTTCTGTCTGCACGGTCTAATTGAATGAGGGTGGTAAAGTGTCTTTGTTTTCTCTTTCCAAATCTAGGAGAAAAGCAGTTGTAAGAATTAGTTCTTTGGATTATGACTCTTATAAATTTGGTTTGGAGTACTCATTGTTTAATTGATCCTTAGCCTCCCAGGAAAAGTCATTGTTTTCTCTGTTTCTGTCTTTTGCATTGTTTGTCACGAGGAGGAAAATCATATAAGATTGTCTTTCCATTTCATTTTGGGTCTTGAGAGCTTGGCTTGCAACCAGTGAGAGGATACTCTTCTTGGTCTCAATAGCTTGTGGGGAGGGGGTGTGCAGGTTGTCAGATATGCATCTGGTGGCACCTGTCAGGCTAGGAAACCCGACACACAAAAGCACATAAGTAACATTGTCCATCTGACCATACCAGCTCTCATGGGAGTTTGTATCAATGAGAGGTCTCAGTCCATAATTTCATTTCCTTGTCATTCAGGGAAAAGTCTCATCCCAGTATAGCCTATTCAGTGGGACAGGTTAACAGGTCTATGACTGAAGGTGTCACACTTCTGTGGAGGACCAGAGTTTCCTTACTGCTTGTGACAGTGAAGGTCTTTGATTTCTTAAGCTGTCTTTGGGAGTAACTCTTGATCCTGGGGCAGAGGGAAGGGGGGTTGTCTCTGCATCTTTTTCAGCCTCTTTGGGGATGCTTCTTGTGTTCATGTTTAAGTCATAAAAAGGATTACTGGTTTCGAGTCACACTGGAATAGGGATACCTTTGGAAATTTGGACTTTATATCTAAAAGGATTTTCTTAATTAAAATACAATTGACATATAACACTGTATTATATTTTGTTGTAAAGCATAGTAATTTTTTTTTTTTTTTTTTTTTGCGGTACGCGGGCCTCTCACTGTTGTGGCCTCTCCCGTTGCGGAGCACAAGCTCCGGACGTGCAGGCTCAGCGGCCATGGCTCACGGGCCCAGCCGCTCCGCGGCATGTGGGATCTTCCCGGACCGGGGCACGAACCCGTGTCCCCTGCATCGGCAGGCGGACTCTCAACCACTGCGCCACCAGGGAAGCCCAAGCATAGTAATTTGATATACGTATATAAGGCAAAGTGATTACAACAAGAAGTTTAGTTAAAATCCATTACCACACATAGAACTTTTTTTTCTTGTGATGAGAACTTTTAAGATCTATTCTTTTAGCAAGTTTCAAATATGCAATAAAGTATTGTTAACTATAGTCCCCATGCTGTACCTTACATCCCAGGTCTTATGTATCTTATAACTGGAAGTCTGTACCTTTTAACCACCTACACCCATTTTACCCACGCCTCCCACCTCCCACCTCTGGCAACCACCAATCTGTTCTGTGTATCTATGAGGTCTTTTAAATATTTATAATTTTTTTTTATGATTTCCCATTTCAGTAAAATTATACAATATTTTACTTGGCTAAAAGTCAAAAAGTCTCAGTACAATAGGTAACCTTAACTTGTTATACCTGGCAGAAACACAATTTGGATCCAAATATTTTATATAAACTAGTAAGTTTTATATTATTTGTATCCAATTCACAGGTAACATTTTTAAATGAATGCTATGTGATTTCTATTTGTGACCGTCTGAATGTTTATGTCTATGTATATATGTCTTGTATATGTGATATTTTTCTACCTCTGGAAGGTATTGCCAAAATTCATAAAAGAGCTCTGCTTTAATTGGTTTAGAAAGAAATAAACACTTATATAAGTTGTGTATTCCTAAAACTGTCAGAAAAATAGAAACTAACCCAAATTAGTTTTTTTTTTTTTAAGTCCATGTGATCTCAGATAATGTTTGGTAAATGAAACTAGTTTAATATTTTTGGTTAAAAAAAAATAGGTATCTCCTGAAAGTTGTTGGCATTAAATGTAATGCAGACATACAATTTTATTCTACCTGGGTTTACTGTTCAAATGAGATTATGTTGTCTCTACTTGTTGTTATGTTATCTCTAGTTGTTTAAAATTATAAAATTACAAATTTATTATAAGGCACATGGTGACATGTTGGTTTCTTTACTTCTGTGACTTTTAATATTTTCCTAGCATGCATGTTACAAAATTTGTTAACAAGAAAACAGCTTTAGATGATGGCTAGTTTTGTTTAATGTCTCATGAAATTTTCATGAACAATTAAAGCATACCTGTTAAGTATATGTTGGTTAAATGGAAGTGGGAAACAATTTATACATGAGCCTTTCTGCTTAAGAATAGTTTCCAAAATCTTTTGGGTATCTTAAAACTTTAAAGCTATACTAAGTTAAGTTAAATGATGGACATTCTTTGAATATCTAGATCATCTGCAAATAAGATAAAATACCAAACATTAATTGCTAAACATAAGTTTAATTATATCTACTTTGGCCTCTTATTACAGACAGACTAAAGATATTCAGTTCTGTTAATAAACATATTATTTTATCATATTGAAAAATTTTACTGTGAAGAAAAGATGCCTCTAAAAATTATAAAATTGGTATATTCATAAATTTTCTAATTTACTACAAAATGCTGATATATATAACACACAGTTCACAATTGCTTACTTCCTTGTTTTCACTGGAAACTAAGGTTACCAAGGGTTAAGAATTCTAATCAACATATGTAAATTAGCTATTAGGAATAATAAAAATGAAGGAAAAAATTGTCTGCAAAGTATGCAAGAAAAGTAAGGCAGGATGTGAGAGATGAAGGATGCTTTTTTGTTAAGAAAAAGAAGAGTGATTTTGTCCTAAAGTAGTTTAAGGTTATTTAAAAGTTGTTTCAGATGAGGAAGAGGAAAATAAAGGACGAAAACCTAGATAGATATAGGGAGTTGTAAAAGGAAAGAGAGAGAAAACCTTTTCTTCTGTGGTCAGGCTGGCTAAATGAAACATATTCATCATTAGGTTTTAAAATGAATTTTGATATAAATAGTGTACTGATACAGAACTGGAGTTTGGATTAATGGTCTGTTCATAAAAAGTTTTTCTTTACCTGTTGAGTAATCTGCCTAGAAAACAAAGATTCCGTGTCTTAGAATAACTTTCTGTGAGTTGTGTTGTCTTTATTATGTTTTTGATTACTTAAGAAAACAAACTTCTTAATATTGAAAGTGCCAAGTTTTTTTTTTTTATAGTCATGTGATCTTCTGTATTTGCCTTGGAAATCTTTTATTGTCACTTTGGTTAAATAGATAACCAAGTATTGTTTCATAGTGACCTGTGATCCTATTTAATCAGGTGTTCAAACCTTTTGATATTTTTGACAAATTTCCCCAAATAAAATTCTAAATGGAATCTTCTTTTACCTCAAGATAACTTTGAGATTCCCAGAGGGCACCTGAAAAATCTCACAGAATTTGTTCTCTCACTTGGTAAAATAGAGGTATTACACTAATTAGGTTTATTGGAAATGTTAAATTACATGGGAAACATTGTCAGATGAGAAGGAATTCTGAACCTTCTTTAGGTTATATTTGTATGGATACATGTTTTTCATATAAATGTTTCAGAAATTGTATAAAGTTCCTAGAAATTTGTCAGTATCTTTGCTATCCATAACTTGTCCTTGTTTAATGTTATCAGTCATAATTCCAGTCATTATAAAATGTTGTGTGTCGCAGAAATAACCAGATTTGTCAAGTGTGCCGTAATGAACTTTCATCAGATTCTTAACCAGGGCCATTTTGAAGTCTGTCATTCCCACACAGTTAATATTTTACACTATTCTTCCTGAAATGTTGTAGCAATCAACTACAGGGGAAAATGCTTCACATCAAGGAGATTCACAGAAAAGACTGACAAGTACTCTGGGGTACAGGTTTCTGATAACATAAAAATCATGCCACTGGGCTGGGTAAAACTTCCAAAAACTCAAATGGAGAATGTATGGTCAGGCCACTCAAGATGGCTGTTCTCTTGCTCTCTGTACGTCCCCTGCCCAACCAGTGCCTGCTTCACCTACACCCTACACACATAAATGACCTTCCTACAGACTTGTCCCAGGCCCCAGCTAGGATTGTCCTTATCAAAGGGGCAGTGAGGGGCGTGCCCCTCAGCTGGTAACTAATGAGCCAACCTGAAGTCAGTTCCTCCTATAAGTGGCAATCTCTCCTTCCCCGCCAGGAGCGAAGATTGCTGCCGTGTCCTGCCCGCCTTCCACCACACACGGTAGGGTGTCGCCCCAGGACCTTGCTTCAGACGTGTTAGCTCCCCCATCCATTCAACCATTGATGTCTCTGTCGCTGATGCTGGGGTCTTTCTTCGGTCTTTTATTTATTTATTTATTCATTTTTTAATTTTATTCATTTTTTTTTGGCTGCGTTGGGTCTTCGTTGCTGCGCATAGGCTTTCTCTAGGCGAGCGGGGGCTACTCTTCGTTGCGGTGCCTGGGCTTCTCATTGCGGTGGCTTCTCTTGTTGTGGAGCACAGGCTCTAGGCACGTGGGCTTCAGTAGTTGTGGCACTTGGGCTCAGTTCTTGTGGCTCAGGGGCTCTAGAGTGCAGGCTCAGTAGTTGTGGCAAACGGGCTTAGTTGCTCCACGACATGTGGGATCTTCCCAAACCAGGGCTCAAACCCACGTCCCCTGAATTGGCAGGCAGATTCTTAATCACTGCGCCACCAGAGAAGTCCTCTTTCTTTGGTCTTAAAGCTGGGCAAGTGCAGTTCTTGTAGGCCTGTGGGGTGCAGTCCAACAAAGAACCTGATGAATGTATAAAATTGCTAACCCTAAATCAAGCAAAACAAGAATTAATTTCCTGGGACTGAATGAACTGATAAGGATGATTATAATTTTTCTGGCCTTTTGGGTTGAAACATCACTGGTTCTTTAATGTTTCATTTTTCAGATTTAAGGAATCCTTTTTCTCTTTTCTTTTAAGCTATCTATACCTTACAGAAATATACTAAAGTATACTTTTGTGAATAAAGATGAAATATTTACTTTTTCTCCCTACCTGATCCCTCTAGAATTTGGAAGCTTTTATTGAATATTCTTGTTTTCATGGTAATATAATTATTTGCATATGTTCAATAAGAATCTGTTGTCCTGGGAATTCCCTGGCTGTCCAGTGGTTAGGACTCTGTGCTTCCACTGCAGGGGGCACAGATTTGATCCCTGGTTGGGGAACTAAGATCCCACATGCCAAGGGGCAAAAAAAAAAAAAAAAAAAAGAATCTGTTGTCCTTGTTAACAGGACACAGTTTGAAATATTGGTTATATTACCAAGGCTTTGACTAGAATGGCGTATTTGAGAACTAAGGTTCACTGTATAGAGCCAATGCTTATAAAGCCCTCTTGGAATACCCATCTGATACCTGCCTTACAGGCTTCCTGGTCTTACAGGTAAGGAACATTGCTTCCTGGAAGGCCCAGGAGCCTTAAAATATATTGGGAACCCTGAGAAAGGAGGAATTCACCCAAATCTACAGATGCTGCAGATGAAGACTGATGGTAAGTTCTGGCTTGGCTTCCTATCCTCAAAGAGGCTTTGAAAAATCTAATCTGAGTTCCCTGATTTAAAATTCCAGCAAAGCAGACTTAAAAGAGCCTCAGTGGTCAGTTACTTATTCTTGCTGCACTTATGTAAATAATCAGGCTAAGTTCAATGAGACTCGATTTTTTTGCAAATTAGTCTTACTTTGATTACCTTTGATAGAAATTGGAGTGATGAGAGAGGGAGAAGTTCTGTTTCAGTGAAAAACTACAGCACATCCTTGTGGGTTGTTTTGTACATTTTGTCAGTAATTAACATTTCCAGTTTTTCTCTCACCTTTCTGACTTGGCACCACTGAGAACTAAAACCTGACTGCCCTGTTCTCATTAGGGCTATCTAAAAGGGCTCTACAAACTAATGCCAGATGCTTCCATGCTTTGCTCTGAAGAATAACCATGACTGTGACACTGATATACATGCCATCACCAAAGACATTCAAACTGAAAATCAGGAAATTGGAAGTTAGATTGTCACAGCCATCCTCTCTCCACCATCTAAGTATGCTTTGAGTCCAACATCTAGAAACCTTTTTGACTGACTTTTCCTCTGATCCTCAAAACTGGGTTTATCATTTGCTCCACCCATGAACCTTTGGGTTTTTGTTTGTTTTGTTTTGTTTTAACAGAAATGCCTTTTGCCGGCGTGGAGGAAGAATTTTTAAAGGGCAGAATGAAGGGTACCAAAATGTGCCTCTTTGGCATATGAATTCTTTTGAGCTAAAGGCAATTGAGAATCAGCAGTTGCAGGAAAAGCTCTTTACCTCCCCCTAACTGCCTAAAAATAGAGTAAAATTTCCCCTTTTGTGCAGGAAATTTACATTTAAAAAGGCAATTTCTACTTATGTCTCTTACCAGAGAAAGAGCTACACCAGAGACAACTCTTATCACCCAAGAGACTTATCTGCGTAGCCAGACAACTCTTATTTACCTATGGTTCCTCCCTCCCCTTTCCTTAACACGCCTTCTCCACCCAGAGGCCCAGACTCTTGTTTTTTGTTTAGCTGAAGATGGCTATATAAGCCTCAATCTGGCTGTCTCCTTGAGTTTTCTTTTCCTTGTAAATCTCTGTGTCTATAACCATATCTGCTTGTTTGGTTTTTTTTTTCTTCTCTCTTTCTAAACTGTTTCTTATTAGTTTAATTGGAGAGCCCAGCCAGTGAACATAGGAAGGTAGAGGGGGAAAAAAGTGTTTTCCCCTCATAGCCAAAGACCCTGGAGATGAGTGAGGCCAGGGTATCTGAAGTAGTTCACAGGAAGTGGCTGATATATACAGATAGTAAGTAATAAACATGGGATTCAAGCTCTGGCAGCCTGGCCTCAAAATCCATCCATTTCATTGAGCTTGAAGTAATCTTATTAAACTCTTTGGTAACTTCTTTTTTGTCAGTCTCTCCAGTAAGCCTCTTGAGGAAAGGGCAGTGTCTATCTTACCCACCATTATATCCTCAACATGGAGCACAGTGCCTGACCCAAGGAGATGCTCAGTAAATATTGTAGAATGAATGAATAAAGGGTCCCTACCTGAGAAATGGATTTTAAGGGGCTATTGTCCATGTCATTATTCAAAGTAAAAACACTATTTGAGTTACTAAATGGACAAATGAGAAGTACTGATAAGTGAAGGTAATAGACAAGAAGGAAATGAGATGGATGATGTAGCTTGCTCAAATTGCTTTCCAGCTCTAGGAGTCCTTGTACTATGGAGAACATCATTAAGGAAGCAGGAAGGAAGCAAAATCAGGAATTCCTTAGGAAGTTCAAGAAAGGAAATGTAGAGAATCTGGTACATTGTATGACATAGAAGAAGTTATGTAAAGAAGATTTTTGAAACTGTGAACCTATAAATGGGTTACAAAAATCCAGGAATCCTACACAGTTTTACACAAAAACACATTTCTCTATATTCAAGCGCAAATTTCTAGGCAATGGTTTCTCTCATATTTGGAAATGAATCCGTAACCTCCACGTGGTTAGGAAACACTAATTGATTACAACAACTATAGATAATCTAGACACACTTCCTGTTTTTCAAATGAAGAAATCAAGGCCCCCAAATGCTATGGGACCTGATGAAGTTCAAACAATCAGTTAGGTGACAAAAAGGAGTGGGACTCGGGTCTCTCAATTCCCTACCCTGTATTCTTTGCTGTGCCTCAATGCCTCCCTGAAATTAAGTCAAATACTGTGCAAAGAAAAAAGAAAAGTTTAATTTCTTGGAAAAAGGAAGAGGAAATCCATAAAGACTGATCACAAAGGTAAAAGCAATAGAACTATAAGGCTGGAGGAGTCCCGAGGTGCACCTAATATTTCCCTGATTTCAGGAGAAACACCTCTAAATATTCTGGAATGTTTGTTTTTCAAGATGGTTAAGGAGGGCTTCCCTGGTGGCGCAGTGATTGGGCGTCCGCCTGCCGACGCAGGGGACGCGGGTTCGTGCCCCGGTCCGGGAGGTCCCACATGCCGCGGAGCGGCTGGGCCCGTGAGCCATGGCCGCTGAGCCTGCGCGTCTGGAGCCTGTGCTCCGCAGCGGGAGAGGCCGCAGCGGTGAGGGGCCCGCATACTGCAAAAAAAAGAAAAAAAAAGATGATTAAGGACTATGAAAGAAAGTACCAAAATAATCATTCGGCCATTCAGCTGAAAAACAAAAAGAACTAGATTATCTTTATTCAAAACATAAGGATGAATATGTATCAAAGTCGTCCACGAAACAAATTTTTAAGAATAATAAAGGCACAAACTGACAATCTGTCAAAGTCGAGTGCTCAATGTATGATGCAAAGTAAAAGAGCAACATGGTGTGTTTTCTCATAAATACTAAGATAACAAAGCATTACGACATTTGATCATTTCACAGTGTGGTCTCAAGGATAAATCAAGTAAATGAAATCCATGCTCTCCAGTCCTTATGTTAGGCAATTAATCAACTTTTGTTCAAAGAACATCTGACTGTTAGGAGACCTGAGTTCAGATTTTGCATTTGCTACTGATTCTTGGACTTGGACCAGTCACCTTCTATGGTTCTCAATTTTTTTGAACTTCAGAGTGGAAAAAAAAAGTTGACGTTGGGCAGTGTTTTTCAAACTTTTTTGACGGTTTTTTATTTTTAAAATTTAATCTTTTTTGATTACCACCCATAGTAAGACATATTTTATACTATCTATATGAATAAACATGTATGCCTATAAGTGAAACAAAAGTTTCATAAAACAGTATGGACCCTTAGTATATTCAAGGCACTCTGATATTTTCTATTCTGTTAGATTAGGTCCTGTTTCTTTTTTTTGTTTTTGATTTTGTTTTGTTTTTTTGCGGTACGCGGGCCTCTCACTATTGTGACCTCTCCCGTTGCAGAGCACAGACTCCGGACGCGCAGGCTCAGCGGCCATGGCTCACGGGCCCAGCCGCTCCGCGGTATGTGGGATCTTCCCGGACCGGGGAACGAACCCATGTCCCCTGCGTTGGCAGGCGGACTCTCAACCACTGCGCCACCAGGGAAGCCCATTGTTTCTTTTGTTTTTAAATGCAGGTTATGACCCATTAAATTGATTTCATGACCTACACATGGGTCACAACCTACAGTTTAAAAAACATTATGAAAAACATTGAAGTCACCAGAAGCTTTCATATTCTACTAATAAACTCTCTACAAGAACCACAAGTCAATAGTAAAATCAATTTCCTTGAATTTCTGTTTCCCCGCCCCACCACCACATTGAAGGTGATGATGGATAGTGATAAAGAATTATAGGTAGCAAAGGAAAGCAGGAGATCTGAGCATGCATGAAAGGAAATTCAACCAGTAAGTAATTTAGCGTCGACCACAGAGAAAAAGAAGACGTTTACAACTAAATTGGAAAGTTTTCACTGATATTTTTTAAAGATGTCCCATGAACTGTTTAAGTTTTAAGAGCTTCTTAAGAGAATGTTTGAGAGAAGGAGGAGGCTGAAGGGGTAGGAAGAAGGAGAGAAAAGAAGAAAAGGAAGGAAAGAAGAAAAAGGGGTAAATGTTCTGGTGTTGGTTGATAGTCTCAACCCCTCTGACCTTCACAGACGCTAGGCTCAGCTCTTGAGAGAAACACTCTCTATACATGTGAAAGAGGATCTTCTGAGCCCTCTCAGTGGCCCCCACTGCTAGAGCACTCCTTTTATTTATTTATTTATATTTTTTAACATCTTTATTGGAGTATAATTGCTTTACAGTGTTGTGTTAGTTTCTGCTTTGTAACAAAGTGAATCAGCTATACGTATACATATATCCCCGTATCTCCTCCCTCTTGCGTCTCCCTCCCACCCGCCGTATCCCACCCCTCTAGGTGGTCACAAAGCACCGAGCTGATCTCCCTGTGCTATGCGGTAGAGCACCCCTTCTAAATTACAATTCTGATCATTGTATGTCTGTCTAAAATCCTTCAGGGGCTCAGCTTCTCCAGGCTAACATGTACCCTTCAGCATGACACACAAGCCATTCATAATCTGATCACATCTTCCCCCCCTTTCCCAATACCATCCACACCCCCAAGGCACACACACCATCACCAGTTACATCAAGTTCTTGGAGTTCCCCGGTGTCCCTTCTCATGCCTCTAAATTTTTTTTCAGCTCTTTTCTCTTTCTAAAATAGTCTTCCCTCTGCTCACCTCTCCTCGTCCTTCAAGTCTCAGCTCACGTATCCTCTCTCTGTCATTGCCCACCTGGTCTGTTCTCTAACACTGTGCTTACCTCAATCACAGGTGCCAACACCATGTATTGCAATACGTGTTTATCTTCCCTCCTAGACCATGATGTCCTTGAGAGCAGGGGTCATGTCCATCCTATTCATGGGGCAATAGTGCCCAGCACATAGTACAAATTCCATAAATATTTGTTAACTTAGTGAGTATGAATATTGAAGGACTTTTGTATATTCCACCTTTTCCAGATGCTGAGAATAACTGAAAGTTCTGAAATTCAGTGCTGATACTTGCCGTTCAAGGGTAATCAGATTAAGTAGATAATCCTCCAGTCCCCGCAAAAAAACTTTAGCTAAATCTTCACATAACAAGTAAAGTATGAGTGTTCTCTGGTTAAAAAAGATGATAATGATTAAGCAGAATGGGAACACAAGCCCTTGGTGGCAAATCAAGAGAATGGTATCCTCCTAAAATGGCCCCTCCAAAAAAGTTTGGAATTAAAAAAGTGGAAAGAACTCAAAACCATAGTGGAGAGTTACCAGCTTTTAGAAAATTTAGCATTCCAACAATATCTCCTTTATTAGTGGAAAATAGAGATAAATTTGGCTACTGGCAAAAATCATATGTGTGAAAGAAAGCAAAACACCTCTAAAACTCTTAGCTATATTCCTACTCCAATTGTTAAAAGACTAGGGTTTTACTAAGACGATAAATCCTTGGTGTGAGAAATAAGTAACATGGGATCAGGATAATTCATTTTTAAATATGGTAAATAAAACGAGAGGGTCAATTAGATCTAACAAGGGAAAACAAGAGGAGCAAAGATAATGAATGTTAGCCCAAGGAGGGAATAAAATAAAATATCTGATATTAGAAAATGAACAGAGGTGAGCCCAATGAAACCCCAAAATAAGGAGAAAAAGACAGATCATGATTCTAGAGCTGCCAGGCAGACCCTTCTGGAATTAAAGTCATTTTAGATTTGGTGTTTTTACAGGAAACACAAGTGGACAGCTAGGAAGTAAAAAACATGCTTCCATTAAATTGTTGATAAAAAGCAGGTGAGGGAATATAAAGGCCTAGGGGCATGGTTTAAATCTCCTTGCCTCTATGACACACAGGATATCTCAATTAGATGATTTCTTTTCATTTCCTAAAGAAAAAAGGAACTGAATAAAGTAAATGCATTTATTGTTCATCAGAAAAAATAAAGAAGTCTGATGCCAAAAGTACTTCTCAGTGATTCAAATTCTGATCCTTGGGGAACTCTTTGGGAAAAAAGTCTATGAACACATGAAAAGATATAACCAGTAAAATTACATGAATTCTTGAGGATAATCCAAGATACTGATATGATTACATTTTCATTTTTGTTGGGATTTCGTCCTAAAAATTACTGATGGTTGTCTATTAATAGTAAAACTGTAATTTTTAGAATTTTTTGAACTATTTACAGTATCAAAATCTTCGACAATGAAAATGTACTATTATTGTTAAGAAGAAAAATCCCCTGCCTTCCAAAAATTCTGAGTAGATTAACATCTAAAAATTTGGTTTATTTGATCTGTTGTGGTAGAAATATGAAAATTTTGATCCCATCAACTCAAATCATTACTAAGATGATCTCTTGGAGACTATTCAGAAGAGCATCTAATCTAGACCCTTAGAAGTAGAACTTGGAGGACACAGTTGTTGTAGTAGCAGTGGCTTTTATAACCCTTCCTTCTCGGCAGAGGTGAACTTTTATTGTTGCTACTTGACAATAAGTAATCAAGTATGGTTAGGAGATTTTTAATTGATTTAGTTATTGACTATGTTATTACCAATTTCCTTGACTGAAAGAACAGAAACAACTCAGCTCAGATTTTTTTTTAAGTGGGTTTATTTTTAAGGACAGAGAGAATTCATGTAAACACCACTCATTCCAGCTCATGGGAGCTGAGGATGAGAACTGGTAAACTGTCAGCCTGGGAGTCATGCTCTGTAAATCCTGGAGCCCCACGGCTGCTATTCTTTGCTTTTTTTCTGAATATCTGCCCCCATTCTTATCTTTGCAGACCAGATCCCTTCACTTACTCAATATTTCTGTTTTTCTGTGATATTCGCCTGCACATGGCTTTTTGTAGGTCATAAAACTAACCCCAAGCATGATGCTACATAACAGATAGGCTCCCCTCAGCTAACACAGACTCTCAGAGAGCCAATTCCACATTGGTTCCGGAGAAGCTGCTGATTGTCTCAGCTTGGGTGAGGTGTACATACAGCCCTGTTCCAATCTGCCATGGAAGAAGAGGAACCAGGACACATTGCATCAACATGGCCACCTAGGCGCCACCTCTTCCACAGAGGCTTTTCTGGGGGGTCATTTCCAAAGAAAGGGACTTTGTGCTAAAATGTATCCAAAAGATATTTATTGTGTTTTACTAAGCAACTTTGGATGAATCATTATATTTAGTAATGAGATGAAAAATGTTACTGTTTAGATCTTCCTTGACTCTTCCAACCTGGTCACCAAGTAGCCCATTATTACTTGCTGTGGCCGCCAAAAGCCTCAATCCCAGGCTTTTCCTCACAAGTAATAACCCAACTCCAAAAGCATCTGCAGTCTTACTCCCCATCCACCGTCTCATTCCAATTTCAGCCTGCTCTTTCTTGGCTGAAACACAACTAATTCATACGAAAGTACTTATGACTAATAAAATAACTTCAGAGCAAGCCATTCATCTTCTCAGTGACTTCATTTACTTATCTCTAAAGTGACAGAGCTTGGATTAATTGACTCAAGTAGTTTTCTACTACAACTTTCTAACTTCCAAAGATAAAAGTTGATCACCCCTCCAAGGCTACTTGCATTTTTAAAGAGCATTGTAAATAATACTTGACATCCATTTAGCGCTTTTTATATGCCAGACACTCTTCTAAGAGCTTTACGTATAATAATTTCTTTAATCCTTACAACAACCCAGGCAAAAGAGTGTGTTAATTAGGAGTATATTAATGGCAGTAACAAACAAAAGCAGAAAATACATACCTTAAACAAAATTGAAGCTGATTTCTCTCTCACAGCCCAAGCCGGTATGGGTGTTCCTGATGGTGGTGGCTTTCTCCCATTTGATTCAGGAAACCAGTCTCCCCCACCCCTGCCACCCACCTTTTGACTTTGCCTTCTCCTAGATCCCACTGTCATCTGCTTTCAGCTATGGAAGGGAAAAGGGTACGGACAAGGTACCCACATCTTAAAGAGTCTGGCCCAGAGTGACATATCTCACTCCCACTCATACTTTATTGGTGAGAACTAGTCTCAAGGCAACAGCAGGATGCAAAGAAGATTAGGAAATGTTGTCTCAAATAGGACAGTCACTTCTCAAAAATATTATTTTTCATCACTCCTAATCTACACATTTTTTTTCACACTTGAACATCTCTTTGATAGGAGTGCAGCGTTCAATCAAGAACAAGTATTCAGTGTAAATTCTTATTCAGTTGGAAGCGTTTTTTATATCTTAGCAGTACATAAAATTGGGTATTTGATGACCAGTGAAATCTTAGGTTAGATGAGATTCGGTCTAGAATATGGAAGAGGGAGCGCATATTTTGGTCCTTCCTTGGTCTGCCATTCTTTCCGCCAAGTATTCATGCACACCCATCTTTTCTTACTCCAAGAACAAGTACAGTCCAGTCCAGTCCCAGTAAACCACTCGAAGTCCAGCATCTTTGGGTGGCATGAAATCTTCCCATCTAAAGCTCTTCTCACATGGTAATAAACAAACCTATAGAGAAGTTATCTGTACTTCTCATTATATGATGGTAAAACAGAGACAAGATAATCATAATAAAAACTTCTATTAAAGCAATTATACTCCAATAAAGATGTTTAAAAAAAAAAGAAAAGAGAGAAGAATCAGGAATGTATAGCAGTCATGGGTGCCTGGCAGTAATGGATTCTGCTTTGGAAGTTATCGTAGACATAGTTTTAAAAATGCTTGGCCAATGCATAACATGGGTCTCCATCTTTCCAGTACTGAACATCTGTTTCTTTGCTGTCTGCTGCCCACATGTTCAGCCAGATATACTTACTTTAGGTTTTTGTTATAGCACCTCCTTTAAAGTGCCAATTCCTATGTTAATTAGGGTAATGTTAGGGGCAATAAATAATAGACCCCAGAATATGTGGCATAAACATAATAGAGGTTTATTTCTCATTCATTTGACCACCTACAGTAAGTGTTCCCAGTTGGTGGGTCCCTTTCCTCCATGCTATAATTCAAGGATCCAGTCTCCTTCAGTCTTGTGGTTCAGTCTTCTCCTAAGGCCTCATCTTCAAATGAATTCATCTGGTGGAAGGAGATGATAAAGCGCACCTACTTCTTAAATCATGACCTGAAAATGCCACACATAACTTCTGCTCACATTCCACCAGTTAACATGAGAAGGAAGGCCATGCCAGGTGCAGGAGGAAAGGGGAAATATAGTCTTTGTCTGGGTAGCTGCTTCCAGTGACAACTCAAATTCTCTGAAGGGCAAGCACAAATTTTGATAAACAGCTAGTTTTTTTCTGATACAAGAAGATGAAGATTCAATCTTGAATAATAGAAGTTTGTTAGCAGGGGAGAGATTTAAATGCTAATATTAAGGAGTTCCTCACAGGGTGCCTCAGATCATAACATATCACTAACCACCAACTCTGTCTTCTAAGTCTGTGCCTGTGTCTTATTTTGAAATATTAGATGAATTATCTATGGGCACACACAGACTGAAAATGAAGAGATGGAAAAAGATATTCCATGCGAAAGGAAACCAAAAGAAAACTGGAGTAGTGATACTTATATCAGACAAAATACACTTTAAAACAAAGACTGTAATAAGAGACAAGTGCATTACATAATGATAAAGGGATTAATCCAACAAGAAGATATAACGTTTGTAAATATTTATGCTCCCAGCATGGGAGCACCTAAATATATAAAGCAAATATTAACAGACCTAAAGGGAGAAATAGTAACACAATAATAGTAGGGGACGTTAATACCCTACTTGACATCAATGGACAGATCATCCAGGAAGAAAATCAACAAGGAAATATTGGCCTTAAAGAACACATTAGACCAGATGGACTTAACAGATATTTACAGAACATTCCACCCAAAAGCAACATAATACACATTCTTCTCAAGTGTACATGAAACATTTTCCAAGATAGACCATATGTTAGGCCATGTAACAAGTCTTAATAAATTTAAGAGGATCAAGACCACATCAAGCATCTTTTCCAAACAACAGTTGTATGAAACTAGAAATCAGTTACACAATAAAAACTGGAAAATTCACAAATATGTGAAGATTAAACAACATGCTGTTGAGCAACCAATGAGTCAGAGAAAAAAATCAAAAGAAAAATCAAAATATACCTTGAGACATATGAAAATTGAAATGTAACACACCAAAATGTATGGACTGCAGCAAAGGCAGTTCTAAGAGGAAAGTATAGCGAAAAAATGCCTACCTCAAGAAACAAAAACGTCTCAAATAAATAGCTGTACACCTCAAGGAACTAGAAAAAGAACAAATGAAACCCGAAGTTAATAAAGGAAGGAGATAACAAAGATTAGAGCTGAAATAAAGAAAGTAGAGACTAAAAAGACAACAGAAAAGATCAGTGAAACTAAGAACTGGTTCTTTGTAAAGATAAACAAAATTAACAAAACTTTATCTAGGCCCACCAAGAAGAAAAGAGAGAGAGGATTCAAATACAATCAGAAATGAAAGAGGTGACTGCAACTAATACCACAGAAATACAAAGGATGATAAGAGACTACTATCAACAGTTATATGCCAACAAATTGGACAACCTAGAAGAAATGGATAAATTCCTGGTAGCATAAAACCTACCAAGACTGAATCATGATGAAATAGAAAATCTGAAAAGACTGATTATTAGTAAGGAGATTGAATCAGTAACCAAAAACCTTCCAAGAAACAAAAGTCCAGGACCAGATGGCTTCACTGTAAATTCTACCAAACACTTGAAGAAGAATTAATATCATAATTCTTCCCCGAAATAAAAGAGGATGGAACTCTTCAAAACTCATTTGATGAGGCCAGCATTACCCTGATACCAAAATCAGACAAGGATGCCACCAAAAAAAAAAAAAAAAAAAAAATTACAGTCCAAAATCCCCAATGAACATAAATGCAAAAATCCTCAACAAAATATTAGCACACCAAATTCTGAATTCAACAATACATTAAAAGGATCATACACCATAATCACGTGGGACTTATTCCAGGGATGAAAGGATGGTTCAGCATCCAAAAATCAGTCAATGTGATACACCACATTAACAAAAAGAAGAATAAAAATCATATCATCTCAATACATGCAGAAAAGTTTGCAGAATTTGACAAAATTCAACAACTGCTTATAAAACCTCTCAGCAAAGTAGGTATAGAGGGAACATACCTCAGCATAATAAGGCCATATATAACAGACCACAGCTAACATCATACTCAATGGTGAAAAGCTGAAAAGCTTTTCCCCTAAGATCAGGAACAAGAAAAGGATGCCCACTCACCCCTTTTATTCAGCATAGTATTGGAATTCCTAGCCACAGCAATTAGGCAATCAAAAGAAATAAAAGGCATCTAACTGGAAAGGGAGAAATAAAACTCATTATTTACAGATGACATATTGTATATAGAAAACCCTAAAGACTCCATTAAAAGACTGTTAGAAATAATAAACAAATTCGGTAAAGTTGCAGGATACAAAAATCAATACATAAAAATCTGTTGCATTTCTATACACTAATAACAAACTATCAGAAGGAGAAATTAAGAAAAAAATCCCATTTACAATTGCATCAAAAAGAATAAAATACTTAGGAATAAAGCTACCAAGGAGGTGAAAGACCTTATATTGAAAACTACAAGACATTAATAAAAGACTTCGAAGGAGACAAAAATTAATGAAATCTGTGTTCATGGATTGGAAGAATTAATATTCTTATAATGTCCATACTACCCAAAGCAATATACAGACTCGATGCAATCCCTATCAAAATTCCAGTGGTATTTTTCACATAAATAGATTAAATAATCCTAAAATTTGTATGGAACCACAAAAGACCCCAAATACCAAAACAATCTTGAGAAAGAAGAACAAAGCTGGAGGCATCACATGCCCTGATTTCAAACTATATTACAAAGCTGTAGTAATTCAAACAGTATGGTATTTGTGTAAAAACAGACACACAGATCAATGCACCAGAATAGAGAGCCCATAAATAAACCCACACATACATGGTTAATTAATTTGAAATGAAGGAACTAAGAATATACAATGGGGAAAGGACAGTCTTTTCAATAAATAGTATTGGGAAAACTGGACAGTCATATGCAAAATAATGAAACTGGACTACTATCTTAAACTATACACAAAAATTAGCTCAAAAAGGATTAAAGGCTTGAATGTAAGACCTGAAACCATAAAACTCCTAGAAAAAAACATAGGTTGTAATCTCCTTAGCATAGGTTTTGGTGGTAATTTTTTGAATCTGACAACAAAAGCAAAGGCAATAAAAACAAAAATGAATAAGTTGGGCTACATCAAACTAAAAATCTTCTGCACAGCAAAGGAAACCATCAACAAAGTGAAAAGGCAACCTGCTGAGTGGGAGAAAATATTTGCAAATCATATATTTAATAAGGGATTACTATCCAAAATATATAAAGAATTCATACAATTCAATAGCTAAAAAATAAACAATTTGATTAAAAAATGGGCAGAGGATCTGAGTAGACATTTTTCCAAAGAAGACATAGAAACAGCCAATAGGTACATGAAAAGATGCTCAACATCATTAATCTTCAGGGAAATGCAAATCAAAACCACAGTGAGATATCACCTCACACCTGTTAGAATGGCTGCTATCAAAAAGACAAGAAATAACAAGTGTTGGTGAGGATCTGGACAAAAGGAACCCCTTGTGCAGTGTTGGTGGGAATGTAAATTGGTGCAGCCACTATGGAAAACAGTATGGAGGTTCCTCAAAAAATTAAAAATAGAACTGCCATATGATCCTTCTGGGTATTTATTTGAAGAAAACAAAACACTGACTCAAAAAGATATATGCACCCCCATGTTCTTTGCAGCATTATTTGTAATAGCCAAGATATGGAAATAACCTAAGGGTCCACTGATGGATAAAGAAGTTGTGGTATATGTACAATGGAATATTTTTCAGTCATAAAAAATGGAATTTTGCTATTTGCAACAATATAGATGAACCTCAAGGGCATTATGCTAAGTGAAATAAGTCAGATAGAGAAAGACAAATACCATTTGATATCTCTTACATGTGGAATATAAAAACAGAAACAGGGACTTCCGTGGCGTTCCAGTGGTTAAGACTCTGTGCTTCCACTGCAAGGGGCATGAGTTCAATCCCTGTTCGGGGAACTAAGATCCCTGCATGCCGTGTGGCACGGCCAAAAAATAAATAAAATAAATAAAAACAAACAAAGAAACCACACTAAATACATAGATCCAGATCAGTGGTTGCCAGAGGCTTGGGAGAAATGAATGAACTGTTTGGGGTTTTGTTGGTTTTTGTTTTTTTGTGGTACGCTGGCCTCTCACTGCTGTGGCCTCTCCCGTTGCGGAGCACAGGCTCCGGACGCGCAGGCTCAGCGGCCATGGCTCACGGGCCCAGCCGCTCCGCGGCATATGGGACCCTCCCGGACCGGGGCACGAACCCGTGTTCCCTGCATCGGCAGGCGGACTCTCAACCACTGCGCCACCAGGGAAGCCCTGTTTGTTTCTTTAGTGTAGCTTAAATAATTGAATTTTAAAATTTAAAATTTTAAAAAGCTAGGCTTTGTGGGAGGAGAGAATTGATGGAAGATTTTTTTTCACCCGGAATGAGATAGATAGATAGATAGATAGATAGATAGATAGATAGAAGATAATATAATTAAGGAGTTCATCGGAGGGTTCCTCAGATCATAACATATCACTATCCACAACCTTGTTTTCTAAGTCTGTGCCTGTGTGTTATTTTGAAATATTAGATGAAACATCTATGATGAAAATAAAATCAAAAATAGATGGTAAAAAATTTTTTAAGTAGCTAGCAATGGTAATAATAACCATATAGTAGTAGTCTGCTTTTTTTTTTTAATTGGTTCTATAGGCCAGGCACTGTGTTGAGTACTTTTCAAGCATATTTTAACTCAGCAGGTGTTTAACCTCCCTAACCTTCTGCACACAACATGGTAAACACCTGCTGAGTTACATAACACCTAGACATGCCTCATTCCAAGGCCTAATTCTTACCCATACACCAATTATTTTTCCATCTTATAATTCACAAAGCCTTAAGATTTCTTGAAGAAATGCCTGAGAAATACTGAATTAGAAGTTACTGATGATAGCTGGTAACAATATAATCATAAATATAAATGAATTACCTGAATCTACATGCCAGTCCTTAGCTAAAAGGTTATCAAATGATTCAAAACATACTTTTTAAACCATATTACATATGGTTTATATAATCAAAAATTTAAAAATTAAAGATACTTATAGAGAACTTGCAGTTTGAGAAATATTTCCCTATTGTATAATGCGTGGATTCCTAACTTAAGCTGTAATACTTTCTGCTACTGTTTCACAGAAACTCTTAACTTGCTAAGAAGGGTTTTCCTCCTTGTTAATGTCATTGGCCCTTGAGCCTTATTTTCTTTCTAATCTTGTGGGTCATTTAAAGCATCATAGTTAGTTCCACTGAAACACCAAAAAGTGAAGATTCTCAAGGGCCGGCTACAGGGAAGATATAATGGGTCCTACTCTTGGATGACCAAGGGTGACAAGAGAAGTAACGCCAGCCAGCCAGGATTTCACTAGAAAAACATGCCAGTTTTTGGATGTAAGACGGAGAAGAACTCTTGACAGACGAGTCCCAGTCCAGGGAAGGCTGGCCTGCAGGGCCCCACCAAAGGCTCTCCTTGCAGGCAATCTCTAAAGAAGATGTGAAATAGGATAAGGCAGGATCTCGTGAATATTCTTCAGCTTTGCCATCTTGAGGCAATGTCTCCGTTTTTTACTGTTAGCTGCCATTCATTTCCTGGGCTTCTGAACCTCAAGTCTTTGATTGTTCAGCTTCCTCCTAGTTAGACTGATCTGTAGTAGTACATTACATAGGATATACGTAAGTGCTGAAATCTTGCCTCCAGACAAAGTGACAGAGGCACGAGCTCTGCTTCACAGAGGCTGCCTACCCCAGGACCAACCTGCGCACCATAGTCGGGCATCGTAGGAGAGCACGTGCACTCAGCTGATTCTGAGCCTAAGCATCTGGGAGCAAAACACGTGGTTACGTTACGCTAGAGGCAGGGGAAGACGTTGTATCTTCCTCTTACAGCAAACTCCAGAGTGTTCACTTTGGAGACTAACAGTCTGATAACCAAACACAAACGGCAAGGAAACAGTTTAGGGATCTCCCAGGGAGATCTAGTTTGTTTTAAAATGTATTACTGAAGAGTCATGAAATGTTAGACTTGCAAGGAACTTAAAGATCCCATCTCATCTGAAGGTCACAGACTGACAGCCTAGGGCCAAATCTGGCCCACAAAGGGAATGTGTTTTATCTGGCTCATAATTAGAATTAGTTGTCAACATTTAAAATAAGGAGAGTTCACATTATTTCTTTAAAAATCTAGATTTGAAAAATCGGAAGATCTGGCAACCCTGACTAGCCAGCATTTCTCCACGGCTGTGACTAGAGCTCGCGGCCATTATGCCCTTGGGACACTGTACATACTCCCCAGCTTCCGGCAGCCTTGCTTCAATTCATCCACACATCCTGCCTGGACTCTGCTGGCAGTTTTGCATTTGCAGCCCTTGTTAGACCAACCTGTTCGTTTTTTTACAGCTGAGGAAGTGAGGCCAGAGAAGCCAAGTGACTCATCCATCCACACCACTTTTTCTAATATAACACATATGTTGGTGATGTTTCCGTGCACTCCTTTCTCCATCCCCGTGGTTTTTCCCAAAGAGATTTGGCAAGAAAGCACACAGTCTGAGGAAGGGACAAAGATGATGTCAGCCAGAGGATAAGTTAGAAACTCACTAACTGAAACTCAAGAGACGTCGAAAGGGAATGATGGGAGGGAGTGAAGGAACAGAGACATTCTAAGTGGAATAAAAACAAACGAGAGAGGTATACCTGAAGAGATAAGGTAACGTGGGGAGAAAGACCAAAGGAGGCAACGAATTGATCTGCTCCTCTAGAGACGTTCACATTCCCGGAAAGCAGCAGCTGACAGAATAGAGGAGGCTGCCCAAAGCAGAGACTCCAAAATCCAAATGATCAGAAAAAATAATTCGAATTTATAAGAGATTTCTTCTTCGGATTTATCTATTTGAAAAAAAAAATGTGTGAAGAAAAACAGAGGTGGCTTCTCAGGGTTTCCTGAGAAATTATTAACAGGAGATCAAAACAATTATCTGAAAGAATAAAGCTTTGCAAGAAAAAAAAAGAAGTTGATGTTTAAGGGTTCAGCAAAAGTTTTTCTTGAAAGAAAAATGAACCAAGATTTAAAAAGAAACAATAGAATACGTGTGTAATTAGCATGCGAATTTGGTGCTGGTCCCGGCTCTGCCACTAATGGGCTGGGTCACTTTGGGCCAAACCCTGCAGTTGTCTAAGGCTCAACTTCCCCTGCTGTGAAGTGAGGGCCTTGGGCTGATTCTCAAAGCAGCAGCAGGGGGGAAATTCTTAGGGCTCATCCCAGACTTACTGAGGCTCTGCCGTCTGTGTTGTAACAAGCCATCTGGCTGAGAAACCTGTAAAGTTTGAGAACCACTGAGAAAGCCACCAGCCAGATGATCTCTACGTTCCTTATGGCTATAAACTAATTCCAAGCAAAAGAGGAAAAAGAGCTGGGTTACCCTAGTAGCTGGCATGAAAGGTCTTTTAAAAAGATATTCAATAGGACAGGACATGATTATTTGTTTCGAATGATGCAAGTATTTGGTTAACCATTCAGTTTTATGAGATGTGAGAACATCATGCACAGGCAAGGAGCTTTCCAACAATGAAATGAAGTGAGTTGAAGCAAAGTTAGAGACCGCAGGTGGCAAGACGAGGACAGACACATATGCATCAGCAGTATTCTCCCTATGAGGGTACATACATGTGCACACACAGGCTTAGTGTTCAGACAAGGGAAGAAGGGTTCCTTCCTTTCGGTGTTGAAGTTCTACATTAAAAAAAAAAATTAATGAACTACCTTATAATGAGCTCCTTTATATTAATGGTGCTTGTGTTTACAAAAATAAAATCTTCAAGGCTCATTGGAAGTTTTAGAGGTGTCATAGGGCTCAAAGGTTTTGAGTTATAAAACAAAAAGCAAAGCAAAACAGAAGAAAACACACAAGCAAAGAAGCAAAATAAACAAGAAAAACCAACCCCATAATCAACTTCTCTTTGTCCAGCATCGTTGAAGATGAACAAGCCTGCAGAGCTGAGAGAGTTCAGCTCGTTCTCCATAGCATCCTCTTTAGGTCTTCCCTCTTGGCCTCCAGGGATCTGCTCTTTAATTTCTTTTCCTTGTCAGTCAGTTATGTTGGTTCATTCACTGACTCTTAACACTGAAGTATGAATAAACTTCATGATGTGCTATGTCAACCAGGCATTTTCATTGTGTTTTTCATAATGAATTCTAGAATAAAAGGTTCTGTCATCTGTGAAAGAAGCTACAGGTGTCATCTAATAGGTAGGGAAATTTTTGAAGGGAGCAGAAAAGCCTCCAAGGTCAGGAAGGAGATCTCTGAAAGTTGATCTGATTTAGTGATCATCTTAGTGTAATTGGGAGCAGTGTTAGCGGGGGAGGTGGAGTAGCAGGGGAGGTGGAGTAGCAGGGGAGGTGGAGTAGCAGGGGAAGTGGAGTAGCAGGGGAGGTGGAGTAGCAGGGGAGGTGGAGTGGGGGAACAGTCCAGGAGCCTGTGATAAAATGAATAGAGACTATACTGGCCTCTTTGCTAAAGAATGTTCTCCCACAGGAAGGAAAATCTGCAGGTTGGCTAGGCAAGACCGTCTGTATCAGTAATTACAAAATCTGTATGGAGTCTCTTCCAGGACTGAAGACGTCCTTCCCCACAGGTGAGACCTTTTCCATCCTGCTTCTCTGCCCCATCTTTTTGTGCATGAGTAGAGATTAGCTCCTCTCCCATCCCCCTAATCATAATCCATTTTCTGTCCCAGGAGCCAGGGCCACTGTGTTGACTGTGTAGGTTGTACCCTACACAGAAGGGCTCACTTGTGTGGCACCATGCAGAGGGAGTGGATGGAGGCTGAAGTCTAGTCCATGCTTCCCTCAACAAACCCTGTGTTACAGGAGGCGGTGCCTTTTTGTAACTCACACAAAGGTACCCTATGAGCTAGCCACGACCATGCCAGTAACCCCTGCATCACCATCACCACCATCCCTCTCTAGAACTCTTTTCATCTTATAAAATTGAAACTCTTTGCCTGTTTAACAGTAAGTCCCCATCCCCCCTCCCCCAGCCTCTGGCAACCACCATTCTACTCTCTGTCTCTCTGATTTTTACTCCTCTAAGTACCTCACATAAGCGGAATCTTTTTGTGATGGGCTTATTTCACTGAGCATAATTTCCTCAAGGTTCATCCATGTTGTAGACTGTGTCATAATTTCTTCCTCCTTTAAGGCTGAATAATATTCCACTGTATGTATAGACCACATTTTGTTTGTTTGTTTTTGCCCATGCTGCACGGCATGTAGGATCTTAGTTCCCCCACCAGGAGTGGAACCCATGCCCTCTGCAGTAGAAGCGAGGAATCTTACCCACTGGACCACCAGGGAAGTCCCTAAACCACATTTTTTGGGGGGGGCTGTGTTGGGTCTTTGGTGCGCAGGCTTCCTCTAGTTGCAGTGAGCGGGGGCTACTCTTCATTGCGGTGTGTGGGTTTCTCATTGCAGTAGCTACTTCTGTTGCGGAGTCTAGGTGCATAGGCTTCAGTAGTTGCAGCACACAGGCTCAGTAGTTGTGGCTTACGGGCTCTAGAGCGCAGCCTCAGTAGTTGTGGCACACAGGCTTAGTTGCACCATGGCATGCAGGATCTTCCCGTACCAGGGATTGAACCCGTGTCCCCTGCATTGGCAGGTGGATTCTTAACCACTGTGCCACCAGGGAAGCCCCCCTTCCATGAAACTTTAAGTATACTGTACTATATCTGTTTTTGGTAACAGAATTTTAAATCTTTTTTTAAAAATTTATATTTGCTAAGTGTTTTTTGCTTCTCTCTAGTTGTGGCATGCTAGCTCCAGAGTGTGCAAGCTCAGTAGTCACCACACGCAGGCTCTCTAGTTGTGGCGCGTGGGCTCTAGAGCGTGCAGGCTTAGTTGCCCTGTGGCATGTGGGATCTTAGTTCCCTGACCAGGGATCGAACCCATGTCCCCTGCATTGGAAGGCGGATTCTTAACCACTGGACCACCAGGGAGGTCCCATAAATTTGCTAAGTGTTTCTGACAACACAGCAATAATGTATCACAAGAGAAAAGAGTCATCCTTGGGACTTCCCTGGCGGTCCAGTGGTTAAGACTCTGCATTCCCATCGCAGGGGGTGTGGGTTCGACCCCTGGTTGAGGAACTGAGATCCCACATGCTGCGTGGCACGGCCAAAAAGCAAGGAAACAAACAAAAATACGAAATGCATTGTTGCCAAAGAGCCTTGGAAAACAGTAATTGTACCTAAAATGGCCAGAATTCATCCTTAGAACTATTTAGAATGCCACTAACAAAACAATAAGTTAATTACTTTGTAACCTATTTAAAGAAATATGAATCAAGAATCTCTTATTTGTAATTCCAGAAAACCATGAAAAACAAATTTTTTCATAACTAATTTGGTGGAAGAATCTGATGTGAACTGCTGGAGGCTACTTGATTATCTGGATTTATCCTATTTGTTCTGGATATTCACATGTTTGGCAGCTGAATCCTTTAAATGTTTGATTCAGAGGTCTACTACATTACCTTTCTAAATCCCAAAGATCTGAATTCAGAAACACATCTGGCCAAAGCATTTTGGCTTAGGGGCTATGAGCCTGTCATATGTGACAGGAGATTGGTGGTGAGCGTCTGTGTATTTGCAAGAAGGATGTGATTCCACTTGCAGGAGTGTGGTGTCCCAGACATTCTGAAGGATCCAGCAGTACAAATAAAAACAATTATATCCTGAATAAAACCTACTTTTAATGCCAAGCTGGGCTACCAAGCAGTAATGGAAATCTCCAGCACTGCCCCCCCCATATACACACACAAATACAAAATAAATAGAAAGAGACCAAATACATTCCAAACCAAGGGGAAAAAAAATTGAAAAAGGAAAAAATAAACACAATCGTTGCAAAGATTTTACAGTGACATATTAGCCACAATAGGCTACTTTATGCTATGATGATAAATCAACTTCACTATCTCACTGACAAAACACAAATGAAACTGGCTTCTCTCTCCTACTTCCCAGCAACGCAGGTTGGTAGGAGACCCTGCTCTGCAGCTACTGAAGGGCTTGATGGATGAAGGCTTTGCCATCTGGCATGCTGTAAGTTGTTGCAACAGCATAAAAGAACACATGGAAAACTCTGACCATTTCCAACTTTGACAAAGGGTGATACGTCACTTTCATTCCTATTGCACAGGATTACTCTCACGTTGCCTCCCCTAAACTTATAGGGCATATAGGGCAGTGTTCATATAGGGCAGTGCAAGGAATGTTTGCCAATCATGACCATAAAAGGAGAAAAAAGAAACAGAGAAATAAATGGGACAAATAGGAATGTAAAATAACATGGTATAAACAAGTCCAGAGAAATCTATAAATTACAATACACAAATGGAGTATCCTCACAAGTAAAAAAGCAGGTCATGTCAGAAGGGATTTCTTAAATCTACTTATATGATGTTCAGAAGAGAGCCATCAAAAATGTTAGAACAAATAAAGCTTAAAAATAAAAAGGCAAAAAGGGATAAAGAGGCAAATATCAAACAAAAGAAAGCTGATACGGCTATATTTGTATTAGAAATAATAGACGTTAAGATTAAAAAAATAAATATAAAGGAGGACACTCATAATAGTTTTTTAAAAGCCCAATTCACCAGGAAGACATAAAAATTCTAAACTTATGTGCACCTAGTAAAATAGCATCAAATTACATACAGTAGAAATTGATAAGGTGAAGAGAGAATATGGCCCACAAAGCTTAAAGTATTTACTATCTGGCTTTTTATAGAAAAAGTTGTTGCCACTGTACATGGACATAAAGCATCTCAACACATTTCAAAGTATCAGTATCAAGCGACAACCATCTTTGAACTGAAATGCAATGAAGTTGTCAATAAAAGTAAATTAAGACAAGTTTAAAAATTCCATGCTTTCGGAAATTTGAAAGGAAACCTCACTTTTAAATAATGCATGTGTGAAAGGAGAAATAATAATGGGAATCTTAGAATACTATGTAATAAATGATAATGAAACTGTTATATATTAGAACTTGATAGATGATCAAGGATGAACAATTAGGACCTCACTAAAGGCGCTAATTGCAGTGCATTAAAACAGGCCAAACATGTGTAAATCTATGAGTTTAAACACTTGGGGAAAAAGCTAGTAGGTCACCTTGGGAAGATGATAGAGAACCGTTCGTTATTTTGAGAACAGGTAAATAAAGAGAAAAAAAATTAAATTAAGCATTTATCACGTCTCTCCTACGTGGACTATACCCGTAAGCAGTCAGTAATCAGCTGGAAACACTGGGACAGGTGGACACGTTGAAGCTTGCAGGGAAACCCAAGAGGCCAATCATAGCCAGCTGCCCAGATGAGCCTCTGAAAGGGAGCTTGTGGAGAAATCTGTGGGAAGCTGATGCCTCTGTGGGCAAATCACGGAATTTAAGAGCAAGGACCAGCTGGAATCCAGTGGTGACCTCTGTATCCAACCACCGCCATATCTGACTGCAGCAAACTTTTGAAAGCCACTTCTTCAGTTCTGCCTTCCAGATTTCACGCAGGCTTTCCTAGAGCCGACTGTAACTCAGAACCATAAGGAAAAGGGGATTCTGGAAAAGAGCAGCACAGTTTAGAGTCGTCCGCCGTTTCCCAACTTGGCAGCCATACATCTTCTTTCAACCACTTCTAAATACAGATAATAGCAAAATCATGTTTCCACTTAAGATGTAACTACCCCTCATACAACTGAAAAGGCACTGATCGTCTACCCAAAACAATCCACACATGAGATCTGTTTTTCAGTGACGTCCATTTGTCCTACAGCTGGACCTCACTCATCTTTTAATATCCTGTAACTTAAAACATTTATGTTTTATGTTAGATGGTAGAGAAATGGGAGAGGAAAAAAAGAAAAAATGGTGTGTGTGTGTGTGTGTGTGTGTGTGTGTGTGTGTGTGTGTGTTGCAGACAGAGGCAACAGCTGCCCACCTCACCTCACACACACATTCATACCAAGGAGAAAATACACTCAAAACTACTACCACCCTCATTTCTGCAATTGGTCAGCTGATCATGGTTGGTGTTTATTAAACTCCTTTTCCCATTATCCAGTTAGTATTCTCTGCTCTCAGGAAGCACCTCAGCTTTCCTGGTGGGTTACCCAAACCTTCACTCCCAAAGGATCTGTAGCATTTGCATTCCTGCTATATTGGGGTGTTGTAGTTTTCTGTCAACTTTTTTTCATAGTACATAGGAATATGAAGAGGTGTCCCCAGAGGATCTGTTGAATTCCAGAGTTACTCCACCCTGCTCCCATTGTGTAGTAGCAACCCAATTTCCCCTTGAGGATTTGGGATCAGTCACACTAGCTAATATATTAAGCTGCCTTTTTGTTTTGGCTGGTTGGTTCAGTGGCACGAGAAGCTCAAAATGTCAAGGTTACAGTTTCAGCTTCCACTTTGGTAGAAACACTGCTGTGTCCCCAGTGAAAACACGCTTCCTTTGGGAATTAAGATCTCTAAACCAACAGAGCACACAGTTCAGAGGACAGGAAGTATCATTTTTACTAGTGGACCATTGGAGTTCAGAACAAGAGGGGCCAATCCCATTTCCACCTCCTGGTTCTTGGAAGTGAGAGAAGCAGCACCATATGGTGGTTGCCTGCTCAGTGCATTTATTGCATCCTGGAAGAAGTTACTCCAGCCTTGCAAAGTGTTGCCACCCATCTGGTACCACAATTGAGTCTTCAGAGGGCTATCCCACTACCCTATCAAGCCAACTGCTTCAAAATGATGGGGAACATGATAAGCCCAGTGAATTCCATAAGCACGAGCCCATTGCTGTCTTTTACTTGGTATAAAATCAATTTCCTGTTCACAAGTGACACTGTATGGAATACTCTGAGGATGAATAGGGCATTTTGTAAGTCCACAAACGGTGGTTTTTTCAGAAGCACTGCAGACAAAAAAGGTAAATCCACAACCAGCTCTGACTGCTGGAGGGATTTTTCGTAACCACCGTCCTTTAGAGCCACGCCTAAGTGGGGCAGTGTTGCCACAGTTGTCCACTTTCAGATGCTGGCAGCATGGTGCCTGAGAACCATCTGCACTCAAGCCTGAACTTTTTCGTCCTTAGCAGAACTTTCTCGACATAGAGGACTTCTCATGAGGCCGTACGCGTGGGTTGACAGAGAGGAGGCGATTTAACAGGAGTAAGAGCCGTGAGGATCCGAGCCAGTGGCTCAGGTAACTTCCTCATGCCTTTAGGACCTGCTTGTGCCCAAACTCGTGTATATTACTTCCACTCAAGTCGGAGCGCTGCTGTGCGTGCCCAGCATGGTGGCTTCCCGGGTCAAACAACACCGCATTCAAAACGGGCAGATCAGGTTCCATGACAACGTGGCAGTCCAAAGTCAAGCATACAGTCTCTTCTAGGGTTCCGTAGCAAACCAGAAGCTGTTTCTTAAAAGGAGAGTGTTTATCTTTAGAAGATGGCATAGCTTTGCTCCAGAGTCCTAAAGGTCTGCAGTGTAATTCACATAATCCTGCCAAGGGCCCCTACAACATCCCTATCTGTCATGGGCATTTCAGATCTCAGTGGGTCTTCTGGATCAAAGGGCTCAACGGGCAGAGGAGCAGTCACACAGCTTGGGCCTGTTGCAGAGTCTTCTCCTACGTGAGGTCCCATTGAAACCTGGAGGCGCGGTGGAAGTCGTGCTTCTTTCTCTGGAGTGGGAAGGCCTAGATCCAGCAACTTGTTCACCTTACTAGAGATATCTTGACCATGCCCCAGATCAGAGGAGGCAGTAACTAAGGTGGAAAGCCCCTAAGCTTTTGTGAAATTTATTCTCACCCTCTGGATAGCTGCTACTTCCTGCTCATCAGGTCCAGTCAACATGCTATCATTACTGTAATGGACCAAAACAATATTTTGTGGAATGGAGAGGCAATCAAGGTCTTTTCAGACTAGATGATGATAGAAGGCTGTAGAGTTGTTATAGGCTTGAGATAGGGCAGTAAAGGGTATTGTCAGCCCTACCAGTTGAAAGCTAACTGCTTTTTGTAGTCTTTACTATGGGAATTAAGAAGTATTCACCAGATCAAGTGCTGCATACTAGGTACCAAGGCTTGTACTGATGTGCTCCAATAAGGAAATCTCATTTGGAGTAGCAGATGCATTTGGAGTTATGACCTAATGAAGTTCACCATAACCCACCATCATTCTTCAAGACCTATCTCTTTTTCTTTTTTCTTAATTAATTAATTTATTTTTGGCTCCGTTGGGTCTCCGTTGCTGCGCGCAGGCTTTACCTAGTTGCGGCGAGCGAGGGCTACTCTTTGTTGCGGTGCGCGGGCTTCTCATTGCGGTGGTGTCTCTTGTTGCGAAGCACAGGCTCTAGGCACGCAAGTTTCCATAGTTGTGGCACGCGGATTTAATAGCTGTGGCTCGTGGGCTCTAGAGTGCAGGCTCAGTAGTTGTGGCATACAGGCTTAGTTGCTCCGCGGCATCTTCCTGGACCAGGGCTTGAACCCGTGTCCCCTGCATTGGCAGGCGGATTCTTAACCACTGTGCCACCAGGGAAGTCCAAGACCTAGCTCTCATTCACAGGCCAATAGGTGAAATGAATGGGAATGTAGTAGAAATCACCACTTCTCCAACCTTTAAGAACTTTATGGTGGCACTAATCTCTGTAATTCCTCCAGGAATGCTATATCATTTGATTTACTATTTTAGCAAGTAAAAGCCATTCTAGGAACTTCTTTCTGGCCTTCTATCATAAACCCCTCACTTCATAATTTGGGGAACACTGCGGGGATTCTGCCATTTGATGAATATGTAAATTCCAACTCTGCATTTCAGAACTGGGAAAATAATCATGGGGTGGGTTTGGGTATCCACCAAGCCCACTGTGAATTGGGCTCAAGTCAAAACTCCACCTATTGGGTTGCTAGGAATCAGTGTTAATTCAGAGCCAGTGTGCAGTAACTGCCCCCAATTCTCGTTGTTCCCCCTTCCCTGATGCAAAACCATACTGGTAGGTGGCCACATGTGCCTGTGGGGAAGGGTGGGCAGAAGATTTACAGCATACATTTTTGGCAGTGTAGCAGGTTTCTTCCTCAAGGAGACCTGCCTCCCCTTAATTTAAGGGGCTCTGCATCTATATGTGGACTGAATCAAGTCTGGGATTCAGTTGAGGATCCAGCACTGTCTGTTTTTGGGACTCAAGTCAGAATTTTTGACTCTAGACCTAGAGCTTTTCTGTGTATACAAGTCAAGTAAGACTTTAATAGGATGTCTATTAATTTCAGTCCTAGGGAGATCCCAATAAATTAGCCAATACCAAAGATCAAACCATGGTGATTAATTATCACTTTAGCTTTGCTATCCATTATGATAACCATGTTTTCTTATCTCTGGTAGTTAAAATAGTTAAGCAATGTCACTTGACACCTGTCACTCCAGTATCCCACCATCCCCAGTGAATTCAGGGAGCCCAGTCTAATGGCAGCATTCATGGCTTAGAGAATGGCTACTACAGAACTCTGCAGGGGTGCTGGTGTTTGCTTCAACAATGCACCACTTAAAGCGTTGTTCAAGGGAGTGTCTTCTGAACCCTCCCAGGTCATAATTAGGGGAGAGCGGTAGTTCTTACATAATAAATCCACTCCAGCATTCCAACTCCTTATCTTTTGGATACCTTCCATTTATACAGTGTGAGGTGGATTTATGAAAGAGGTGATTTTCAGGTTCTACTTGACAGAAAACAAATAGTTTCATAGTTTGTGTGTGTGGGTGGAGTTTTGAGTAATGTGGGACAAGGCCTGAGGATAGCAATGGGAGTAATGAAGTAAGAGATTTGAGCAGAGATAGAAGATTCAGTAGTGATTATAGATAAACTATACAAGTTCTGTGGAAAAAGGAAGTGGCAATAATCCAAACTGGAGTTGCCACTTCTGGCAAGATAAAGGAGAATCTGTGAATGAAACAGAAAGATTTGGGAAGAGACGATATTTATGGCATAAAAGAGAGCAGCATGTCAAAAATTATTTTGAGGTTCATTAACTTGGAGGTTGATAATATGATGGCATTATTAAGAGAGATTGGGATGCCATAGGGAGAAGGCATATGGAATACAATAGTTTGAAGGTTAGATGGGGGATGATGTGACAGAGAACTGAAAAATTCTAAAAATATAACAGCAGGAGAGGGCTATGGGAAGCTGATCATTTTGCGTAGTGACTTTGTAACGTGACAACTTAGCTAGATTGAAATACATTCTCAGAATTCCCTTCTCTGTATGTTTCCAGTTAGCGTGGGACACAGGAGAGAGTCTGGAGTGACTTGGAAGGTAGAAATGAAGCAGCATGTGTCACTCATCTGTTGCCTCCCTCATTGGTGTGTGGCAGTGTCTGGGCCACTGACTGCTCCACCTTCACCATGATCCTCCTTCAGCTTCTGCAACTCCTGATCCAGGAGTGTGTGTGTGTGTGTGTGTGTGTGTGTGTGTGTGTGTGTGTGTGTGTGTGTGTGTGTGTGTGTGTGTGTGTGTGTGTGTGTGTGTGTGTGTGTGTGTGTGTGTGTGTGTGTGTGTGTGTGTGTGTGTGTGTGTGTGTGTGTGTGTGTGTGTGTGTGTGTGTGTGTGTGTGCCTTTAGTTCCATGACAAAGGGCCCCAGCTTGTGCAGGACACCCAGGACATCAAGGTCAGAGGCAATGAGATTGACATAGGTTTCAGTCCATTCTCGTGGGCTCCAGCTCATGCTTTTGAGTTCTAGCTTTTTCTTGGTTTCACCCATAGTTGAGCATAGATTTCACCCATTTCTTGATTTCTTGGTTTCACCCAGCTGGAAGATCTGCTCTTCCCAACTGCCTGCTGTATATATGTATATTTCCTTTACTGTATCAGTCAGCATGCCATCAGAAATACACAATCATTCTCTCTCTCTCTCTCTCTATATATATATACACAATACACTCCCACAACACACACACGGAGGTAATTCTGCCTGAATGCACCCTGACTGATATAGTAAAGAAAATATATAGTTTAAGGCAGTGACTCTTAAGATTTAAAAACCCATGTCTTCTTTGGATAAGCAGAAACATTTCTCCTCTTCTTTCCCACCCCACCAGTTATGACAGATCCTTTTTACAGAAGCATGCCCATTAGGTTAAGGAATTCTGATTTGGCAGAGATATGTGGATGGTGTTTTTTTGTGGGGTTTTTTTTTTTTTTGCAGTTTATATTTTTTAAATGTTATTATTTTCATTGTAAAAACATAACATTATACTACAATAATGGCCATGTTTTTTAATTAAGCACATCCACTTCCACATGGTTCTTAACTTCATTCTTCCCCACTTCTCGCCACTCCTCATCACTCTTTTGGAGGATAAAGACTAGACATTCAGGTTCCTCTTCCAGTTTGTATGTAGAAAGTCACAAGAGACCATAATTCATTCCCTAACACCTAAAACAAACCAGATAATCTACATAATTATAATTTAAAAAACCATCAGAGAGATGAGAGCACAAAGAAACCTAAGTGAATTAAGTTTCAGAAAATGACAATCCTTCAAATGAAAGAAAAGATCCACAGTGGTTCTCACCCCTGACTGAAGTATAGGACTCCACCATAGATGATGGCAAGGAGAAATCAGCCTGACTTTTAACAAATTTTAATGGCCGTGGGTGGGCTTATACGACAGATTAGAATCCAGGGGAATCACAGGCACAGAGTGCAACTATACTACCTCACTATTCTTTCCCATTGATATTCACTAACTACTGGGATAGGGCCATAAACAGAAGGGCAGGGAAGAAGAGCTGAGAGACACTCTCAGAGACACATTGGGCTTTTAGTTAAGAAAGACTTGTAGAGGGTGGGAGAGCTGAGAGAAAACCCATGGCACTCCAGGCCTTCAGCTAAGAAAAATTGAGGGTCAGGGCAGGAGAGAAGGGAGAGCCTGCCTGAAGGCTTGATAGCTAATGAAGACATCAAGCAAGGCAGAACAGCTGAGATAACAGCTCTAAGACAGTATTTGCTTATAGGAAAAGTTCTGATCTTGCCTTCAAAATATTTGAAACCTGTGGTGAACTGAATCAAACTGAAAAATTACAACAAAGCCCCCATCTAGCTCAACTATAGATTATATCTACTCAGCTCCAATTCTAGTGGTCTTATAGGAGAATGTGTGTGGCCCTTTTTGGAGGAAAATATTTAATTCATTGTCTACTGTATTTTTACAGAAAATGTATGTAGTTTTACAGAAAATGTATGTAGTTTTACATAAAATGTCCAGCATAGAGTAAAAAATAGCAAGACACACACACAAAAGAGCAAGAAAATGTAACTCATGGTCAAGTAAGGAAACCAACTGAAGTTAACCAAGAAAACCTCACATTTGAGAATTATCACATTATAACAAAAATGCTAAAGGACTTTAAAAAAAAAGGTAGAACCCATAAATAAAGATATGAGCAACTTCAGAAAAGTGATGGAGAATATTAAAAAATGGAAATGCTAAAAATACAGTATCAGAAGTAAAGAACTTGATAGGCTTAGCAGTAAGTTGGACAATAACGGAGGAAAAAAACTTGGAAAAGAGATAAATAGAAAGCATCCAAATTGAAAGTCAAAGAGAAAAAATGATAAATACAATAGAGCATTTGGGTCTATTGAACAATGTCAGTTGGTCTAACACTTGTATCATTGCAGGAAAAAAAAAAAGGAGTAGAAAGAATGGGCAGAAAACAATATTCAAAGAGATAACAGATCAGAATTTTCCAAAACTGACGAAAGATACCAACTTATAGGTCCAAGAACTGTAGCCAACATCAAGAAGAATAAATACAAACAAACCAAAAAAACCCCACATGTAGGCACATCCTAGTCACAATTCTGAAAACCAAGTTTAGAGACCAGATCTTAATGACAGCCAGAGAAAAAAAGACATTACACACAGGGAGCTAAAATATGAACTACAAATGACTCTTAAAAATAATGGAGACAGAGATGGAATGAAATGTTTAAAGTGCCAAAAGGAAAAAAAATATCTGTCAACCTAAAATTTTATACACAGTTGAAAATTATCCTTCAAAAATGAATGTGAAATAAAGACATTCTGACACAAAGAAAGCTGAGAGACTTTATCTCCAACAAGAAATGCCAAAGAAGTTCTTGAGGCCAAACAGAAATGATACTAGATCTGCAAGAGGGAATAAGAAAGTACCAGAAAGGATAAATAGCTGGACAGATTAAAAAGAGACATATTTTAGTACCTTCATTATACACACATATTTACAATATTAAAAAAAAAATCAAAACCCCCTACAATGTATGGTGGGTTTTGTAACACAGGTAGAAATAAAATATAGGACGATATCATAAAGGATGGGAGAGGGATAAATGAAATTATGCTGTTGTAAGTTTCTTATATATTTATGAGATAGAATAATATTATTTGAAGATAGACTGTGGTAATTAAAGATGCAAATTGTAATTTCTAGAGCAACCACTATATTTAATGTAAAAAAGAAACACTAGAAAGACCATCTAGGAATTTAAATGGAATATGAAAAAAAATACCTAATTACCCCAAAGAAGTCAGGAAACAAGGAATAGAGAAACACCTGACAAATGGGAATGAGTGAATGAAAACAACTTCCCTTGACTACTATTACTGAGTGGTTTTGGAAATTAGTTTTGCTACAGACTTTATCAAGTCTGTTTTTCATGAATTAAACCTAAAACTACAAGGCAAAATATAGCTATATGTGGAGCTTATACTGCAGTTAAATCATTTCGACACAATTAACATTGTTTGAATCACAAATAATATAAAGCTGCTTTATACATTTCCTATATGGTCAAAAGTTAAGACAAGAAGCAAGATGTCCATTCTAACACACATTTGCAGCAGTTCTATTTTCTGAACTCAAACTACAGTTCCAGCAGTGGTTTTTGGATTTTGATGCAAGTGAAAAGGATATTTTCATATTTAAAATCCACTTCACTGTGCAGTTGAGGCACTTCTACCTTTCAATTGGAAGTGATTAATCTGCAATGTAATGACACGCTAAAGGGGAAATATCAAGAGAATTTATAGAATTCCAATAAAATTGTATAAATGCCTTATAAGCAATAAGTATGCTCAAGTAGAACCATATGCTCATGGATTGATGCATTTGGCAGGATCCTATCTGGATGAAAAGATACTTCCAAATGAAATATGTGAAATCTCATGACAGATCACCATTAGCAGATAAACATTTGCAGTCAATTTTGATGATAGAGAACATTTAGTTTAAACTGGGGTTTAACTAAGTGAAATGTTATCCCCCTTAAAAAAAAAAAAAGAGTTCCATTCCTCTCATTGTTAGACCTGTATTACAACTCTTATTATTACACCTTATATTTTGTCAATAAAAACAAAACTGTACATATTTGTTTTCTCTATTGCTATATAAGTATCTACATATTCTCAATTTTGTCTCTTGGAGCACAAAGCCTAAAATATTCACTATTGGGCCCTTTCCAGAAAGAAATCACCAACCCCTGGCTAAATGCAATGTTTTCCACAGCTGCTACTGCGTAGTTTGCTTTGGAACCACACACAGTCTCCTTTACACGCCACTTTTGTTGAGTCACCTGGAGAAGGTAACGAGGAGATAGAACAAAGTTGAGAGTTAATTCAGTCCTGAGGTTAAATAATGGTAGCTAACGTTCATTGAGCAGATAAAGTATATAATAAGAACTCAGATAATTCATCACTTTGTACATATTTGCTCATTTAATAAATACTCACAGGAATCTTAGGAGATAGGTAATATTCCCCACCCCATTTTACCCAAGCTGAGAGAGTGAGTTGCCAAAGATCATGCTGATAAGTAAGGGATGTAGAGGTTTACAGGACTTAACCCAGCAATGGGACATCAGAACCAACGCCTGCAACACCAGCCGAGGGATCAAAAGTAGACGCGTGTGTGTGGGTTGAGGTGGGAGCAGCAGGTGGTCCAGGGCAGAAGAGCTGGTGTGGACATGAGCGCTCTCGGGAAGGACAGGACTACCACGTGACATGGACTGCTGAGGTCCTCGGAGACTCACAAAATCCCATTATTCCCACCATCCCAGCAATAGGACTCTTTTCCCATTCCAACCCCTTTAATAAATTCTGGTTCAGAGTGTTCTTCGAATGAGCGTGTGAAGAAGTCTGAACACAATTTATTATGTGGAGAGATGAAGGCAAGTGGGTAGGAAAAATCCGTGTAATGGGGAGGGTCTGGGAAATCTGTCCTGGTTTATCTGTATATACTATAGACACACATTATACATATGTATTTATATATTTGTAATTTAATACACATCCACACATTAAAGCCGTACGTATTAGCAGGGTTTAGAATTTAAACATAAGTATAATGTTCTCAACCTTCTGCAGTGGACACTTCAGAGCATTTTCAGAGACTATAAATAACAATAAAAATCATAGAGTGATCAGACTGCACGTACTCAAGGCTAGAACCTTCAGCCCGACAGGATTTAACCTCCTCTCAATTGTTTTTCCAACCAAATATTCCTCCCCCGGCAGGATCCCGGGGTCATCCCATCCGCCAATGATGGTTTCAGAGAAGCAGTCCTGGGGAGGGGTATTATCTCCAGGAACACGTCCTGTCAACTTTGCAGTCGAGTCACCTATTTCGGTTGGTAGCGGCCGCTATTGCTTTAAAAAGACAGAGGATTTCGAAACAGGGAGGAAGGGGGGGTCAGGAAAAGGAACTCAACTGCCTTTGATAACCTCCCAACAGCCTTTCCTTCTCCAGGACGCGTGCTCGGCTGGGGCAGCGCCCGCATCCCCGGCCTGGCGGGCGCGCGCACCTCCTCTTTTCCGGGCGCCCACCTTCGCGGGGAATCCCCCGCGGCCAGGCTGGGCTTCTGCCGGCGGCCGCCCCGCTTTGTCTCCGACGTCGCGCTCAGCGACTCGCTCGCTCGCTAGCTCGCCCCTTTACCCCGGTGCGGGCTGTAACCCGATCTCCCATTTCCTGGTGGATTCTCTTAAAGAGGCCGCGGTCGAGAAGCAGAACAAAGGCTATTGTTTTACTTCCTCCTTCGGATTCCGCGTCCTTACCGGAATGTCCCTTCCTATATAATTATTTTCATTGCGTCTGCGCTCGGCGGGGGGTGGGGAAACCCTGTGCCTTTCAATGTATCCAAGAGACGGAGCTAGGGGAGGGGAGGCGTTTAATAAAACCTGTTCTGAGGTTTCTGGGGCCCCGATGGAACGTTTCTCGGCGTGTCTTCCGCGAGCCAGGCGGCGGCCCAGCGGAGCCTAGGACGCCCCGCGCCAGGCCGGCGGGGGCCGCGCCGCCCGCCTAGTTAGCAGCCGCGGCCTCGCGCGGCCCCGCTCCCCGGGATCCTCCGCCCGCGCCCCCGCCGCCGCCCCTCCCCCACCCCGGCCCGGCTTTTATTTCTCCGATGCGGGGCTGTAACCCGATCTTTTATTTCCTGGTGGCTCCTTTAAGAGGCAGAGCTCAGTGCTGGGAATTCACGTCAGTTTCTGCACTGAAACTCTCAAGATCAATGAGCAAAGAGCTTTCTTAGTTCTGCCTTTCAGTTTCTCTCTTCCAGGAAGGAAAACATTCGAGAGAGAGAGCGAGGGAGAGCGGCGGGAGGGCGGGGGGCGGGGGCGCCGGCCCGGGTGGGAGGAGAGAGCGGGAGGCCGGCCGGGCTGCGTCCCGGGTCGCCGCGCCGCACCGCGACCTGCAGACCCCGCCGCCGCGCCGCCCGGCTCCCACGCCCCCGCCGCCCCGCGCGGCGACTCCGCCGGCGCCCGCCCCGCCCCGCGCGCTCGCGGCCCCCCGGGGCGGCCGCCGGGAGAGATGCTGCAAGAAACTTCTTAAATGACTGCGTCCGGCCGGCTGTGGAGCGTTTCTGGGTTGGGGAGAGGAAAGGAAAGTGGAAAAAAACTGAGAACTTCCTGATCTCTCTCGCTGTGAGACATGTCTGAGACTCCTGCTCAGTGTAGCATTAAGGTAAAGATCTTCTCCCCCTCCCTCTCCGGGGTGGAAAACCTTGAGCTGCACCGGCCCGGCCAGTCGTACTGGGCTCTTCAGTTGTGAGGGGACTGTTGCAGTCGCTCTGTTCGCAGGAAATTATTTGGGGCGCCGGGGAAGGAGACGCGGCTCGCGGCGGCAGCGTACCCTTTAGTGTAACCTTGCTGCTCCCCCCCTCCCGCCGAGCGCCCTGTCGGCTCCTGCGCCCTCACCTCACCCCTTTGCTTTTTGACAATGAAATGCCAGTCACTGTCGGTCTGGAGGAGCCCGAGTGGTCTCCAGGACTGTAAAACACCCCCGTAATTAGTGCGCCTTTAAAAAAACCTGGTCCCTATTCGTACTCCCAACATGTGACCGAAATGGAACTTTTGTTCCCGAGGGGTGGTCTCCTTAGAAAAAAAAGTTCTCCGGCTCCATTGGGATTGGAATCATTTCTTTTTTTTAAGGGCTCACAGAGTCGGATCAGACAGATTCCCCCCCACCCCCGCATTGTAATTGCAAGCGCTTGTCGGAGAGACAGTCGTGGTGTCAGCTTTTCCTGGGCATTGCACAATGAATTTCTTTTCTTTCTTTTTTTTTTCCCTTTAAACCAAGGTGAATAAAGTCGCTGAATGGTTATTTTACTCTGATGCATGTGAACGCTGAGCAATCCCAAAGTAGAAAACTCCCGTGTTGCAGAGAGGGAGAATTACCTAAGTGACCAGACAAAATGACCTTCCCAGTTTGACAGTGCAGAGAGGAGAGCTAAGAGTAGAAATCTCCCAGCTTTCTGGCCATGGTTTTCAGTATTGTAAATGCAAGATGGTGAAGGATGTTTGCAAACACAGCATTTACCTTCCAAGTAGTTGTGTGTGTACATTTATATATATGTGTGTCTATAAAGGCTAGTGGTGTTGCGGTTTGTTGCTTCTAGAAAGTTGTCGTAAAGTTTGCCACCGTGAGGAGGCAGACTGATTTGTCCATCTCCCCCAATTATTTTGCCCGTCCTTGCATTTGGTGTGCACTTCCATTTCACTGTTCCATCAGTACCCAGATGGAAAAGCCTTTTGCTTCTGTGAGACGCTGAAGCTCCTGAAGTTTGTGGCTTGGCCCATTAACTGTGTTCATTGAGGGAACCCTGCAGAGACAATGCACAAGTAACCAGTTTTCTTCATCTATGGAGAATTCGAGAAACCTTTCCTGCTTTAACATGGCTTTTCCATAGGATCTGTTTAGAGGAAACAGTATTTTCTCATGTTTGCTTATTAGGGTTTCATAATTATACTCAGGTGTTAGTGTTTCTTATCAGGCAAGATTCTCATGGGGTTTGAATTAGGGCTAATGTGAACTGAAAAGGTGGGTTGGGTTTCTTTGTTTTTGCCTCGCAAAAAAATGCCCGGTGGAACTTTCGGGTTTCTGTGTTTGTACATATCTGGGGATAGCAGTATGTCTGCGGTAGCAGGGGAGTGTCAGAGTAAAGATGTTAGGTAGGTTTATACTTCAAAACCAATTTCTTTTGCTGTATAAATTTGATTCTACGAGTTCAGGAAAATCCTACGGTATGCCTGATCTAATTTATCTGACACTACATAACACAAACAGAGGTAACTGAATACTAGGGTATGAAATCAGTAAATTGTATTTAGCTCTATGGCAATAAATCTGACCTGGGGAGAACCTGGACCAACTATGAGATAGTGATTTTAGGGTGAAAACAACAAAAAACAAGCCTTTCTGTGACTTTTCTCGATGTCTCTTCTAAAGAGACTGCATATGCCCCCTGTTCTGAGGGGCTTATGTTTGGGTACTGCAGGTGCTCACCTTATTGTACCCCAGTGGAAGGCTACAGCAGCCCTTTCCTTACACACATGGATGGAATCATTCCTAAACCCAGACAGCACAGTGTCTTACATGTGACATAAAAATTGCAGCCGTAGTTTGTATATCATTTTTTTCCTTATTGTTTACCCCGCAGTTCTTTTCGGGAGCCTCTTTTCTCACTCTGTATTTCTCTGTAATTAGATTTAATGGTCTTCACTAGTAATGAAAGTATCGCTTTTATTTTGGATTGCTCTTTATGGAACCAGAATATGACTGTTTGCTTGGACTGTGCATATGTTTAAATGCACATATGTGAAGTGCGTTTTTCCACAGAGTTTGTTTAGTTTGCAACGTTCCAGTAAGAAGCGCCGGAGATCAAGGACTGGGCTTATTCTAGCTTGTCTGAAAATGCTCTGGTGATGTGTGCGGTGTTTCCCTCAGTCCTTGGGATGTGGTACAGTGACTGCATAATAAAAAATGTTTGCTGGGAACCCACAAGAACTGGGATTTTTTTCTACAGTCCAGTAAACAATAAAGTTTTCTGTGGAGCAGAGAATGAGTGTCAGGAGCTTTCAAGGATGACCTGATGGCTCTGATATCCTGAGGACATGTGACACGGAAGGCTCTCTGTGTGGAGAGATTTCCTTCACTCCTCCTGTCTACTCCTGAAACCTTCCTCCCTGGCTCTCATTCCTTACAAGCAGCTGGTCAGCAGGCAGTAAATTCCTCAGCAGCTGGTGTGATGGAGCACAGAGGAGCCTGACCAGAGGCAGCCACAGAGGGAAGTACTCTGTTTACTTCTGTGCTAGAAAAGAGTAGTGTACGATTTCGGTGGAATTTCCAGGGTGAAAGTTTCTGAATCAGTCAGTGACATCTTTGTATCACTTTCATGGTGGTGGTTGCTGATGAATGCCTGATATTGGCTTTTATATTTCTTTTGCACTTTATAAGCATGTTCCCGGCACCGCAGGGAAGTTAATATCAGACACATGTTTATAGCAGAAGACAGGTTGACCAGCCCAAGGTCACCCAAACTATGGCTGCGCCCCACTGTTTGTCTGCACTGGGCGCCCTCATCGTGAGAGATTAAATGCTTCCATTCCTGACCATTTGGGGTTGTTTCAATGTAAGGACGGGGTCACCTAACTCTGTAAAAAGTCAAATTATTTTTTTCGGAGGATCGTGTGGCTGACTGCTGGGTACGGGAGAAAGGAAGAGGCTATCTTTTCCATCATCAGCCTTCACCTTCAAGTCACCTGTTCAGTTTTAACTTCAGCCAAGTTGCAGTGGAAAGTAACTATGGCCCAGCAGACACAGCCCTGCGTAAGGCTGGCTGGGCGGCCGGCTAGAACTATCCAGGATAGTACAGAGAAATAGTTGCGTAACATTCCTGGCCCCTCCTTTCCCTGCCCTCCGTACTGGTTGGCTTTTTTAGCGGAATGCAATCTCTATTTTGCTGCTTTCTGGGAGTCTCTGGGTTTCCCCTCCTGGGCTCTGAGCTCCTTGGGTTTAGTGGCGATTATCTTTGCGTCCTGGTGCCCACCTTGGCACCTGGCTCAGAAATGTGTGTCAGTAACGTTCGCTGACTTGCAGTGAAGCATGGAAGGAGGTCAGTACCCTTTCCGCTCTCTGTCCTGTGTGCTCGGAGTGACTTAACACTTCACCCACAGGCTAGCATACAGTGGTTACTAGGGCCACCCTGCTGTCACAGGAGGCCTAGAGCGCTCCCTTGGGTGTCTGCCTAAAAATTATTACTGGTAGAATTTTGGCCTAATAATAATGTTTTCTTATTTTGATAACATTTTCAAAAACTGCTTTTGTGTCTCAACAAACAACATGGAACTGGGTAAAAGATACGAGACAGGGGCTTGAGGAATCACTGGAGAAGGTTCAGATTAGCAGGCTTCTAAGTTTTCCCCAGGGTCTTCAGCAAGTGAATCAGGGAACTTTGAGAATCTAAGAGCTGAGAGACTATAAAGATCACCTGGGCCAACGTCTGATTTGAGTGTATTTTTTTGCTGTGTTGGGTCTTTGTTGCTGCGCACGGGCTTTCTCTAGTTGCGGTGAGCGGGGGCTACTCTCCATTGCGGGGCGCGGGCTTCTTACTGCAGTGGCTTCTCTTGTTGCGGAGCGCGGGCTCTAGGGGCACGGGCTTAGTTGCTCCGCGTCATGTGGGATCTTCCTGGACCAGGGCTTGAACCCATGTCCCCTGTATTGGCAGGCGGATTCTTATTTATTTATTTATTTATTTATGGTTTCGTTGGGTCTTCGTTGCTGTGTGCGGGCTTTCTCTAGCTGCGGTGAGCGGGGTCTACTCTTTGTTACACTATGCGGGCTTCTCATTGCAGTGGCTTCTCTTGTGGCAGAACACAGGCTCTAGGCCTGCGGGCTTCAGTAGTTGTGGCACGTGGGCTCCAGTAGTTGTGGCTCGCAGGCTCTAGAGCACAGGCTCAGTAGTTGTGGCGCGCGGGCTCGGTTGCTCCGCGGCATGTGGGATCTTCCCAGACCAGGGATCGAATCCGTGTGCCCTGCATTGGCAGGCAGATTCTTAACCACTGCACCAACCAGGGAAGCCCGGCAGGAGGATTCTTAACCACTGCGCCACTAGGGAAGTCCCTACAACGTCTGATTTTTATGGAGAGGAGGTCCACACAGCTAAATTGTTTGCTTCAGCTGATCGGTGACTGAGCCAGGTTTAGAGCAACGCAGACCCCCTGGTTCTCAGGCCCCTGTCCCTCACTGGGCTGGGTTCACGGTGCATCCCTATGAGAGGCCAAGGAGATTCGATACAACAGGCTGCACACTCTCTAGCACTTCCCAGCTTGGTCCATTTTAATCGAAAGCCAGCTGGTATGAGGGCACAGAGGTACGTGCCAAGGAAGATGGTGTGTGTTGGAGCCCTGGGTCCAGAGGGTATATTGTTAGATGTGAGAAGAGGAAGGAGTAGGAGGGGGGGATGAGGGAAGAAGGGCTTCATGGACTTGTATTTGCACCACCATCTACAGCAATACATTTTTTGTATTCTGGTAGAAAGCATGTAGCATTAAATTTACCATCTTAACCATTTTTAAGGGTACAGTTCAGTCGTGTTGTCTGTTCACGTTGTTGTGCAACTGATCTCTAGAACTTTTTCATCTTGCAACACTGAAACTCTATACTCACTCAACACCCATTTCCCCTCTCCCCTTCTCCCAGCCCTCCGTAACCACCTTCCTATTTTCTTTCTGATTTTGACTACTTTAAATAGTTCATACGAGTGGAATCATACTTTCTTTATTTCACTTAGCATAATGGCCTGGAGCCTCATCCATGTTGCAGTATGTGACAGGATTTCCTTTTCTTCAAGGCTGTGTAATATTCCATTTTATGTATTTGCCATATTTTCTTTATCCATTCGTCTGTTGATGGACATCTGGGTTGCTCTCATCTCACAGGTGTTGTGAATACTGCGGCGGTGAACATGGCTGTACAAATGCCTCTTTGAGATCCTGCTTTGAGTTCTTTGGATTTATACCCAAAGATGGGATGGTGGGGTGCAGTGGTACTTTTTTATACCATGTGAGGGACTGGTACTTCTCTTTTGGGCTGAGGGTGCTGGACCTGTTAGCAGGGCCTTTTCTGAGGAATCCTTGAGGGGGCCCTAGGCTCAACTGTACACCTTAATTATTACACAGTAGGCTCTGCATCAGCTAAAAACATGGCAGCTGGTCCTAGGGAAGTAGCTTACCTCTTTAGCATAGGTAATTGAAGGGAAGAAACACCCCAAATAACGGGCACCAGAGGAAGGTGGAACTAAAACAAATTCTGGGCATCTGAGTTGAGCACACTGAGGCAGGCTGGGGGCAGGTGGGGAGGGCGTGTGAGGACCATCTTGAAGAGCAGGTGCGTTCTGTTACGGATGTTGAAAAGTTGCCCTGTGGTGTGGATCTCCCGGTGCCAAACGAAGCCCCCTAGGGTGTGGGGTGTACAAACGAAGTATTTGTCTCTGTGAATGCTACTTCAGGAGACGCACTGATGGTGGTTTTCTGGCAGAGTCCTTCACTGCCGCATTTGTTGTAGAAACCAGCCTCTGTGTGGATGCGTTGAATAGCACGAGTGTAAGTTGACGCAGGGTTCCCACGCCAGAAGGGGCCCAGCTTAAAGACCAGTCGCTGCCAAGCCTAGTATTTGGAGAGAGAAAGGGTAAAGTTAGTGAGAAGTTAGAACAATAGCCTGTTAAAAAACAAACACATTTTCATTGATTTTTGAACATACAGGAACCAGCCTAATAGAGCGTGGCTTTCCAGGGTGTCTCAGGCTGAGCCTCCGTGCGAACAGGCAGAAATGACTTGTGTCCACACCATCAGCTGGTGAGAAATGAGGGCTGCCGTGTGCTGGAGACGGTACCTTCCGCATCGAAATAGTACCATCAGTATGTTGCTTGCTCTGTGAATTTTCTTGATCACCCTTTCTTTTTAGATAGTGAAAGTATACAGTTCAGCCTGGTCTTTGGCTAAATGACCTTGAATTTGGGGAGTATGTGGGGTGGTGACAAGGAAGGTATTAGCCTGTGTTTGTTAGGTGTGGAGCCCCAGATGAGCTAATTGCTTACTCAGGCCTGTGGACTAAGCGTATGGGAAACTGTGGAACACCTGCGTTTGGGAGCCTTGTAAGGTCTGGGTAATTAAAGGGGTTTGTGTGCTGCGTTGGTGGTCATCCTGCATCATCACCACCATCGTTTATTGGATACTGCTGTGTGCTGGTCCTTGGGCTAAGCGTTTTATCTGCATTATCTCGTTTGCTCTTTACTACTCCCTCCGGGATGCAGGTTTTCTCCCTGTTTTGCAAAGGAGGAGCCTGAAGCCCATAGCTGTGAAGCGATGTATTGGTCTGAGATCTTCCAGGCTGTACTCTGGCCCGAGCTTCACCGAGTCTACATCTCGGGACTGCAGTTCCAAAGCACTTTCTCTCCTGACCCAAGACGCAAGGACAGCCACCTTTATGAAGAAAGTTAGGAAACCCAGAGTAATGGGGCTGTGGGGGAGCTTCCCACAGGCCAAGATGAGAGGTGGGAATTGAGCCGGCAGAGATGCTCCTTCCCTCTCTGGGTGGGTGCCCCCTAACCGGCCCTCTCGTGGCAGGGTAGCCAGATGGTCACGTCGCACCACCCACCTTGGAATGGACGTCCAGATCTCCCATTTGTACACCAACCCCTGATGTTCTCTAGTGATACTTTGTCTGTGGGTGGGTTCATTTGTGCCCTTTTCATGTTTTTCTCAGAAATCTTTTCCCTCTCTGCCTCGCTCTGCTTTCCCCCAGTGTCTCCTTACCCCATCATCAGGTGATCAGGTGGGTGACAGGCCAGGGCCGTGTTGTCTCATCCTGCCCACCCTCGGAGCTAGACACCTTGGTCACACCCTGGTCAGTCTCTCTCCTTCCACTGCTTTTTTTTTTTTTTTCAATTTCAAACTTTTTACACAATCCACGAATGCAATGCTTTTTAAAAACCATCCCTCATGTCCATCTGAAGATACTGTGTGATTTCTAGGAATCTATTTGATGTCTCTTCAGGTGTTCCCTGATTTCCCCCCCCCACCAAAGGAATCATCTTTTTTCTTAATAAATTTATTTATTTATTTTTGACTGCCTTGGGTCTTTGTTGCTACACGTGGGCTTTCTCTAGTTGCGGCGAGCGGGGGCTACTCTTCGTTGCGGTGCGCGGGCTTCTCATTGCGGTGGCTTCTCTTTGTTTCGGAGCATGGTCTCTAGGTGCGCAGGCTTCAGTAGTTGTGGCATGTGGGCTCAGTAGTAGGGGCTCGCGGGCTTAGTTACTCCCCAGCATGTGGGATCTTCCTGGACCAGGGCTCAAACCTGTGTCCCCCTCATTGGCAGGATTCTTAAGCACTGCGCCACCAGGGAAGCCCTATCTTTTTTCTTGATAGCTTGATACCTGACCCTACTGGCCTTGTTCTAATTTCCCGGAATGAAGGGAGAATTTGGGCCCTCTGACTTTATACATTTGTGGATTTGAAGAGCTTTAATGAAGCCTGTCTTCAGAGCAGACATAGGGAAGGAAGCACACAGAGACATGGCGTGGAGGGAGTTAAGAAGAGACTAAGAAAGCCTAAGTCCTGATCTCATGAAACAGATGAGGAAACTGGCCCGTGCAGCATTTAAATAGCCTGCTTGAGATCACAGTACTCTTCAAAGCTGAGCTGGAGTCAGGATCCAGGTGTTCTGTCCCGGGACCGTGTTCCACTCACACCAGGAAAATTGGCAAAAAGCAGACAAGACCTCAGAAAGCATAGCTTCATGGTGAGGACTCCTATCTAGAGAGTGAAACCCCTTTGTCTGGTACCACACAATGACCGACAGCATTAATGATCATCATTATGACCTTGTCCAAGTTGAAGACAAACTGTAAATTATGAGATTTAGGAAGTTAGGAAATAGTGTCATGCATTTTGGAAAGCTGTCCAGCGAAAATGGTTGGCATAGAAATAACGTTACGTTTTTAGAAGGCCACGCTTCAGCTATCTGGACGAATGACTTATAAAAATAATACCTTACTCCCCAAAGAAGACAGGAAAGAACTACCCAGTAAATCTGCACGCTCACCGGAGCTCGTGTGTTCCTCGGGGGTATTTTCCCTTTGTATGTGGGAGTCAGACACACGGAAAACGGTCTTATTTCCTGAATGACCTGGAAAGGGCGTGTGGCCCCGCTGGTGTGAGCACCGTGGGTGCGTACGCTCAGTGATGTGACTGTTGATCCCGTGTAGTTCCAGTCAGCGCTGCTTCAGAGTTTGATTTGCACTTTGTTCTGCCTGATGCTATTCATTGGTTCTTCTCTGTAACACTGATTTCCCTTAAGGGGATGGTAAGTTCCCGAGAAGAGGGGAGCGGTCATTGCCATACCGTGAAGAGCTTCTAGGGGAAGGAAGGACCCTGTAGTAGACAGACCTGAGTGCGAATGCTGCTTCTTGAACTTGTTCATCTTAAGCTTGAACCTGTTAAGTCATCTGAAGTGGTAATAAAAACACCTGTCTTTGGGGGCCGTTGGCACTGCCTTACGTTGTTTTAAAAACACCCAAACTTAGTTATTCTCCCTCTTTATATATCCTCCCATCACAGGGATCTAGAAGGGGCGAGAGACTTTCTAGTCCCGTGCCTGCCTTATACCGTTGAGAAAATGGAGCTCAGAGATGTGACGGTATTGCTCGAGCTCCCGTGGCTGGTTTGTGGCACCGCCTGAACTGAACTCCAGGCCTTGCAGGTGGGCCAGCTCCCAGGCTGGGCTCTTCTCACCGTCGCCATGAGTTTCTCCCAGGGTTGGGGTCGCTCAGTCAGCGCTCAGCAGAGCCTCGCTTTTGACTTTCATTGAATACAGACCCCAGTAACAGGAGCAAGGAGCCAGCTGTAATTATGGTAGAAACAGATGCCTCTTGCATCTTCAAATTGTGAGGGCAGAGCTAGTAGGGTTCTGAATAAGTTTCCAGAGATGAAAGGAGAGGAAAAACCCCGAAGCCTGGAAGTACTGTGCAGGGCCTCTGATGGGCGTTATTACTCAGCCCTCAAGTATTCAAACCTATTCAGGGATCTGCCTGTTCATACAGTTGCTTATTATTTGTGACCGGGCCGAGACTCGAGAGGGAGCGTCCATTCTTCAGTCCGCTTCTGTGTGGCATGCAGCCCCGTGTCTGTCTGACCACAGAGCAGACACTGTTTGCCGTGGGCGGTGAATTTCCAGTTCCAAGCGTCAGGAGTGGATGGCTCTTCGTGGAGGTTTAGACGGAAGAGTTTGAAGAAGCCAAATTTGTAACTTTGGGGCATGAGGGAACCTTTGTTTTTAGTAAATGTGAAGAGGGGCGCTGAAGTATTTGTTAGCAGTCTTTTGCTGTGGACTTACAGTGCGTTCCTGCGTTTTCCTTTGATATCCATTTTAAATGAGAAGATGAAGTGGGGCCTGGAAAATAGCCCTTTTTGAGGAACAGGGGAGAGAATGTGCGCGGCCTCCGCCGCCGTCCCCAGAAGCAGGTGTGGGCACTTTTAGGCCGTTGAGGAAAGAGCTTAGGTCTGGAGAGCAACCGTTCCTCTCCCTTCGCCCTGGAAAACACAAGAGAACTTTGGTGATCTTTCTGCTCAGCTCTCTTGCAGCCCTCTCCGGTGGGTTATGATGAGGCCAGGTGGCTTCATCTTTCTGAAGATTTCTCTGTATCATGAGGTCACTAATCCCTGATTCTGTGACATCCCCTGTACACGAGGAAGCAGCAACCAAAGATGAGATACTGACTCTCAAGTATTTCCTGGAAGAAATGAGCTACAGATAGAAATCAGCATTGTAATTAAAAAAAAAAAAATCAACCCCCAAAGAACAGCCTTTCTGTCTCTGAAGTCACCCGTGTCCCTAACACCTCCCTGGGTCTCTGGGGAAAGTGTGGGTCTAGGTGTGCAGCGGTGGCCTTGCGTGTACCAGCCTGGCTGTGGTGTGGCCAGAACAGTGCTGGCATCCCTGACGAAGACTCCAGGTGAAGAGACAGTTTGGGACCAGTATTGTCTGAAGCCTAATAATTAGTACTCGGATAAATAGATCTGCCACTGGTGTAGCCAAGAGGAACCGTACCTGAGATGTTATAAAAGGGGAGCAGGCGTTTGCTGAGTACTTTTCTGGACTGCTTGGTGGAAGCTCAGACAGGGAAGGCAACTTCTTTCCATGTTACTTCCTTCCTTCATTGTTCTAGACCATATATCTTTCCCAGACACTATCTGTGACCGTCACGTCGGCCTCCTGCCAGAGCAGACCACGTGGTCGTGTCTCCTGACTCAGCCATCTGGTCCAGCGCTGTCTTTTCGTGTGTAGGTTTGTGATCACAGGCCGGGCACCCGAGGGGACAGAAGTGAGTTCTCATTTCTTTGGGCCTCTGTGGGTGCTCTTGTGTCCAAATTCCTGCCCTGGAGTTGGCACATCTGGTTTTGGGAACTGGGCAATCTGAAAGATTGGCCCCCTCATGCATTTGGTAGCTGCCGTGTCCTCCTTTCGACTTGAGATCTGAAAAATCCGGGTCATGAGTTCACTTGACTGGTGCCTTGTTCTGTCGAGACCGTGGCTCTCCTCATGGTCTTGACAGTCGTGGCCAGTGATGGGTGGGGACGGCAGGTCAGGATCACTCTCACTCTGCACCTCTCCATCTGGCCTGTCTCCAAAGTGAGGTGCTCTGGGTGGGAGAACTGTCACTTAAGGGTGAATTCTGAGTGGCCTAGGTCCCCAGTCTGGGTGAGTCTCCTCTTCTCCCGGTTGTGGAGATCTGAATGACCCAGTTTGGCTGACGACAGCTCAAGTCCCCTGGAAGGCTGCCAGCTCCATGTTTGACTCTGTGCCCCCGAGTCCTGCCCCGGGTCTGCTGACTTGAACACTTTAGGGTGAGTTGGGATGGGAGACCATACCCGTTGGGAAGGCAAGAGGCTTTGCCCTCAGACCCAGAGAAACAAAGCCTCTCTCCGAAGTTGGCATTCTGCTCTTGTGCACCTCTGAGGCTCTGTGCTCCTGGCGGGGCCGTGCATGAGTGGTGAGGGCACGCTTCTCGGAAGCAAAAGTCAGCTGCAGGTCAGAAGCAGTTTTTGGATACGATGGAATCCTGGGGGAATGCTGGCGAGCACAGGAAGGCTGCAGTGGTGATCCTCTAATCTCTTTCAGCATGCTGTAAGGGGATCTTTAACTTTCACCCAGACGGGAGGGAGATGGGCACAGGGACCTAGGTGTTGGGTTACATCTCAAGTAGGGCACCTATTAGTATACCCGTCTTACGTGCTCCCACCCTCCCTGGCACCTTGGCTTTTTCTAAGCTCCCTACCCTAGAAAATGAATAAAGATCCACTGACATCAACGGCAGATTTATTTCTCATTTTCTGGGTGCAAGGTCGTGGGCTCTGCTTGGAGATGTGTGGGACGAGGCCTCGGAGGGAAAAGAACCTTAAAAATGCAAGAAAAGGCAGAAAGCCACGCACACCCCGCCGAAAGGCCCTGCCTGTTATTCCAGCAGAGGGACGAGCCGGGCCCCGGGGTGCAAGTCACTGTTAACCTTAGCCTGCTTTTCTGAGAATTTGTCTGTCTCGAAAGATTTGGTGAAATGGCCAAGTGGAGCTTCTGTAAGGTAGGGGGATGCCTGCGCGTGCTTTCGTGGTCAGCCATGGCCTTGAACAGTCCCATTGAAGGGAACGATGGTTCTGGGTACGTTTCCATTTCAACTGTGGTATTTAAAGGTTTGCCATGGCGAGGGGTGTGGGTGGACGGGAGTATAGTCCTCTTGCCTCTTGGTTAGTTTTATCTAGGTTATAGGTGAAAATGAGTTCGCAACACCTCCTGTTTCTTATTTGGGTCCATTTAGGATGACCTGCAGAGCCTAGTTTGGGCAAATCTCGTTATCCTACCCGATGCACGTTTGTGGACCGCCAGGCTACATGTCAGATGGATTATGAGGAAGGATCCACTTCACAGCTCTGGCCCCCATATTGGTGCTTGTGATTCTTCTTGGGGTCTTGTATATACTTAGGGTGCTTTTCTCTCTTAATCCTTCTGGGACTCCGCCTGGGGCTGTGTTGACAAGGTTGCGCCACTTTGGGGAAGTTTTGGCCTCACGCTTCCCCAGGTGGGGTCCAGCTGGCTGCACTTTGGGCAGTTGATGGTACTTAGAGCTTCAGGGGTTTCCATTTGCCAGAAAGGTAATCTCTCAGCTGGCCCTAGTGGCCGCAGGGCACACATGTTAGGCTTTGGGGGAAATTCACAATTTCAGCTTCGCTCTTTGTTCGCATCTTGTGTACATTAATGGCCTCATAATTGAAGTGCATTGAACTATTGCTCCACAATCCAAAGCCTGGAAAGTAGCTTCTTTGGGTCAGGGAAAGGTTTCTAAGTACAGTTATTGAAGGCTCAAGCTTAAAAACCAACACTGGAGGTTAGAAGTAGCGTGTTCTAGAGGGAACAGTGCGAGGGTAGCTGACACCAGGTCTTTTTGCACTATTTTTAGTTCTGGTCGGGACTGTATGGGGTGGCTTGTGCTTCCTGGGACATCATTCTGCTTTTATTCCAAGGGTTTGTTCTTGTGACTCTGTATATGTGCAGATGTATTGCATGCTCATAGGATCGTATGTCTCAGCAATCATGGCATAATCTGTTTTCCAGCATATAGAGTGAAAGATTGCATGAAACCCAGCCTTGTGGCAAAGAAACCCTACATGTAGATGTAAAATATATCTCCTTGGAGGGCTGGCTTCCTGATGGGCTATAAACGGATTGTTAAACAGCAATGCGAGGGGCTGTTAACAAGCTGTTTCTAAGAGCATCTCCCTGGTCTGGTCTGAAAAGGTAATGTGTACATATTGCAGCTATGAAACAGTTTGCCTGTGGTGCTTATATGTTGGTAGATTGTGTGTGTGTGTGTGTGTGTGGGGGGGTATTTTCAGTGGTGAATGGACTGAAAAGATAATTTTTTTCATTGACGTATAGTTGATTTACAATATTGTGTTAGTTTCAGGTGTATAGCAAAGTGATTTGGTTATACATATATGTGTATATATCTATATTCTTTTCTCCAATTCTTTTCCATTACAGTTTATTACAAGGTATTGAATATAGTTCCCTGTGCTATACAGTAGAACCTTATTTATCTATTTATATCTAGTAGTGTGTATCTGTTAAATCTGTACTCCTAATTTATTCCTCACCCCCCTTCCCCTTTGGTAGCCATAAGTTTGTTTTATATGTCTGTGTGTCTGTTTCTGTTCTGTAAATTTTTCAGGAATTTGTATTATTTTTTAGATTCCACATATAAGTAATATCATATAACATTTGTCTTTCTCTTTCTGACTGACTTCACGTAGTAAGATAATCTCTACATCCGTCCGTGTTGCTGCAAATGGTATTATTTCATTCTTTTTTATCGCTGAGTAATATTCCACTGTATATATGTACCGTGTCTTCTTTATCCATTCATCTGCCGATGGACACTTAGGTTGCTTCCATGTCTCGGCTATTGTAAATAGTGCTGCTGTGAATGCTGGGGTGCATGTATCTTGAAAAGATCATTTTAAATGTTGTCTATTTGCTCCTATGTCAATGTCCACTTTGTCCATTGGGCCGTGTTCTGGTTTAAATGAAGAGGTGTTTGGTCGGCACAGGGTATGGCTCACCCAGACTTCAAAAAGCTTTAGTATGTTTATAACACCCTAAGTGCGTAATAGCTGCTTTAAGGATTTAGAATACTTGGATGAATAGGTGAATCACCTCCCCATAAGCAAACGAACATTCAAATTCTAAGTTCAGTGAAGCAGGGTTCCTTTTGTGTGTCTAGTCTTATTGGAACTTCTCTTCACATTCAGGTGACATAGCTGGAAATCGGTCCATGGCAGTTTGTGGTACTCTTGGGTTTTAATGAGAACTCTTTCTTGTTTCCAGGATGCCACGCTTCTACTGTGTTCGCAGCTGCTGTGTTGAAAAACAGGTGTCTCTTATAATCCCCTGCCCGGATCAGTTTGCTAGCCTGGCAGAGCCTTACTATTATCGTTTACTTCTTTATTTATTTTTGTCCCATGGAGGTTAGATAACTGCCAGGAGGTGCTGATGAGCAGGATTAATGGGATAGAAGACGGCAGCTCTCCTCGGTGGAGGTTTCTATTAAAAGAATCTGAGAGTCTCAGGGCGTAATGATAGAGCTACAGAAAACCGTCCAGGATACGACTCACCGGAGAGAAGAGCCAAAAGGAGGGTAGTAATAATAGTTCTGCCAAGTCACCTCTCTCTCCTTCAAAGGCCAGTGTGGCCACAAAAGCCATCCAAGATGAGGGTGGGGAGTGAGGACCGTTCTCTGGTCCACGGGGCACCAACGGACTCATCCGTGGTTGCTTCTCCGGGCTTCTGGGTCCTGTGCGGCCCACACCCCATGTCTCTCACGCTGTTCTTTCTTCTCCATGCTGACTAACACTGTCTCCCTCTGGCCCCGGACTCTTCAGCTGTCTCCCGCCTGATCTTCCTTCCTACACTCCCTGCTCCTTCCCAACCAGCCCAGAATGATTCTTGGCAAACAAGAAATTGATCACACCAGGCCCTTTCTGACGCTGCAGTTCAGGATGAAACCCAGCTCTCTATCAGGGCATTGAGGCCCTGGACAGGCTGCCGTTCTATCACTAGAATCATCTCCACCCTCCTGCCCCACGTTGTGGTCCAACCAATACCTGTCGTTCTCCCAAACCACGTTATGAACTTTTATGCCTGGAATCTTGCCCCGATCCTTCTCCTGCCTGGTAGCCAACTTGTCATCTGAATCCCGTCTCTTAAGCCTTCCCTGGTGCTGTCAGGCACAGCATCCTACAGCCTCGTTGAACTTGTCTCCGTTACTGGCAGCGATCCTGTTATAGTTTGCATGTGCCTCATCCTCTAGCTAGAGTCAGAATGCACCGAGAGCAAGAGGTTGATGGATTCGTTTTATATTTCCAACGTCCAGCTCAGTGCCCGGCACAGAGAAAGTCCAGTGTCCTTTAGTTGAATGGAATTTTTTAAATCAGCAAGTATTTATTAATCTTCTGTTAATGGGCTCGGTGGGCGCTAGGCTCTGTGCTACATTAAGAGAAGTGTAAGTTGAAAACCTTGCACAGTTGAAGTCCTGAGTAAATACCCCTTGAAGGTAGAGGGAGGAAGAAAGGGAGAGACCTCATTTCTGTTGCAGTGTCAGGACCGCATGGCAGGGCCACGCCGATACCTAAGTCCCCCCATGAGACTCAATCCCTGAACTGACACGTACACACAGAGCACCTGCTAGATCTTTCCATCTTGATTGCCCATATTCCAGAGAGGAACACAGGCAGCTGGAGACGAGGCTTGAGAACCTTTAGGCTGGTTGCGCAGGGTGAAGCACGGACAGCCCCAAGTGAGTGAACATATCAGAAATCCGTCCTCTTTTCCCGGCTCAGTGTGCCTCTGGGGTCTGGGAGAGAGAGCTGGGGGCTGTTGGTTGTAGTGCGTGCAGTCCTGACGCTGCTGACTGTGATCCTCCGGGAATGAGGGGCCGCCGCTTGCTCTCTACCTCACCCGTCTGCTCTCTGGGTGGCGGAGGTGACCCGAGAGCAGGGCAGCTTGCGAGCTTTCTGCGAAGTCTGGGATTGCCCTTCCAGGAAAAGGGAGGGATCTGACCCTTCCGTCCTCAGCCGTCTTCTCCAGATTGCTGTTCTCTTCCACACTTAACCTGGGGGGTGATCTCTCTGGAGCTCTAGTTCACTCCCAGTGGGTTGCCCTGGGGGCTAAAGCAGCGAGAAAACTGAAGGTACCACAGGACTAGAAAAGCAGCCCCAGGTCCTGTCATATGGATGGTATGACAGCCTCCACATTTCCATTTGCAGTGGAGAGCTCAGTGCTGTGTCCTTAAAGACAAGGCTGTCAGGGGAGTATGTTAGAGTTAGGAACAATCTGACGCGTGTGAGGTGGACCAGTCTGGAGAAGCCAGGTATGCTCAGGTACAAGCAGACACACCTGGGCCTTCCATAGGGGCCCAGGTGACTCCTTTTCTCCCTACGCTTGTTGCCATTGACAGACAGACAGGTGGGATTGGGGGCATCAGGGTAGGTGAGAACTTGCAACTTCCCGATCCCAGCCAGACCCCAGCCAGGGCTCTTTTACAGTTCCCCCCAAACTGTCATCTGCCAGCAGCTCTCTTTCCCAGAGCTGCCCTGCAGCTGCCCGCCAGCCCTCCTGGCCTTGGGCTCTTCCTGGCTGTAGGTGGGGCCGTCTCCATGGTGCCTGACCCCCAGGCCCTTCTGTCCTCTCAGGGTGTCCTAGGTTTCCCTTGCCTTCCAGACAGGCTCCACAAGGGGTTGTGTGGCAGGCAGGTCGGGCGCTGTTGCAGGGATGCTCCTCTGAGCCGCATTGGGCAGCAGCAAAGCCTAGGGCCGTGTGTGCCCAGTGAAAAGACACATTCATGAAGCTGCTGGGGTGCGGGTAGCCGCGAAGCACACGCCTTCTTCAGAACCCTCAAATCATACACCTCACACCCGGATGACGTGGTGCCGCCAGCGTTCCTCCCACTGTCACTCCCCTGGCCCAGCCTCTCCACTGCCAAGGCCGGTGATGGAGGGGCCATTTCCTCCTCTCTCTCCCTTCCGGCCTTACCAGACCCGAGGGTAAGCTTACTCTTCCGGGAGCAGGGGAACCTGGGCCTAGCCCTGGTGGGCGCTGGGTGCCTGAGCATCAGGACAAACAGTCTAATCTTGGGATTCCCTCCCTTTCGGTCCTGCGAGGCATTACAGTCCTAGTTCTAGCACCCTCCTTATGGACACATTTTCCAACCTCTGTGACTACATTAGGGCCGTCAGTCATTGGTTTCACTTGCGTTGCTTAAAAGTTGACCTGTCTACGAGGAAAGTTTCAGGACGCATTCCTTAAGGAGCTGTTGAAATAGAAATAGGAATGAAGTAACAAGTGCCCATGAAATTGTGTGTAGGGGGGCATCCCCCATCCCCCAGCAGGAGTTACCGTGTTTTCCAAACCCTAACTTGTGACATGTCATCTGATAAAGGACTTCTCAGTGTTTTTCGTTTATGTGGCAAGGCTTACAAAAGGGTGCACTGGTATATTTTAACAACCTAGCGCTTGTTAAAAATAAAATTGCGTGAGATCAGGCCTGTTGCAGAATAGCTTTCCTGCCCCCCAGCCTTCCAGCGTGGCCAAGGTGACAGTGACCGAAGACACCACACTGTGGGTCTCCTCTGTACTTCCTTCATTTTTTATGACCCTTGGCTGGTATTGAGAAGGACCAGTGAGTCTGTTTGTCTTTCTTCTGGATAAAAGTTGCAAAAAGGACACTTAAGCCTTCTGCTTCAGGGCAGAATCCGATCACGCCCTGAGATCAGGAAGAAGTTTCCCCCCTGTGGTATCAGATTGCACAGTTGCCCAGCCAGGTGTGCGCGCTCTGTTAAACACACCCAGGAGCACACGCCTCCTTACTGGCCATCTTCAGAGCAGGATGTTGGACTCCTTGGCCAGCAGCCTGATTCCTTTGGCGCGTCCTGCGCTCTAAGATGGCAGGCAGCTGCCCCGGGTGCTCCTGAACTTGGCTTTCCTCCACCTGTACTGGACTGACCTCAGGGCCGTGTCTTCAGACCCCCAGAACTCTTTGCAACTCTCACTTTGCAATTGGGTCTAAGTATATACACACCCACTCACGTGTGCACGTGGACGCACGCGCACTCACACACACACACACACACACACACACACACCCATATTCATCTTTAAAGAGTTTTGAAAAAAAAAATGAGTTTTGCATAAATTCACTTCCCTTTCCTGAGCTTTACTTCGGTTCCGACACCACATCAAACCCACACACATTCCCAGAGCATCAAAATGCTGTTCACAGTTAATAGTCGAGTTCTTTAAGGCTTGCAGGGGCCAATCTCAAGCTTGTGCTGTAAGTGACTTCGAAGTCTGATCTAAAAGAAGTTGGGGGGTGGGGAGAGATGGACTTTTTCTTTTTTTTCGGTCAGGCCCCGGCTGTACAGCCTCTTGTGCAATAGGGTAATTACCCGCGATTCCCAGGCTGGCCGGCCTGCGTTTTCTTCCTTTGCGTCTCTATCTCCTGGGGCGCAGTACTTCCTTCTGTCTCTATTATTAGCCGACTTAACTTTCCCGTTCAGTTCCCGGGTTCCTTCTCATCCTCCCCCAGTCTTTCTTTTCCCTGTAAAGTTATTTTGGGGAGCACTTCCCATGTTCGGTTCAGATGCGAGCCTTCTTTTTCTTTATCAAGATAACATTTTCTCCTTCATTTCATCATGCATTCATTCATATTCCCAGAGTAGAAACCCTCACCCTCCAGCACATAATGTGCGGTTTGTGAACCTTTAAAACAGTGTGTGCTGACGTTGAGTTCTCCAAAAACAGGTTTGCTCCATCCCAGGACTGGGCACTCTGGTACCCCTGGTGGCCTCTGGCTTATCTTCACTCTCTCTTGCCCTTCTCTTTGTTCTTTGATGATTCTGCCCAAATCATGTTCCTTCCCCAAATTACTGTTTTTTGGTTTTTTTCCCAAATTACTGTTTTCTTTATTTTATTATTTTTTAAAGCTGAGATATAGTTGCTATACAATATTGTTAAATGTGTACAATATAGTGATTCACAATTTTTAGAGGCTATTTCATTTATAGTTATTGTAAAATATTTCCTATATTCCCCATGCTGTACGATATATCCTTGTAACTTACTTTATACCTAATAGGTTGTACCTCTGAGTCCCCTACCCCTATTGTGCCCCTCCCCCTTCCCTCTCCCCACTGGTCACCACTAGTTTGTTCTCTATATATCTGTGAGTCTATTGCTTTTTTTTAATATTCACTAGTTTGTTGTATCTTTTTAGATCCCACATACAAGAGATACCGTATAGTATTTATCTTTCTCTGTCTGACTTATTTCACTTAGCACAATGCCGTCTAAGTCCATCCATGTTGCTGCAAATGGCAAAGTTTTACTCCTTACGACTGAGTAGTATTCCATTGTGTGTATATGTGCGTGTGTGTATATATACACACCACATCTTCTTCATCCATGCATCTGTTGATGGACACTTAGGCTGCTTCCGTGTCTTGTCTTGGCAATTGTAAATAATGCTGCTGAGAACATTGGGGTGCACGTATCTTTTCGAGTTAGTATTTCCATTTTTTTGGCATGTGTATCCAGGAGCAGAATTGCTGGGTCATCTGGTAGTTCTGTTTTTAGTTTTTTGAGAAACCTCCATACTGTTTTCCATAGTGGCTACATCAATTTACATTCCCACCAACAGTGTATAAGGGTTCCCTTTTCTCCACATCCTGCCAACATTTGTTATTTGTGTTCCTTTTGATGATAGGCACTTTGACAGCTGTGAGGTGATAGGCCATTGTCCCAAATTACTGTTTTAGTACTTGTTCATCTTGGTTTGTTCATTTTGTAGTTTATCGTTTCCTTTTTCCCTTTAAGTTTGTCATATTCTTTGGGGTATGCTGGTATTCCTTCCTATTAGTTAGAGATTATTATACCAGTTTTCATTACCTAAATTTGCTAAATGGACATAATAGTATTTGGTATTTATATCAAGCAAGCCCTTTGGAAATAGGGGAAGGAAAGTAGGTTTTAGGCAGCTTTTGGTATAGTGATAATTCCAAATTTATAATAATTGAGAAATAGTTCATGTAATTCTTACAGAGGAGAAGCTTGAAAGTTACTCTTTTTGTAATTTATGTGGATCTCATTCAGTTTGGGTAAGAAACCTAGTTTAAATGTATGAGTTTTTTCATTAATGGCCTTAGAAATTATTATAATCATTGCTTTAATTTCAGCAGCTAATAATTAATCTTTGTATGTTAAGAGTTTTAATGTTGGTGATATATTACTGTAGGGTATTAGCCTATTGGGAATTATAATTTTCTCATTTTATAGTAGAGTTTATAGTGCACAATGTGCTGCATATAAGTAGTGAAACTGCATTTCCTTAAGTGGGCTTTCCTTGTCAGACTTTTACTGAAGTAGCCATATTCTCTGACATTTTATTACCACCCATTTGTAAGATTTTTTGGTATAAGCGTAGTTTCAACATACACTGTTCTGGGAATAGAGGGAAAGAGTTGAGGGAATTCTGTTTGAGTCATACCCCACCAAAGAGCAACCTCATTTTAGTAATGAAAGCAGAGAAGTTCTCACTCTTCTAAAAATGTGGGGAGAAGATTTAGGGAGGTGGCTTATAGGCTCAGTTTTAAGACCAGGCCAGCTATACGTACTAATTCCCTCTTTGTAAATGAGAAGTAAAGCTTGAATATGGTTTGGTGGTCGGTGAAATTTCCTTCCACTTAAAGCATGACACTGCCATAAGTATTAACGCCTTGAAACTTGCCTGGTAGGGTTTAAAAATGTTCTGACTGCCGAGCACTTGTCGCTCGGAAGATGGTCATTAGAATTAGGGTTTACACACTTAGAGCTACAGCTTTGAGGAGTTTCAGACAAGACTCAAACTAGAACCCAGGTCTTCTGACTCCCTGCCAGCTTCCTGATTTCTAACTCAGTAGGTGGTTTTATTTTAGAAGTATTTTCTAAATAACAGATCAGTTGAAGTCAAATCACTCTACTTAGTGGGAAAACTTTTTTAAATCAACCAGGTGAACAGAGTGAATATGTCTCCTTTTCAGTTGGGTGTTTTTGGTCATGTGAAGAAAACCGCAAACTCAGAAGGTCTTCATGTTTGGATTAAAAAAAAAAACTCAAAGCGATTAAGGATGGTGGAGTGGGAAGTAGACCTTATACATAACACACCATCTGCTCCCCTGTCCGGCTGCCTGCACTCCTGCTGGGTGTTTCAGGGCTCATTTTAAGGTGAGAGGTTGGTTCCAGCCCCCTGACCACTCTGTTTCCTTCCGCTAAAAAAAACCTGTGATCCTGAGTTTTTAATTTTATAATGTACTTCGACTGTGAAAAGAAACCAACTCCCGGCCCAAACTGAATGGCCTCCGAGATCCCGTTAAGCAACCAATACTCTGAACACCACTATGTGAAAATGCTTTCCTAGGAGGAGCTCAAAGCGTTGCATCCTCCAAATAAAACCTATCTGCTCGCACTTAGATTGTTCAAAGGCAGATGGTAGGCAATTGAAACAGAGAGGCAAGCTGGCAGAAGGAAAAACAAAACCACAAATATCTGTACGTGAAGGTGATCTACGTGCTTGCCAGCCCCCCTCCTAACTTCGTTAACGCAGCAGTGTAGCAATTAAATAACACGGCAGCTCAGACTCATATGGCTAATACAGTTGCCCTCCGTTAATGGGGTGAAACAAAGCTTGCATGTGATAGACAGTGCTACTCACCGAAAGGCAGAGCCAAAGCAGAGTTGAAGAGGGAATCGGCACAAGAGCCCACACACCATGCCACCCGTGGCAGACGGCCACCTTACTGAAACCTCGGTGACCCTCACCACGTGTAATTGGGGTCCCCGGTATGAAATGTTTGCCCTTCAGAGTTGCCACGTCTTCAGGAAAGGGACCACCCAGCAGTACTGAGCTCCGGATTGGAGTGAGGGAAGGAAGGTGCTGAGCCGAGTGCCCTGGAACATCAGAAGCCCCCACTGCAGTTGCCGTGTGGGAAACCCCAGGTCCTCCCGGGATGAATGCAGTTGCCATCTCACTGCCCGGGAAGACCGCGTGATGACGAGAAAGCCCTTTGCGAATCCCTCAGCCTTTTCCCTGTTTGGAGGATGCTCCAGGCTCTAAAACCCGGCCTTCCTCACTAACCTGGAACTTGAACGTTCAGTGACAGAAGGGAAGGGAGAGCATCTCAGTTGCTGGAGCTGGTACTTGTGAGCGGCTCTCCTGCGGCCCATTCGTGGCCCTGGTGGTGTCAGGCCCGGGTGTTCTCAGGGCGTGGGCCAGGCTGCGAGGGGGCAGCGCTCTGAGGCGGTGGGAGGGCTGAGCGAGGAGGGGGTGTGTGGCTTTCTTCTGCGAGAAACAGTCTGGGGACGTCTGTGAGATGGCTCTGGAGAGTGGGCTGAGGCAGGAGGGGAGAGGTCACGTGCAAGCAGAATGAAAGAAGGGCTCTCGTGGCATCCAGAGGAAGGTAGTCAGGGAATTAAACCTTTTGCTGCCTGAGTAACTGAGGGACAGCTCAGAAGAGTTCTACGTGTGCAAAGGCAGCAAAGCCAGGTCTAAACCTTGAACTTCTTAGTCATACAGAGTTCACATAGGAGGTGCCTGAGGAGCAGTGATGTTGGATAAAAGATTGCATTCCTTCACAAATCAGCGTTTTGTCCTCCCAAGCCCTCCCCATTTTATAGTTGTAGTTGTTCCAAATACATTGGTTTTGTCTCTTACATAAGAGGGCTGGTCTGATTTTTATTGCCGGATTCCATTTTCAGTTGTTTTCGTGACTAATGGTCCCGCGTTTGATCCTGGCCCGAAATTGCCGGTGTCTGTTGTTGCAGTGATCTTTCCTCTCCCCCGACCAGCCTGGTCAGACTCTGGCCCGTGGTCTCCAAACTGGGGTTTGGCAGTGATTCACGACTGTTGTGAGTGCAGTTCAGTAATAGAGCTCAGGAATGGAGCGGCTGGCTCGTGGAATTTGGTTGGAGCAGGTGTCATTTTTATTCCTCTGCCAATGCAAATGTATCCCAGAGACTTTTCCTTTACCCAGAAAGAATGACCTCCGTACCCGCTTCCCCTGAAAGGTACAAGGTTAACGGTAACGCACATGTGACGCGTTGGCTGGCGTTTACCTTGGGGACAGCAGACGTCCCCGCCGCCCCCCAGGCAGGACAATGTGCGGAATCCAGCAAACAATAAAGGGCTTGAGCTCGCGTGGCCAGATCGTTAGCTTCCTTCCTTTTTTGCCTAGATTTTTGGGAAGTCTTTGCTTGCGAGCTGCACAGGCCCTGGGACATCGCGATGTAAAATGCCAGAGGATGTGCAAATGGGCGTGTGGAGGAAGAGGGAAAGCAGGAATTCTGGGCCAGGGAGCAGATGGCCGGCCGGTGACCCAAGAAGGGAAGCTCAGGCTTTTAAAGTGGAAAAAGAAAAAGTAATACTTTGTTTCACGAGTGATTTTCATTAAGTAGCACCATAGCTCCAGGTTGGAAGATTCCAGAAGCTGTTGGTCACAGCGTGCCTGTCTTTAAGGGTTGATGATCCACAGGGGTGACAGTCTCTTTCGTGTCATGAAGATGCGCAGAAAACAGAAAATGGAAGCACCCTTGGCTCGGCACCATCTGGAGCCCTGCTAAAATGTGTCCTGTGGCTCGGGACTTAGGGGATTTTGGGGGGTTTGTTTCTGGTGTTTTCCCCACAATGACCGGGTTGTGCAACACTGCACTTGGGAGGCAGCTGCTTCCTGCTTCTCTTTTCCAGGAGAGCGTCAATGTCTATCTCCCGGCCTGATGATGGAGGCGAGGGATGAGGAAGGAGACAGCTCGGCCTCTGCTCTCTCACTGCTCCCCTGTCCTCCAGGAGCTGGGAACGGGGTGCTGGGACTCAGGAGGCCGGGGGGCTGTGTGTCCTTGCCTTGCCGAGGGCCATACAGAGCCTGGCGGTGGTGTGATGGAGGCCACGGCCCGACTAATGTTGGAGGGAAGCTGCAGCCCCTCGGTCAACACTTATTGAAGGAACCAAAGGCATCCTGGGCTGTGTAGGTCCACCCAGTCCCCCCTCCAGCTCCTGGGGCAGGACTTGCCTCTCTGTGGGCATATATTTATTCACAGTTACAGACCTAGCGGTAGCCACAGAGGTGAGCCTAGTTTTCCAACCCACACAAGTTTATTACTATAAGGAACAATAACACAGGAATGTTTTCTTAAGGTATGCTGTTGCCCCAGAGCACCTGTAGCTCCTGGGTATTTTTGGCTTGATCTCAGAATTAACCAGAAAGCATTCAGCAGGGACCTCGTAGAGATTGCCATTTGTACTTCTGCTACAAAGGGCAAAAATGAAGCAAGTGATCCAACAAAAAAAGCCCTTGGAAGTCCTTTAGTGATGCTAACACGTATTTGAAAACTATTATATGTCACCGAGCGGGGGCATCTATGCAGTCAGTCCTTTGGAAAATGCACTCTCCCAAACTTCATGATACGGCCCTTCAAGTCAGTGCAGAGTGTACATTCAGAGGAAATGTCAATTTGAAGCTCAGACATGGGCTTTCCCCTCCCCTTTCCAGAAAAACATACTTAAGGAGGAGTTAAGTGTACCTAGAAATTGGTAAATGAAACAATACTGTAAAGAAAAAGCCATTGAAGGTGAGTTGAATGTTCCTATCTTGTTCCTTGCGCTGTGTTTCTGGCCAGTCTATGGCCACTACTTGCTTGTCCATGTCGCTCACTTTCCTCGTTAGTTTGGAAGGGACCCAGGCTGGGCGATGGCTCTGGAGATGATGGCAAGCAGTCACTGGGGCTGGGAGCTGCCAAGTGAGGCAGAGTGATGGGGCATGCAAGCTTCATGCATTTTTCTTGGCCTACGACGCCCACCGCGTGGTCTGTCCCCGCCCCTCCCCTCTTTTCTGAGACTTGCTTTACCCACACCAGCTCCTGAGGATTCTACACAGATACCATCCTCTCCTCTCCTGGCCTTTGCACATGCCATTCATCTTCCGGAAACACTCCTCCCATCTTTCTTCTCCCGACTGACTACTCATCCTCAGGTCTCACCTCCAGGAGACTCTTCCTGGCCCCTGGAGTCTGGGTGAGATGTCCTGCTCAGTGCACCCATTTTGAAATTTCTATCACCTGGTCTTGGAATTGCCTGTTTATATCCATCTACTTGACAATAAGCCCATCAAGTCAGGGCCCCCCCGGGTTTGTGTCTGTGACCACAGTGCTGGACATTGAGTTGGCCCCCAGAAATACCTGTTGACTGAAGGGACGTGTAGAAAACAGAATCTGATCTTTGATTGATTCTGTATGTAGCTCAGTGTCTGATGCTCTTCAGATCCCGATACTTCCTATCAGGCTCTGCAGGACTGTTCGCTGAGCGGATCTGCAGTGTTGTCAGATGTAGTCAGGTCGTTACAAGTTTGTTTATGCAGAGGACAACATGGAGTTTTTTATTTTTAGTTGTGAATTCAGAATCTTGAGTTATACATGAGCTGTGGTGGGTTTTTTTAAATGGACTCTCTGCTTACCGTTAAATCCAAACCAAATCATCTAAAGGAAGGTCTCCCTTATCATTCGCTCCTTCCTGCAAAGACACTGCGGTTCTCTGGATGTGCCTGTGAGACAGGAAAAGCCTTCACGGATCAATTCTAGTTGCTGCCTCTGGAAAAGGTGAGGAAGATAGATGGGTCTGGCTTTTGAGGAACCTTTCCCCTCTCCCTCCCTCCCTCCCTCCCTCCCTCTCTCCCTCCCTCCCTCCCTCTCTCCCTCTCTCTCTCTCTCTCTCTCTCTCTCTCTCTGCCACTAATTACAAAGCTGAACTGAACTCCTGCTGAGAATCCAAGTTCTTTCCTGACTCTAAATAAGACAATATAGATGGCACGTGCATATCAGGACTCTTTGGAAATATACTTACATTACATACACGCATACATGCACACACACACACACAGCCTTTGGCCTGACATGATGGCCCTACATGAAGACCTGTCCTTGTTTCCTAAGCAGTTGGCCTGCTATGTGATGTTTATGTGACTCTTTCTTGGTTGGTTTATTGGGATATAGCTAAAATAACATGAGAGATAGGGTCCAATGACATGGATTAATTGGACAAATACGAACTGAGGACCTGTGATAGCCAGGATACTATTGGAATTGCCACGGTGAAGACAGGCCTCCAATTCAACAGGCTGGGTGTGTAATGGGGTCAGGCTAGTGCCACTCTGTAACTTTAGGGGCAAGTCATTTATCCTCTTTAAACTTCCCGTTTCTTCACTGTACAGTGAGGGTAGCAGCACCTGCTTTATAGGGCCGCTAAGAGCACCTGCCGTGTTAACGTTGGTCACACCCCACCTGACGAGCCCCTGTTCATCCTCGACGTCTCTCAGGCCCTCCGACCTCCCAAGGCAGAGCTTTGTGCTCCAGCTCTCCCTGGTCCCTCGGGCAGGCAGCTGTGGCCCTTAACCCCTCGCTGTGGCGTCCTTTGCTTTGGTGCCTGCACCTGGGCCAGACTCTTCCGGATGAAGGGCTGCAGTGTACCCATCTCTATAATCCGGGGCCCTCGGGGTGTCTAGCACATGGCACTTAAAATTTTTTTTTACTTTATTGAAATATAGTTGATTTAGAATTGTGTTGTGTTAGTTTCTGGTGTACAGCAAAGTGACTCAGTTATACATGTACATATATTCATTCTTTTTTAGATTCTTTTCTCATATAGGTTATCCCAGAATATTGGGTTGAGTTCCCTGTGCTATACAGTAGGTCCTTGTTGGTTATCTATCTTATATATAGTGTGTGTGTATGTTTTACGTATATATATATATATTTTTTTCATATTCTTTTCCATGATGGTTTATCACAGGATATTGAGTATAGTTCCCTGTGCTCTACAGTAGGGCCTTGTTGTTTATCTGTTCTATATATACTAGTTTGCATCTGCTAACCCCAAACTCCCAACCATCCCTCCCTCCCCCTTGGCAACCACTGGTCTGTTTTCTATGTCTGTGAGTCTGTTTCGTAGGTAAGTTCATTTGTGTCATGTTTTAGAATCCACATATAAGTGATATCGTATGGTATTTGTCTTTCTCTTTCTGACTTCACTTAGTATGATAATCTCTAGGTCCATCCATGTTGCTGCAAATGGCAGTATTTCATTCTTTTTTATGGCTGAGTAATATTCCATTGTATATATGTACCACGTCGTTATTCACCTGTCGATGGACATTTAGGTTGTTTCCATGTCTTGGCTGTTGTAAATAGTAGCACATGGTACTTGATGTGTGTTTGCTGCTGAATAAATTAAAGAACAAAGCTTATGAATGACCAGGTACCACACATATCATATTATGATTCTAAGAACTTTGGGCAAGAAAATAGAACAAAAAGGGAGAGTGCTTTGAGGCCCTGGAGAACTGCAAGGAGAGCCTGGCCTACCCACTGTTATTACAAGGCTGTAAATGTGTGATGCTTTCTACCATCGATGCTGATGTTTGATCAGACATCAAGGCAAAGAAACCCCCTGAGGTTAGGGCGGAAGTGTACTGAGTGCTTAACCTACAGGTTAGCCACATGGCTTCACTAGCTAACGAGACTCGCAGGTCTAGGTGGTTGACGAGGAGAGGCTCGTTTTGGTCTTCTTATGCCATGTTCTCCCCAGCTCACATGCCGGCACCTTCTTCCTCCAGTTTCCTCTCATCTCGCAGAAGGAAGTGCGTTTCTCCTAGTCGCCTTTTTTCCACTCTGACTATACCCCTTTTTTGTTGTTGTTGTCCATATAAGCTAGAGCATTAATATGATTATTAATAACATTTGCGTTGAAAAGAAAATGTTCTTCTCCATTGTGGGATATGTGTGTAAAATCTTCAACATGGTCTGAACGTGCGGGAAATTAAGGGGTAAGAACGTTTGGGAAAAGATCGTGTCTTGAAGGATTATTTTTTTCTCTCTACCCATCTCTTTGGCTCTCAGCATTGAAATCATGGTAAGGTCAGATGGTTGTGTGAAAAGAAGAGCCAATCAGCAGTGTGTGCAGTGTTCTAGGTAGAGTAAGTTCTTAGCGATTGATGGACGGAGGGACAGACGGACATGGTTTTAAGAACATTCCTTCTTGAGTAAAGCTTGGTAATTCTCCCCAGTCTCCTTCCGTCCCTTCCCTGGTTTCTGCAAACTGGGGCCATGGAGTGATCTCCTTTCACTCTTTGCAGGGCTGCTGCAAAATTCACTTAGGGGATGTTGAATGATCTTGATGTCTCTCCAGTCTATAAATAAACCTTTTTTTAAATGGGGCCGTCACGGGATTGGACAGCATTTATTTTTGTCGCTCATTCTTCTCTCCACTCACAGGGAACTGGCACATTTAGGAAGAGTTTCCCTCATTGGTAACATTCGATGATTTGTGTCTTTCATAGGCCATTGTCTCTCTCCCGATATCAGAGCCAGAGGAACGGGCAGTTCCGTACTTTCAAGCATGCTAGTTCTAGGGTCTGTGAGTGGTCTAGGGGAGGAATCACGCTCCGACTGGCATCCATCATTGTGGCGTCCTCTGGGTCTCACACAGCTTCTCATCATACTACTCTTCTTGAGTTTACACGTCTCTTGATTTCATTTTCCTTTGCCATCACGATGTAGTGGGACTAGCACTTGGCTGGGAATTAGGACGAGCTGTGTCTTTGGGTCAGACAGTGTTTCTGGTTGGTAGTTTTTTCCTCTGTAGAAGTTGAGACATCCAGCTTGATAGCTTCTGAACGCTGAAAGGATGCAGGCGGGATTTCAATCTGTCATATCTTCTGCTTTCTGGGAGCATTTTGCTCAGCCATGTGAGTGATCCCAAAAAATCTGTGTTCCCATGAGAAACAAAGGGAACTCTGCCGGCCCCTTCAGGTGTTAGCTGCTAAAAACAAAAACCCTACAGTTGTTGGGGGCAATCAGTGTATTCCAGCTCTATTGATAAAAATCTAGAAACCAAATGGCAAAGTGGACCCATGCCTATCATTTAACATCCTCAATGTTTACATTTTCCTTATTTCTAAATGACTTCTGATGCTGGAGTATTTTGCGTCCTTCGTTTTTGATTGCAGACCCCTCTCCCCCTTAGTGCTGACGCTACAGCTAAAGCTGACCTCATCCCAGAAGTCGAAGTCCATGTCCAGCTGAGCCAGGGACTGCGTCAGGGCAAGCACCTCGCATATAATTTGACTCAGCTGAACACACTGATTTTCTTGCAGCCAGGGATTAACTCCCTCCATGGAAGACTCACATGAGGGGAAGAACAGATAGCAAAGTATTTGTTAAAATGATGGACTGTCCTTATTTCGCCTTCCAGCAGCAAAGCAATCTACTTGGAAACTAATTAGAGCATTTCCCCAACGGTGTTGATGATCCACTTCTCCTGGCTGTAATCTGAACACTCCCGGGGTCTCCTAGACAGTCCTGCCTGTGTCAGGACCCAGCTGTCGACCGGGCCCCCATCCCGCCATCTTTCAGCCCATCTCCCTCGAGGAGGAGAAGGTGGAGAGAGGCCCATTCCTTCAAGTGACTCTGAGACCTTTTCTTTTAGGCTTGTTGTTTCAGAAGATTTTTCACTCCTCTGCGATGCTCCTTTCTGCATCTTTCCCTTTGGATCCCAGGGTGGACAAGGGAAATGTGCATCGTCGTTAATATCATATAGAGAGAGTTAGGAGATCTCAGGGTCCTCTGGTTCTGGTCCACACTTCCTGGAGGCACAGGAGCGAGCTGACCTTTTCTGGGGAAGCCCACTGGGCCAGCCTCTCTTCTCTGCATCCCACTGAGTCTAGGCTGCATTGCTTTGTAATGTGGCAAGCTTGCTTTCCACGTGGAAGGAGGATAAGGGTGATCTTTGTCATGCTGAGGCAGCGCTAAGGCACGTGCATCTGGGTTCATAGCAGATGAAGCACCACCAAGGGCATTGGGTTTCTTTGTTTTACAGGATAATTTTCGTGTGGCTCATGTATTGAGGAGCAGACACGCCCCCCCCCCCTTTTTCTTTCTGTTACAGTTCTTTCTGTTACTTTCTTTCTGCTAAAGATTTGGCTTCTGGGCCTTAGATAGTCACTTACATTGTTACAGTTAGCTGTTAACACTTTTTAGCCAACTTTATGCCCCTTTCTGGTGGGTTTCTGGTATTTTTTTGTTTTCACACATCATAAACCACCAAGTCCAGTGAGTTGCATGGGATGATGCCGAAAATCAAGAGGTAAGACTGAAGTTAGGAATGAAGTTCCTGACTATAAGTTTGATGTTCATTCTCGCCACTGGCTAAAGGCTTCAGACCATAGTTCAGTGAGCAAATCTATACAGCATATATATGTACATTTTTTGCATTGATCATCAAGGCTAGCACTTTTTTTTTTTTTTCCGGTACGCGGGCCTCTCACTGTTGTGGCCTCTCCCGTTGCGGAGCACAGGCTCCGGACGCGCGCCGGCTCAGCGGCCATGGCTCATGGGCCCAGCCCCTCCGCGGCATGTGGGATCTTCCCGGACCGGGGCACGAACCCGTGTCCCCTGCATCGGCAGGCAGACTCTCAACCACTGCGCCACCAGGGAAGCCCAAGGCTAGCACTTTTAATTTAAAGATTCTGCCTTGATTAGGTTCAATTTACTAGACATAAACTCATGAAATTTGTTTGACTTTCTACCAGACCGTTTTCACTTCACATTTCACAGATAACACACAGACTTCGCCACACTCTTCGTACTAGTGCCTACATTATAAATAAGATATTTAAATTATAATGCAACTAAAGTAAAATAAAAATGTAAAAGGAACACTAATAAATGAATTTACTCATCCTTTCTCGAGAAATTCATTTATTCATTTATTAATTCATTTATTGATCTGTTTTTAGCCATGATGCATCTACCAGTAGACTGTCACTGGCTAATTTATATATAGGTTCAGAATACTAGGAATGGAAAGAGCAAAGGGGGATCAGCTTTCCCTTCAGACTTCTTTGTAAGTCTGGCTGTTCCATTCTGTAACTCTCATGTCTCAAAGAACTGAGGGCAGACCAAGAACCTGAGTTTAAAGTTTGTTTTCCTAGAAATGTCATCAGAATGTAGACTCAGAAACAGACTGCCCACAGAGAAATCCCCTCAGGAACTGTTGTTACTTTTTCCCTGATGTTACCGGTTTTCTTGTAGGATTCCACGTAATAGTATGTACTTCGTAAAGTTGCCTCCCAAACTTCCGTGTTTAGTTCCTCTTTCCGAGCGGCGTTTGATTCATTACTGTGCAAACATGGGCATAAAGAAAGCCTGACCTGCCTAAACACTGTGTTGCAAAATTAATTGATAGTTAATTCCTCAGATGCATGTTGCCACATGGACAGAGAATTAGGATGGTGGTTTGTCACGGACATTGACAGTGGAGTCAGCGTGATTCAAGGGAGTTGGCCCTGCATGTGAGAAGTTTTAGGAACAGCATGACCAGTTAATTTCACTTATTTTCCTATTAGTATTTGCCCAAGATGAATGTAAACCTCATGTGTATATCTAAGAGTTCTTTCGATAAGTACAAAATAATTGTGATACATTCTTTTTTTCTTAGTGGTAGATAAATCAGTGCGTCATAGATGGATTCTCATCTGTGGTTTGCTTTGACTCATTGCTAATTTGATAAACTAAATGAGCATCTGATTTTATTTAGCTTTAAAAAAATTCTTTGTGTTTTTTTTTTCCTTTCACATTTTACTTAGGCTTCCTAAGATCAAATAAATATGCAATTAAGTATACGGAAGACAACCTGTTTCATTTTTCCATTAAACTTTAAGATTTTATTAACGAAATTTTCACACATATTCCAAAGTTAAGAGAACAGGCCAATGAACTGTATATGCTCATCACTCAGTTTCAACACTGATCAATGCATGACTAATCTTGTTCTTTCTATATCCTATGGCCACCCTTCTCACCTCTTTCCCACCCTATTATTTTGAAGTATAAATCTTCCTGTAACGTCACCTATAAATACTTAAGTGTGGGTCTTTAACAGGCTTTTTTTTTTTTTTAATAAACAAAACGTCATCATCACACCTAACAAAGCTAACGGTAATTCCTTCAAGTTATCGAATATCTGGAGTTCAAATGTGATACCTAGTAGTGTTTTAGGCACTGAGCATACAGCCTATAAAGGTAAGGGCCAGAAGCTTTTAATATCCGTGAGGCAATATTCTAGTGTGAGGAAACAGACACAAAATGAGTAAAATAAAAAGCATTTCTGTGAATGCTGAGTGCTGGGTGATAGGACAGAAAACATGGCCCAGGTGGAGGGCAGGGGGCTTCAGGCACGGTGGTCCGGAGAGGCGTCCTGGGAGCCGAGACGGATGGGTAGCAGGAACTAGGAACAGCTTCCAGGGTGGGAAGTGTGCAGTTGGCGCGCTAAGAGTGGTGGGGCCTGTGCAAGCTCAGCCAACCAAGCCGACTTGTTTCACCATTAATGCTGGCTTTAGTTGTCATCGTCTGTAATATGTAACTTCTCAGTGCTTCCCTTCTTGGCAAGATAAATAGAAGGAACCAGCCAGACTGCGCTCCTACTGAACTTCGTGATCATTTTCGGCTGATTTGTTTGTCAGTTATGCTTAGTTGCCTCTTGACCTTCCAGAAAAAAAAAAGAAACTGAAAATTCAGGCTACTTAAAGACCCTTTGAAATACATAAGGTCCTAAGGGCTCAAATTCTTATCTCTATAATAATAGAGCTCTAATTTCTGCAGGGCAGGTTCCCTCTTGAGATTTGGGGCACTTCCTGATTCTGGGTAAAATAAAAGTGACAACTTTTTTTTTTTCTTGTGACTTTTTAATACTTCTTCTTCTTATCTGGGTAAAAACCAGGAAGTGGGAAATGAATGTGTAGAAACCAACAATACACACACACACACACACACACACACACGTGTGTATTTTCATGTGCACGTGAATATATACGTGGGTAATACGGAGGAGGGAAAGGATGCAGAGGGAAGATGGTCTTTGTCAACTTTGATTTAAATGTAATAGCAAATTAGGGTACATTCTTGTCTTAATCTTTTCTGTAACAAAGATAAAATGGGGTATTATGTTCACATGATTGAACAAAAGTGGATGATTTTAGCATTCTTCTCAGCCATTAAAAGAAGAGTTTGAAAGAAACATTCTTTACATATACACAGAAAGAGTTTGTCAGCCTTTTCTTCAAACACAGCTAGCCACAGTCAGACTAAACATTGGTAGACATTTCATTTAGTCCACAGAGGAGATATTTGTTGATTCACATATTTTCTTTGTATAAGAAAAGCTTCAAGGTTAGTATTCATCACTGAATGTAACCCAAAGTAAAATTCCATTGTGTTGTAAAACAGCTTAAAATGTTATTTTTGATTTAATCTAGAAAATTCTATCGCCTTCACTCCTGAAAAGGGTTCTTGTATCTTAGGTTTAACCATCAGCTACATTCACGTCTGTGGATAGTTTTGCAATATATGAACTTGTTACTCATCCAAATTTATCTTCTGCCAAACACCAGTGCCCTTGTGTTCCCTGGGGACTAACTATTGGATTTTTCTGCCCAGGACGTGGGGTACCCGTAGTGAGTTAGAGAGTTTATGGTAGATTCAGTTTGTCTTTATTTACTCAACCGCTCTTCCAGGACCTGGAGCTGTCAAAGGCAAACCAGGAAATTATTGTTTACATCTGTCAGGAATTCCTCATTCTCTCTTTTTTTTTTTTTTTTTTTTTTGCGGTACGCGGGCCTCTCACTGTTGTGGCTTCTCCCGTTGCGGAGCACAGGCTCCGGACGCACAGGCTCAGCGGCCATGGCTCACGGGCCCAGCCGCTCCGCGGCATGTAGGATCTTCCCAGACCGGGGCACGAACCCGTGTCCCCTGCATCGGCAGGCGGACTCTCAACCACTGCGCCACCAGGGAAGCCCCCTCATTCTCTCTTGTATGAGCTTTCATGCCCTCCAGAGACCATTCTGCATACCTTGATCGTCAAGAGGGGTCCAGGATGTATTGATATTTGGAGTGGTACCTAGATTGTATATCAACAACTTCGTCTGCTGTGATTCTCAATGCTCTGTAGTGTCTGTTTTCTTAAAATTTAAGTTTACTTGGCAATTTTTTTTTTTTAAATAAATTGGGTAGACACGTCTCTGGGAGTTCAACAGTCAAGTTCACGGAGTATGAGAAATCAGCAGATTAAGTGAGCTAATGCACGTGAAGAACTTAGTACAGTTATAGCCAAAGTAGGGCTTAATCAGTATGAGTGTGTTGTTACATAGCCAGCATTTATTGTGTTCCTGCGTTTAAGACCCTTTCAAACATTGTAGGGAAAGAAAAGCACGTGAGCTGCAGTCTTTACCTTCAAGGAACTTGTAGCCTAATGGAGATAAGACATACGTATAAGAAGATAAGTAGCATCAAAAAGCAGTACGTCATCAATGCCAATTGCGAATGTGTGCTAAAGGGGTTTAAAAGAGGGAGAGAGTTCGTTGCAGTAGAACTAGAATAATGATAATAATGACACCAGGCACCATTGATCGAGGGCTTCCCGTGTACTCAGTACTGTTTGAGGATTTGACAGGCATTCACTCAGTCTTCATGTCAGCCGTGTGAGATGGGCATTTCTATTCTCATTCCTATTCTACAGGTCAGGAAACTGAGGCACGTTGGCCAACTGGCCTGGCTCACAGGCCAAGGGGGTGGTGGGACCCCCATTAAGATTCTGGGCTGCTTCACTCCACAGCCACAGTCTTATCCATACCGGGGTGGTCTAGGGATGCCTGATGAAGGGGGCACCTTTTAGGCAAAGGAAGCAGACCACCTCACAGAAGCAGCCGGTGTAGGCAGGGAAAGAGTGACAGGTGACGTTTCAGAGGCATATTTAAAAGGCCTTCAATGCAAGTGAAAAGCATTTGGACTTGATGGGAAAAGCAGTTAGAGAACCAGTGAATGAACTTACCAAGAAAATGATCGCCCAGCACCCTGGCAGGATGGCTCTCACAGTGAACACTGGGTGTGTCACAGGGCAACTATTACGCTTTGAGTCTGGCTTTCTGATCATTTCTGCTTCAGTCTTGTGACTGTCCAGTGGTTTATTTGATTTTCCATGAGGCCTTTCTCCCTTGGCCTTGAGGGATCAATAACTACCAGATCTCGGTCCTCAGGCGCTGTGAGCTCCGTGTCCCACTCGTCTTCCCAGCAGCTCGCACAAGGGCTAAGTGCTGGAGGGTAACCTGCCTACTTACCTGGAAGAAGGGAAAGCCCCAGGTGGTGTCACTCCCCCTCTGGGATCCCTTGACTCTTTTCTGGATTTGGGGCCGAAGAATGCAAAACTACATTTCAGAGCAGCCTTAGAAACACGGGAGGATGGTGCGGGCACACGGAGGACCTTCTGGGATAACTGCAGCCCCAGCTGCCCCTCCAAGCCTGGCTCTGGGTCCCCAAGGGCTAATTAGAGGAATCCTTTGTGATCACCTGCTCAGGACTGCGTACGTTTACAGAGCAAGGTTACAGGCAGTAGCCACAATTTTCTCTGCCATGCTGATGAATCTAGGATTTAAACAAAGGCTCCAAGCAAACCAAGCTCCCGTTAGATGACGTGGGGCCCCTGGAAATGTGGGAAGGACGGGGAACAAAGGTTACTTACTCCATCTGTCATTCTTTTTAGACAAAGAAAATATGGGATTAAGAAATGTTTTGGTGGGACTTCCCTGGTGGCGCAGTGGTTAAGAATCTGCCTGCCGATGCAGGGGACACGGGTTCGAGCCCTGGTCCGGGGAGATCCCACATGCCACGGAGTAACTAAGCCCGTGCACCACAACTACTGAGCCTGCACTCTAGAGCCCATGAGCCACAACTACTGAGCCTGCGCTCTAGAGCCTGCGAGCCACAACTACTGAGCCTGCGCTCTAGAGCCCGCGAGCCACAGCTACTGAGCCCACGTGCCACAACTACTGAAGCCCGCAGGCCTAGAGCCCGTGCTCTGCAAGAAAGAGAAGCCAACCGCAATGAGAAGCCTGCGCACCACAACGAAGAGTAGCCCCTGCTCGCCGCAACTAGAGAAAAGCCCGCGCGCAGCAGCGAAGACCCAACGCAGCCAAAAATAAATGAATAAATAAATTAATTAATTTTAAAAAATGTTTTGGCAAGATACCACTGAGATTATTTACTGGGAAGGAGGCCCAAGACTCAGGGAAATGTGGGGTGTTTGCTGGGGGTGTGGAAGAACATTCTAAAGTGTGGAAGTAGCGTGAACATCTGTGTCTGGAGGGTGAGGATTACCCTTGTACGGTTTCGTGCTATTAAAGGATCCCCCCCAAAAGCCAACATAAATAGAGGAAGGGACCTGCTGGAAATGTAGGGAATGGACTGCAGTGGTGGGAAGCCGGGGGATGGTTAGCCGTGCTTTGAATATTTAGAGGCACAGCACAGTACATTTACTTGCCTGTTTTGTTTTTTTTTTAAACCATGGCTAGCTCTTCTCCAGTCTCCTCCAGGAAGAAAACTTTGATTGTTTGCCGTCATCCTGGCATAGAAATGTCCACAGTTATGCTAATGGGCAGGCTTAGGTGAGCAGAGAAGATTTGCCTTTCTGGTTTCAATGTTTCACAGCCTAGCTTTTTATAAAAGAACAAAATAAGCTGCCAGCAACTGAAATTTCAGGTTAGGGGCGTGGTTGGAGGGAGTTCAGAGCAGCAGGCGTTCTTTGCCATGTTTTTTGTGGACACTGGATGCGTATCAGTGTCCTGGCTGACCACGTTTTCCCCTGGGGCGCCCTCCCCAGAATCATTTGTCTCCCACTGGGAGACTCTTCCCTTTCTCCTCGGTTTGTTTCTCAGACTCTGCTGCACCCTTTCTCCAGGGCATGCGGTCCAAACCATCCGAGAGCTTTGTCTGCTTAGTATAAACTTCTAGCAGAAGACAGAACTGATTGATTTTCATGCACAAATACAGTGATGTTCTTGCCAGAAGTTCCATGTACTCAGTGTCACAAACATGAATTTGTGATGCAATTGGGAAAGGGTTAGAATATTCAAAGATGAGGTTAATGCTGGTCCATGAGTGCTGTGTGGTGCCGAGGTAACCCAAGTGTATCTGGCGTTCTCCAGGGCTTGAGTTCCTCCTGCAAATGCCCAGAGGAAACAGAGGGCTCCGAGGACTGACAGTGGGACGTGTAGATGCAAATTTCTTGCCTCTTTTCAATCGATAACCTAGGCTGGGGAACACAGACTGGCTGCGGGAAGTCAGCTCGTGCAGAATGGGGCGTGAGCTGGCCTCTCTCTGCCCCCCTCACCCCCTTAACAGGACACCTGTGCATTTTGCATAGACTCAGGCACCGTGCTACGATATTCCTGTAACTTCATTTTTTGTTCTGTTGATGGGCTTTATATGCAAAGAATTGGATTGATCATAATCCTTACTTCATGACACATTATCTTTATATTTTAACTTATTTAAATTAAAATAATAAGTAACCATAAACCCATCTCCTGAAACAAAAGCTAAGCTCTTGAAACTAAACCTACATGTGACTGGACGATGGCTCTCCCCGCATCTTAGTTCCCCTCCTTTCCCTCCCCCAGGTGACCCATCACCTGAACTCTGTGTGCGTCATTTCCTTACTTTCCTTTCTGTATAGTCTCTTTCAACTATATGAGTCCTGAAAAGGACTACATGAAACGTATAAAAAGTATGTATCGATACAGATGTGTATTTCATTTTAGTTGTCTGTTAACTTGATAAAAAGGGTATCAGATTATATATAATCTTTGGGGACTTTTTAACTTAATGTTTTTACTGCTGTTGTTCGTCTGCATTGCTCCATGTCAGTGTAGGTCATTGCTTTGTCTGCTCTAGAATGTTCCATCTTGTGATGATACACCATTTAGTCATTCAGTCTCCCGTTGATGGGCACACAGGTCGGTGCTGGGATTTTGGCTACCTCGAACATGTTTGCTATAAATATTCTTGTACATGTAATCAGTTGTCCCTGTGCAAGGGATTACTTTGTGTATCTGACTTCATTTTTTTGAAACCAGCAGTACTGTGAGCTGGAGGAACATTTGTGGGAAGAGAAATCCCCTGCGCTTTTTATTTCAGTTTGGTGTGAAGAAGTAGCACATGAACTTAGAGACAAGACACCGTCTTATTTCTACGTTGTTCCTCCCACCATCTTCCCGGTCCCACCCCGATGCTTGGAACGACTCCGGGCACCCAGCAGGCGCTTTCTTTATCCGTGGCTTCGATGCAGTCAATGCTCGCTGACTTTGTCTTATTTTAAACTCTTTGGAGGTAAAACCGTATCCCTCTGAGACCAGTCTTTTTTGGTGCTTCCGTGTGTCTACTCAAGTCAGTTCTTTGCATTGTTTTCTTTAGCACCTGCCACCAACCAGGCAGGCTCCATCTTAATAAGGCATGCTTCTCGCCCTTAAAGAACGTCTTACCTAGTGGGGAGAGGATGTTTCTATACTGAGCATTTTGATGCCTTATGGCATGTGCTGTAACACTTAGGTCATAGAGGAAAGGAGCTCCCGAGGAGAGAAGGCTTCCGGGGGCGGGAGGGAGAGAGAGTGTCGGATCTGATATTTGGAAAATGAGCGAGAGTTCACAAGATAGACTGGGAAGGAGGGAGGGAAGTTAGAGGCCTGGAGGACATGGCACACTCGGGCCCTGGCAAGCGGTTGGCTTTGACTAGAACGTGCCCCGCTCAGTTAAGCAGAGGCAGATGAGAAATCAAACGTGCTTGTGTTTGGGGAGTGTCTTCAGCTTCGAGAATTGGAGATAGACCCAGGTCATTTCCACTCATGCCCAAGCTCCACCCCACCCCCATGCCGGTCGGCTGGGTCTTTGGTACTTAGTGATGTCCGTCACCCTTCTCCTCACGGCGTATCCAGTTGGCTAAGAGGGCAGGCCTGGGCATGTGGCCAGGGGAGGGGGAAGATCCCACTGACCTCTGGTCCCACTCAGCCTGTTTGCTTGGACAGCACATTTCGCCTACGGTAGCGTTCAGTACCAGTCTGGGGTTATGGAGTAGTGTTTTTCTCTCCAGGGATTAGCCCAAGATAACTCCATTGTAGGGGTAACAAAAGCACAGGCTGGGGAGTCAGTCAACGACTTCCGGTATCTTTTAGCCCCAGGACTCTCTCTCTGCCCTCTCTCTGCCCCCAGCGGCTTTCACATACTTGCTTTCTAGTGATGAAGCAGTGGGCTTACTCGCGGCCGTCACTGACCACCTGTTCTCGAAGGCTGGCAAGCAGAGGAAACGGTGATTTGGGGGGGAGAAAGAGCGCCAGAGGGGACTGATGGACAGCAGGGGTCTCTCCTCGGAGAAAACAGCTAGTCCTCTATGACCAGGTCTCCCTCTAACTACACACACACACACACACACACACACACACACACACACACACACACACACACACACACACACACACACACACACACACACACACACACACACACACACACACACACACACACACACACACACACACACACACACTTGGGGAGGGTGGATGGAGTTGTACCAAATAAAATTTTTATTTGAATGCATGGTGGTAGAGAAGCACCTTTTATTACGCCACGGCATGATGTAGTGGCCTAGTTTGTATTAATTTTTTTAAAATTTATTTATTTTTTTCCCGGTATGCGGGCCTCTCACTGTTGTGGCCTCTCCCGTTGCGGAGCACAGGCTCCGGACGCGCAGGCTTAGCGGCCGTGGCTCACGGGCCCAGCCGCTCTGCGGCATGTGGGATCTTCCCAGACCGGGGCACGAACCCATGTCCCCTGCATCGGCAGGCGGACTCTCAACCCCTGCGCCACCAGGGAAGCTGTAGTGGCCTAGTTTGGATGCTCTGGGGGAAGTCTTTATTTTAGGTTCGCCTTATTAGAGCTGTAATTTTCTTTGTGTTTGTGTACTTACCTAGCACAGTGGTTAAGAACACAGCTTTTAAAGTTGATGGACCTGCCTGTGTTTGAACTCCATCTCTGCCACTTTTTAGCTCTGTGACCTTTGGCGTATTATTTAACCTCCGAGGCTCAGTTTCCTCAGCTGAAAAATGGGCCACTAATACTTGGCTCCTACACTGTGTTATTGTGAGGGTTCTATGAGAGGTAATGCACACAAAATATATTACAGTGGTTTCTTTATGGAGTGATTTGAATTTTGGACCCATACGTTGCTCTGGAAGCCAGCTCTGCTAACCACTATTCCACCAATGCCTCGGCCCATATGTTGCTTTAATAAGAAGATTCAGTCCGTCCTTTTAAGCTGTGCCAGTCAGATGCCCATCTTGAAACCAAGTGCACTGTTTTCTGTAATGTTTAATACATTTTTAATATTATTCAGTGCCGAGGTTAAAAAGGAGGCTGACGATATACAGAGTGGGTGGCTCTCCCTCAATTTCAGACAGTGGCTCTCCCTCAATTTCAAAACAGTGCTTGAAAAATCTCCTCCCCTAAGGAACTTTTCCCGGTGAACACTCTTTTTCCACCTGGTTATTGTCTCTGTTTGTTACAGCCTTCTCTCTGCTCTCATATGTTTAGCTCTTCAAAGTCGTAGCAATTTATCCACATGTACTTTGGTGTGTGTTTGTCCCATCTCTCTCTTTAGAAGATGTATTCCTGCTGGTCCATGGGATAAAATATTCTTTTCCTTCCCCACGGAAATGTTATTTTCCCTCTCCTCAGGGAGCTAGGAGACAGTTCCACTCGACATTCATTTTGTGTCCATATATCACTGTGTTTTTCTTCCCTTAGATCACCATGTGATTAAAAAAATAAAATGGGGGAACGGTCGGGTAAGGATGGTGTACCGCCCATAGCGTACGGCATGTGTAACTTCTGTATACTGGATATTACTGAAATCTGCCAAAAGATATGGAAGACAGGCCCATTTGAGACATTTTGTTTTCTGGCATTTTCCTACTTGTCAAACTGATCTGTCGTGAACTGAAGGTACATTGTCCTTTCTTTTCAGGACGTTACCAAATCTAACCCCAGTTCAAAGGAAATCATTGTGATTCGAACAGATTCTAATAAATGGAAGTATGGATTTCTCGACCGTATGGGAGTTAAATATTGAAGTGGGGGATATGGACCAACAGGGATAGAACAGGATGGAGAAAGGAGTATGAGGAATAGTGATGGGGGGGTGGGGCAGGGACCAGCAGACACGGGGGCCATGCTTTCAAGCGATTGGGTCTCTTTCGTGGGGTGTCTTTCGCGGGATGTTAGAATTCTTCCGGCTGGACCCTGGAGTTGCCCTGGGTTCTCTCTGGTTTCAGAAGCACGTTTTGGTTAGAGGCAGAGCTAGGACCAGATCTGGGCTTTTGGAATCCTCGTCCAGGGCTGCTTCCATTAAATGATGCCCTCTCTCCCTTCCCCTTCGCATTGGCAGGTGTGGAGAACCTCTCTAAGGATTTCAGCCAAGCTTCCATGGGATAGAAGTTTCTGTGAAAAGCCACTTTTTTTTTAATTGATTACAATGTTTATTTACAATGTTGACTTACAAGTTGTTTTACAATGTTGTGTTAGTTTCAGGTGTAGAGCAAAGTGATTCAGTCATATATATAATATATTATATATATAATATATACGTATAATATATATAATATATATAATATATATAATGTATATATGCATATATATGTACATATATATTTTTCAGGTTATTTTCCTTTATAGGTTATTACAAAATATAGAGTAGAGTTCCCTGTGCTATATGACACATATATATGTGTTGGTTATCTGTTTTATATATAGTAGTGTATATATGTTAATTCCAACCTCCTGATTTATCCTGGCCCACTTCCCCTTTGGTAACCGTAAGTTTGTTTTCTATGTCTGTGGGTCTATTTCTGTTTTGTATAGAAGTTCATTTGTATCAATTTTTTTTAGATTCTACATGAAAACCCACTTTTAAATCAATTTGTTTTTTTCAGTAAGAGCACATTACTTTTATAATCAGAAGAGAAAAAAAAAGCTCTTTTAAGGAGATGAATAGAGGGAAAGTCAGAGCTTCTCTCCCTAGCCCTTTTTACCCTGTATATGGTGGCAGGGCTGTAAGTGTCAGGATGCAGCACGGCTGCCTGCCCGAGTCCTCACTCTGCTGCTTCGGGACCCCCTCTGGTCTCTGCTGAAACCCTTCTAGGCCACCATTTTAAAATAGCACCTGCCCGACCCCCTCCACACACCCTTTAGTTCCCCTTCCCTGCTTTGTTTTCTCTTTAGCACCTGTCACTCTCTGACATTGATTCTACTTATTTTTTACTTAATATTTTTGTCCTTCCACTAATACAGAAACTCCACGGGAACAGGATTTTCATCTCTCTTGTTCGCTGCTGTCTCCCCTGCACCCAGAGCAGGCAAATATTTGTTAAAACAATGAGTGTGTGAACTTTGGGCAGGTAACTGAACCTTCCATGCCTTTTTGTGTGTGTGTGTGTATGTGAGTCAATTAGGGATTAAAAATAAATGCTACCTCATCAAGTTGCAGTGAACATGAGGGAGTTCATCCACCTAAAACACTTAGAACCACCCTGGCATATAGTAAATGCTCAATAAAGGGTCTCTATTGTTATAATAATTGCTAAATATTTGACTTCTTTGCGAGACTGTGAACTCCTTGAAGGCAGAGACTGTTTCTTATGTCATCTTTTCATTTCTGGTAGTGATGTGGTGAAACACATGATTGATATTCAGTGTTTGTTAGATAGATAAATAAATTATAGAGAAACTGTAGGCAGTTACCTCTATAAATGTTTGTTACATTTGAATGAATAGGTTTTTTTTTTTTTTGCTGTCTTTTCCCCCAAGCTGCAGTTGGTGAATCTGTGTGGAAGGAGTATGATTATGATCTACCTTAGCTCATCACTTAAGCAGTGGAGCCAGTAATTTATTTTTGTTGTTGTGACTTGGCTGGAATTTCTCAGGGATTGACAGCAATGGCAGAAGCTTGGTGGGTGATGGATATCACGCCAGCCTGTTTGATCCCCAGCAGTTACTTGAGATCTCCTTGCATTCATAGTTGGTACTTCACAGAAATGCTTCCCTGGCAAGGGGGGGCGGTGCCTAGCAGAGGCTGCAGGCATCTGAAAGACGAAAGGTAACGTTAAGAGAGAAACAAACTCGTCCTCTCTGTTTTCAAGAAAGGGTTTAAAGTTTATATTGATACAAAGATTCTGCTTTTAAACTTGAGCCAGTCATTTGAATTCCATGGGCCTCACAGTTTTTCCGTAAAATTAGAGAATAGGACTAGGTGATCTCCAGTGAACCATCTTACCTGTTGAATTTCCTGATTCTGTGCAGAATATTTCAGAAGGCTCCAGACTGGTTAAGAATTTAAGGTCAGAGGCTATAATTAATAATGATGTATCATTATTGGCTCATTAATCATAACAAATGTACCATAACAATGTAATATGTTAACAGAAGGGGAAACTGTGCAAGAGGGTATATGGAAACTCTGTACTATCGTCTCAATTTTTCTGTAAATCTAAAACTTCCAAAAATAAAGTTAATTAACAAATTAAACAAAGGTCAGAGGTTTAAAGGGAGATACTGATAAAATGGAAGGGGTTGTTACCGTAGGAGCATTGGGCAAGTAGCAAGTGGTGGACTGTGTCCTTTTGCGAGAGGAACTGGGAGATTTTAGTATTTAACTAGAAAATGAATCAGAACCCACATCTTAACAGAAGGCTTTTCTGATTTCCTGGTTTGGGTCCATTTATTCAACGTGAACTAAGTTGCGTGTTGGCTGTCGGATCTGGGCATCTGACTTGTGGGCCTTTCCCATAGCTAAGTCCCCAGAGATTCCAATCATGCCTATAAAGTAATGCAATTTGGCAAGAGGATTTGGACCTTGACAAAATCTCTTGCCCAATTTGGTTTCCAGAAAGGCTGACTTACCTAATTTGAATGTAAATTGAAAACAAAACCTTTTGGTTGTTACTCGTTTGGTGAAATGCCACAGAAAGCTGTAATTTGTTTTTCCATACCCCATCACCGTGGAGAAGATTGTTCCCATTCGCTCCTAAATACCTTGGTTTACTGTCCTTTCCTACCATAGTGTTCCAATAAACTAAATCACTGCAGCAGTGACATTAAATCATAGGAATCCGTGTGTGTGTGTGTGTGTGTGTGTGTGTGTGTTTGTGTGTGTTTTGTGCTGTGTGTATCTGCTGGCATTCCCAATCCCCATATTAATATTAGTTTTCTATTGTTGCATAACACATCACCACAAACTTAGTGATTTAAAACAACACACATTTAGTATCTCACAGTTTCTGTGGGGCAGGAATCTGGACACAGCTTATCTGGATTGTCTACTTAGGGTCTCACAGGGCCACAATTCATGTGTCAGCCAGGGCTGTGGTCTCATCTGAGGCTTGACTAGGGAAGAATCTGCCTCTGTTTGCAGGTTAGTACCTTGCGGTTATAGGACAGAGGGTGTCAGTTTCTTGTTTGCTGTTGGCTGGAGGTTGCGCTCAGCTCCTTATCTTGTGGACCACCCAACACAGGCACCCCACACGTGGCAACTTGTAGCTTCAAAACTAGCAAGGGAGTTGATGTTTTCCTACAGTTCAGATTTCATTATGGATGTAACCTCAGTTTCCCCCCTGTTATCCTTGTAAGGGAAGGTAGGAGCAGGGAGAACTGAGACGCTCCAGAAATTTGCAGAGCAGCCAGTGGTTGCATTAGAGTAAGAATACAATGTGATTAATAACCAAAACTAACATTTTCTATACAATTACTGCACACCAGATATGTGCTCAGAGCTTACCCCACCACAGGCTCGTTCAGTTCTCAGCATAACCTTCTGAGTTAGGTTAACTAACTATTACTAAACTATTTAACAGGTAGGGGGATTGAGGATTAGGGGTTGTATAACCTGCCTAAGGTTTGCAGACAGAAAATACCTAGGTGGGAACATAGGCAGGAGGATTCCTGCCATAGTACTATGGTGGTGATAGAAGCTACCACCATACTACTCTGAAGATCTTTCCATTAGAACATAGTGCTACTCATGTTCAGAATTCTCCCTGCCATTTATCAGATACTTAAATCACTGCAGTATTGCAAAGGGATACTTGGAATAGGGTGTTTCTTTAAGAATGCATTAATAAAATGGAGGGACAATGTTCTTTCTTTTCTACTTGAACCAGGCTTTCTCATTTTCCTGAAGACATATGGGACAAATTGAAGGAAACCAGAATTTCGCGGGATTTGTATGTACTAATAACACTTTTGCTGCATACACATCCAAAAAACCAAACTTACAAACTCCTCAAAGCCGATAGACTACAGCTTGTTCATATTAAGTCATTTAAACCATTCATTTTAGTTCAGCATTTTGCATTTTATTATTCCATAAAACACCAATAATCTAGAAAAGGCAGAATAGGTCTATTTCTTCACCCTGTAAAACTATTTATGTAAATGGATCTTTTTGGGAGATGGGCAAGGTTTGACTGGAGTATTAGAAACTGAAATGTAGGGTAAAAATATCTAGTTGTGTGTGTATTTCTTCTATATTTCTGGAAACTAGAGAGTTATCCTGCAAGATACTGTAAAATCTATAAATACCAAGGGGAAATAAAATACAGAGAAGGTTTGTTGATTATTGAGTTTTTTTCATGAGTGGCAGAATGGAGCAGCTGCAGATAGAGGTCAAGGGGAGGGAAAAATGTCACACTGGGTCAGACCTAGCCAAACATCCAAAGTGCTGTGGCCACTGGCAGAGTCCTTCAGCTGGAAGGACTTGGAGCATACCAGGTGCCCCCTCTTCACTTCCTGGTGGGGATGCAAAGGTGTAAATGGACCAGGGTCAGCATCCAACTTCCTTCATTAAATGCTTATGAAGTTGCCTTCCCTGAACCCTTGTTGGAAACCTTCCATGAACTGACTTTCTCCTAGACTACATTTGTATTTCTTTTTATAAACCTCAATCCAAGTCCGTCCAGTGCTGTAGTTATTTGGGTAGATGTCTCACTCTTCCTAGGATGCCCTAGGCTCTTTTTAATCAACTTGGCTATCTTTCAGCACCTACTAGCATGAGGCCTGGAACACTGGAGGTGCTCAAAATATATTGATTGAATTGAGTGAATGGTATGAAGTACATTCCATATACTCTTACCGTGGAACTCAGGGCTTCCAACCATTATTTCTAAAACTTACATTTTAAGGCTCTGAGGGGGATGCCCTCATTCCTGGAATCTCAGAGTTTGTGAACAGATTCAGATCTCTTGTATCTACTATCCTTCATGTGCCTATGTTTTTTTACGTTTTAATTATCTTGGCTCTGAGCTGTTGTCTCTGCCCCAATCCCCTTAAAAGTGTGGTAAAATATACATAACATAAAATTTACCATTTTAACCATTTTTATGTGTACAATTTAGTGTCACTAGCTACATTCACATTGTTATGCAACAGTCTCCACTATCCATCTCCAGAATTTTTTCATCTTCTCCAACTGAAACTCGGTACCAGTTAAACAAGAATGTCCCTTCCTTATACACATACAGTGGAATACTACACAGCCATAAAAAGAATGAAATAATGCCATTTGCAGCAACATGGATGGACCTGGAGATTAGCATACTAAGTGAAGTAAGTCAGAGAAAGACAAAAACCATATGATATCACTTATATGTGGAATCTAAAATATGACACAAATGAACTTATCTATGAAACAGAAACAGACTCACAGACACAGAAAGCAAACTTACGGTAACCAAAGAGGAAAGGGGGTCGGGAAGGGATAAATCAAGAGTTTGGGATTAGCAGATACAAGCGACTATGTATAAAATAGATAAACAACAAGGTCTGACTCTATAGCATAGGGAACTGTATTCAATATCCTGAAATAAACCATAATGGAAAAGAATATGATAAAGGATATATATAAATATATACATATATATATATCACTGACTCACTTTGCTATACAGCAGAAACGAACACAGCATTGTAAATCAAGTGTACTCCAATAAAAAATTTTAAAAATTAAAATAAAAAGAATGTCCCCTTCCTCCCTCCCTCGCGTCCCTGATAACCACCATTCTACCTTCCATCTCTATGGATTTGAGTATTCTAGGTGCCTCATATAAGTGGAATCGTACTGTGACTGACTTATTTCACTTAGCATCGTTTCAAGGTTCATCATGTTGTAGCATGTGTCAGAATTTCATTCCGTTAAGTCAGCCGTTGTCTTTTTAAGACTTGAGAGTTTCAGTGTTTTTAGTTTTTGCAGCCAGAAGCGGATTTTTCTCCAGATCTATCCTTGGCGTTTTCCTAGAATGACATTCCTAAGAGCATGGCCTGTTCAGCAAATGGTATTCTTCTGGGGAGCTGAGTAGCAAAACGAAGGCAATTAATGTCAGAGCAACAAATGAACACCTACTAGGTGTCAGAGGCTCTACTTCTGACCAGAGTTTTGGGTTTTTAAAATATATATATATTTTTGATGTGGGCCGTTTTTAAAGTCTTTTATTGAATTTGTTACAATCTTGCGTCTGTTTTATGTTTTGGTTTTTTGGCTGCACGTGGCATGTGGGATCCTAGCTCCCTGACCAGGGATCGAACCCGTACCCCCTGCACTGGAAGGTGAAGTCTTAACCACTGGACCACCAGGGAAGTCCCCTGACCAGAGATGGATTGCACAGTCTTTTGGAGGAGACAACTCTATATTCTGCTAACTATAGTATCATGTGCTAAGTGCTAGAAAAGGTACCACAAGGGATCCGCTCATCTGCTGAGGGCTGTGAGTGAAATTTAAGAAAAATTCAAAGAAGGGTGATATTTCAAATGGGCCTTGAAGGATGAATAGGTGTTCAAGACAGAGAAATAAGGGATGGCGTTCCACGAATAGCCTGAACCAAGGCAAGTGAAAACATGTGGTTTGTTGGAAGAATAGCAAAGGGCTGTGGATGTAGAAAGCAGAGGCGGGTGGGAGGATGGTGGGGGACTTAGAGGAGCTTGAACACCATGCTGAGGAGTTTGGTTCGGGGGAACAGTTGGCCGCTTCCTGTAGTTAGACTGACCCGATTGGATCCGTGGGTTGACCGAGTGGTAGATGGATCTGAGTAGGAGAGATGGGGATTGGAGAGCAGTGTGTGTGTTGTGGGCATGGGGAGTGGGGTAGGGTAGCAAGGTGGTTGCAACGTTTTAAGCAAGGGATGCTGAGGGCCTGGACCAGGGCAGCCACAGACAAGAGTTTGCTCTTGGTCAATAGCGTCGGGTTTGTTGACATCAGAGTTCGTAGGACCAGCCCCACCTAGGTAGCCATTTTTAATATTCTGAAATCCTTATCATTTCAACGCCAATTTAGAGTTTTGTTTTTGTCAGATTTCCATTAGAGCTCTTATTGTAACCAGAGTAGCAAGAAGAGATTGGTTTATAAAGGACAACTGGACGGGTTCCCGCCTCCAGGCTTGCTACTCAGTAATGCACTTTTGAGCGTAGCTTTTTTGTTTTTTTTTCGGGGAGGGGGTGGGGCGAAGTTTTAATAGTCTTCCACGTGCTAAGTGATGGGACTCTAACACCTAGAAAGATACAATTGTTAAGATTGTATGTAATACACATAGAATAGTTGAAATGAAACTGTAATTAGAACAGATGGGCCAAGCTACATGGGGAGTGTTCTCTGCTCACCCTGTGATCTCTTGGTAACTGAAGAACTCAAGCTTTCTCATGAGTGAATAAACTGAAACTTTGAAGAACAAAGCTCAGAAATCAGTGGCACGGCCATCAGAGCTTCTCTAATGGTCTGCAAAAAACTCAGCTCTTCACAAAGTGCTTTGAAAGCCAGAGTAACAGGAAAAGACATAGTCCCTGCCCATATGCAGTGTATATTCTAAGTCATAAAATGGTAGCAGTTACTCTGGAAAATTAAAGAAAATGGAATTCAGCAGTCAGTACTCTTAAAGAGTGATATGTCAGGAGGGCCCCAAACATTCACATACAGAAAGGGAAAATACCTCTTGGTACAAGTATTGAAAGAAAATACCCAGAGTCATTAGTTGACTAAAAGCTGATTGAGGAAAAAGTGCTGAAATACACTAAAAATAAAATGAGTTTCAAGGAAAATAACCCTTTTGCTAACCTTTGCATTAGTCAGTTCCTTATTAGAATATTTTTTCCTGTTTTAGTCACTGCTTTAAAAGTGTGTATAACTATAGAGGATCAAGAGGAGTGAGATTAAAACAACTTAAGATGTAGGACAGGGGCTTCCCTGGTGGCACAGTGGTTGGGAATCTGCCCGCCAATGCAGGGGACACAGGTTCGAGCCCTGGTCTGGGAAAATCCCACATGCCGCAGAGCAACTAAGCCCGTGCGCCACAACTACTGAGCCTGTGCTCTAGAGCCCGCGAGCCACAACGATTGAAGCCCAGATGCCTAGAGCCTGTGCTCCACAACAAGAGAAGCCACCGCACAGTGAGAGGCCCGCGCACCACAACAAGGAGTAGCCCCAGCTCGCCACAACTAGAGAAAGCCTGCGTGCAGCAACGAAGACCCAACACAGCCAAAAATAAAGACATTTCTAAAAATTAAAAAAAAAAAGATGCAGGAGATGGATTTTAAGAGATAAGGTTAGAGAAATTTGGGGGATTAAAACGGGCTGACTTAGTTATCTTCGATATAAAGAAAAGTGAAAGACTATTTACAGGCAAACCTGTGTGAATGATACCAAGATGTTTAAACCACACACTGCCCTCCGGGGGCTTTAATCCTGTGGCCAGATTTTCACTGTGCAGTTGACTAATCAAAGAAAAATGTTTTAAGTTCCGAAGAAGCACTAAATGGAAGGAAATGCATGTTAAGTTGTGGGAGTTCTGTTGAATGATCCACAGAGCCTAGCAGAATGCCTGTAACCACCCACTGGGAGGTGATGAGTTTCCTTCCTGGAGGCTAGGAGGGCCGAGCTGGAGAGCTTCCTGAGGGATTTGGACTGAAGGATCTCAATTATGTAATTCCTTTCCATTTTAAGATTAGAAGGAAAGTTTAGGGATAGATGGGTCATTGACTGCCCTGTGAGTATAAGTGTCAACACCCAAAATAAATGTGTATTTCTAAGGTTTTGAACATTAAAAGAAAGAAAAGCTGTCTTGGTCATCCCAAAGGATATTCAGGTTCTCCTTCTGTGGTTTTTTCTTTTTTTCAATTTATTTTTATTTTATATTGGAAGATTTACAATGTTGTGTTAGTTTCAGGTATACAGCAAAGTGATTCAGTTATGCATATACATGTATCTGTTCTTTTGAAGAGTCTTTTCCCATTTAGGTTATTACAGAATACTGAGTAGAGTTCCCTGTGCTATACAGTAGGTCCTTGTTGATTATTTTCTATATAGTAGTGTGTGTGTGTTCATCCCAAACTCCTAATTTATCCTTTCCCCCCACCTTTCCCCTTTGGTAAACCATAAATTTGTTTTCGAAGTCTAAATCTGTTTCTGTTTTGTAAGTAAGTTCATTTGTATCCTTCTGTAGTTTTTAATCTCACTCTTGTTTGTGTCCTTCTTAACAATGATTGCAACTTGCAAATTTTCCTTCTTTTTCCGCCCTCATTCCTTTGTCTGTCTCACCCTTACAAGGTAAGCACCAGGAGGACAGGGACCCTGTCTGTTTTGTTTTTTACTGTTTTTCTAGCATCAAGCACAATGTTGACACATGGTAGGTACTCAAGAATAGTGGTTGACTAAATGGGAACAGAATTTGAAAAAGAATAGATACATGTATATGTATAACTGAATCACTTTACTGTACACCTGAAACTAGCACAACATTGTTAATCAACTATACTCCAACATAAAATAAAAATTAAAAAAAGAAAGAATAGTGGTTGAATGAATGAACGAGTTGAGGGTGTGCCCCGGGGAGAAGAGGGGTGACAAGGGGAGAAAAGTGCTACAAAGAGCAGTCAATGGGTAATGGTCTCCTGGAAGGGATGCTCGCCTGGGGTTAAAGAGAAGGGAGAGGGGGGTGAGAGTGGAAGGAAAGGGGAAGGAGAGTGAATTCACAAGGCCTTTTCTCCTGTTGTTGCGTCTGCATTAGATAAGAATGTGCTAAAACTGGGAGACATATAGTGACATACAAAACAGGAGACAACATGGGCTAGTGCCCAGACACTAACTCTGGGAAGCAATTCGCAATGACATGCCACTGATAAAGTCTATAAATTTTTTCGAAAACAGCCAAAGGCTCTCTAAAAACCTAGTTTTCCTGGTTTGTAAGTCATCAGGGAGAGAGAGAGAGAGAGAGAGAGAGAGAGAGAGAGAGAGAGAGAGAGAGAGAGAGAGAGAGAGAGTGAGAGAGTGTGTGTGTGTGTGTGTGTGTGTGTGTGTGTGTGTGTGTGTGTGTGTGTGTGTGTGTGTGTGTGTGTGTGTGTGTGTGTGTGTGATCTGACTCCTGTATTTATATTCTCTGCCCCTGGCCTTCAGATGTTTTCTGAGCCACTGTAGATTAGATTATCTGCATTGAGCTAATGGAGTGATTTTGTGGCGAACTGCCTCTGTGCTTTGGACTGTTCAACGCTTCTTGTCCTGAGTAGCCAAAAAAAAATCTTAATTTAGTCTGGTCTGGTCTGTTGTAGTGTAACTTAAGGACATGAAGTCCCAGATCTTGGGATGCTTCACTTAAACCATTCACATATTAACAAAAGGGCAAAACAAAATAAAATTAAAACAAGGGAAAAAAAATCACCTCTTCCCAAACAAACAAATAGTCCCACCCACATCCAAATAATTCACCCTACAAACTGTCCCGTGCTGATGGGGCTTTCCAGGGAAATTATTTTGAACCACTGGTGTTCCCTCCTAGCCAGAAGAATATTCCAAGGGGAAGAGTAGAAGGCCACGAGAGACAATTCTAACCCCCGTCAGCCTACCACAGTGTTGCTACCTCTATACTGTCTTCACCATGAGAAGACAGGCTGGGAGTCTGTTCAGCTGCCTGCATTTCAGTGCTTTAAAAAACAATTTTTTTAAAAAAATTTAACTACAGTTCATTTACAATATTGCCTTAGTTTCAGGTATACAGCTTCAAATTTCGTTATAGGTTATTAGAAGATATTGAATAGAGTTTCCTGTGCTATACAGTAAATTCTTGTTGTTTATCTAGTTTATAGATAGTGATGTGTATTTGTTAATCCCATACTCCTAATTTATCCCTCCCCCACTTCCACTTTGGAAACCATAAGTTTGTTTTCTGTGCCTGTGAGTCTATTTCTGTTTTGTAAATAAGTTGATTTGTGTTATTTTTTTAGATTCCACATATCAGTGATATCATATGTGTCTTTCTCTGATTTACTTCACTTAGTATGATAATCTCTAGGTCTATCTATGTTGCTGCAAATGGTAATATTTCATTCTTTTCTATGGCTGAATAATATTCCATTGTATATACGTACCACATCTTCTTTATCCATTGATCTGTCGATGGACATTTAGGATGCTTCCGTGTCTTGGCTATTGTGAGTAGTGCTGCTATGAACACTGGGGTGCCTGTATCTTTTTGAATTATAGTTTTGGCTGGGTATAAGCCCAGGAGTAGGATTGCTGGATCATATGGTAGCTCTATTTTTAGTTTTTTTTAAATAAATTTATTCATTTATTTACTTTTGGCTGCATTGGGTCTTTGTTGCTGCATGCAGACTTTCTCTAGTTGTGGCGAGCGGGGGCTACTCTTTCGTTGTGGTGCACGGGCTTCTCATTGTGGTGGCTTCTCGTTGCGGAGCACGGGCTCTAGGCGCGCGGGCTTCAGTAGCTGTGGCTCGCGGGCTCTAGAGCGCAGGCTCAGTAGTTGTGGCGCACGGGCTTAGTTGCTCCGCGGCATGTGGGATCTTCCCGGACCAGGGCTTGAACCCGTGTCCCCTGCATTGGCAGGCAGATTCTTAACCACTGCGCCACTAGGGAAGTCCCTATTTTTAGTTTTTTAAGGAACCTCCATACTGTTCTCCATAGTGACTGCACCAATTTACATTCCCACCCACAGTGTAGGAGGGTTCCCTTTTCTCCACACCCTCTCCAGCATTTATTATTTGTAGGCTTTTGGATGATGGCCATTCTGACCAGTGTTAAGTGCTTTTAATAACCATAGAAGCACAGAGAAGTGCAATGAGAGCCTTGAGCCTGTGGGTTTTTCCAGAATCATTTTGAGAGACTTATTGTAGCAGTGGGGCTCCAGTGTTTTGAAGCCATCCCTGATCTCCCGTGGTTTCACACATCCTTGGATGGCCTTGGGCTGCAGTGGCTCTGAGGTCCCCTGCCAAGACCTCTTTAGAACACAGACGGCAAGGAGCAAGTGTTCCTTCTGCCGAAGCGCCTGCGTCTGAGCCCTTGGAATGAGAATAACAGTGCCTTTCATTTGTCGAGCTGCTTCTAAAATATTTGCTTTTGTTATCTGGTTCCATCCTGATAGTAACCGTGTGAGAAAAGCAGGGTGGCGTTCTTCTTGTCCTTGTGCACACGCAGGGAAGCTGATGCACAAAGAGGTTAAGTCGCCCGGTTTGGTAAAGGGCAGAGCAGGGACCAGACTCCACGTCTTTTCACCGCAAAGGCAGACGCAGTGCAAGATAGGCTCTTGTGAAGCGGTCCCAAAGACAAATAAAAAAGCGTAGAGAACCTGATGCTGTGAACTTTAGCTCTTAGAGGCGAATGAGTATTCATTCTTCCTTATTAGTAACATAGGGAATCCGTGTCCTCTGGGTCTTGGTGGTGGAGAGGCCTCTGTACCTTCTAGGCTGCCCAGGCCTCACCTAGACGGGCACTGTTTTCTATTGACCTAAAGTTTAAGTGCTAGAGAAACAGCAGGGTCTTTTGAGAGCAGGCCAGACGAGAGAGTGAGTCTGACGTGGACTGAGCTCAGAAGAGTTCTTACATTGACGGGGTGAAGGTGGCAGAGTGCCTGTCAGGTTTGCTTCCTGCAGCCCAGCTGCCCTTCCCGGCCCAGACTGCTAGGACCCGGGTGTTTCCAGGACGACTGCGTCCGGGGCTGTACCTCTTTGCTTTCTCATGGGGCACATGTTTTACCTTTCGAGTTCTATAAATGGAATCGGGGTGACACCTTGACCCCGTTGGACACGGGGTCTGCAAGTTGGTTTCTCTTGTTTGGGGAGCCCTCTGCTCTCCAGCGAACACTTTGCACAGTCCGGGAGGCCCGTCCGCCAAGGGACCAACTCCTGTGTGTCTGAAAAGGAAGACAAACCTGTATTTTGTAGAAAGGGCCTATTGTTCCCAGGGAGCGCTTGTGGCTCCCTTCTCGGGCTCCTTTGGCTGACTCTGAAGAGGGAACTGAGGTCAGAATGCTAATCAGCAACTTGCGAGACATCAACAATCAAACCTCAGGGAACTAGTAAGAAAGTAAACAAGAGTGCTCAATTTCAGATTCCAGAAGAGCCATGGTGTCCAAGAGGCTGGAGATGAAAAAAAAAATGTGCCGCTGCGGAAAAACAAAACTTCTCGTCCCCTGCTTCTCGAAAGGGTAGTCTTAAGCAAAAGAAAGAAATCCTGCTGTGGGGCCTGGTTCTCCATTAGGGGGGTTGCCAGCGGGCAGCTCACCCTTGAGAAGTGGCCCCCTGAGCCCAGAGCTCTGCGTCCCTGGGAATCACTCAGCCCTCTCTGAACTGCAGGATTTCCCCACGGGAGCTGGACACAGACGTTTGATTCCAGTTGTGCCCTGCATTTCCAACAGTCCCTTTCATACCCTCTGGTTCCAGAGTTTGTTCCCTCTGGTTCCAGGCAGCAGGCTGATGTTGAGAATTCTGTCATCTTGAAAGGAGGGTTTTCTTCTAAATGTGAGAAGTTTGGGGATCGTTGGAACCAATGCGTAGGTCCTAGGGGTGGGTCCACGAAATGGTCTCGGTTTGGGTTAGTCCTGACGACGTTCCTTCTCTGAGTGTCAGGCGAGGATTCTTTCCCCTCAATTACTGCCCTTCAGCCTCCTTCATATAGATTTGTGCGTTCTAATCTGGACCTTTTTTTTGATTCAGTGCCGGTTTACACAAACTCCAAGTCCTATTTGTGGCAGGTGGCCACAATGAGCTATCCTAGAGTCCAGCATGGTGGAAAGAGAATTGGTCATGGAGGGGAGGGACCTGGATCTGGTTCTTACCCTGCCGGTGAGCTGATGTGTCCAAAGCTGGTTGTGTCACCTCACAGGGCCATATTCGCCTGTTAATTGATGACACCGGACTAGACCATGGCTATGGGAATTTTAATCTCAGCGTTCTCTCCATCTAAATTATAGCATATTAAGTGACCTTTGAACAGGGTCCATTGATAAGCTACTCGAAGTCTATCCAATCCTCTCTCAGCAGCTGTATTTATGATTCTCCCAACCTGATCCCCTAGAGTTTGGTGAGTAGAGAATGCGTCCCCATCCAGCTCTGTGGCGAGCACACACTGAAAGCCATACTTCTTCTCCAGGCTAACATTTGGTTCCCACACGGGAGGACGTCCACCACCACACACAACCTTGATCTCCTTTAACCAAAATTGGAGTAAGCCAGAGCTGGGGTTCATAGGACAAATGGGAGCAGCTGGAGTTCAGGGTTGCGGAGTCCTGACGAGAAAAATTAAGTATGTGGACTAGGGATTGAAGAAAGCACACTCCTACTGCTGGCTCTTTGGGGAGTCCTGTTGCCTCCTAGCTACTGACCGGACTAGGCAGGAAGCTTGCTGAAAGATCGGAAATTTGCTTGGGCACTTGGCTATGGTACCATAGTATGTTTCTTAAGGACACTTGGGGCCGAGGTTCCACATCCCTGGGAGGTGTTTCCCACTGGTTGCTCGCAATCTGGACATCTCAGAGGCCCCAGCTGTCTTGTGTGTATCCCCGTCTGCAAGCCTTGCTGTGTTATCCTGATTAACACGGGTACCATTTGTAGAGCACCATGTGGGGTGGGCATTTTACATACCTTCTAGGCATGTAACAATCATGCATGTGACCCTGCCTGGCTTCTGATCCCTCCAGCCAACTTGTGGAGCTGTTAACGCCTTCTATACAGCTGAAACCGAGCGCCCCTCAAGCAGCTCTGTTCTTCCGCTGGTTTATTTTTGTTACGCTTGCCCCACCCGCCTTGTTTTGCAGCCTTCAGTGAGTTTTTATTGAGTTACTCAGACGTTCGGCTAGACTCCCTGGGGGGATAACAAGATGTTGTGAGAAACTGCCCCAGAACTTCAGGGACTTAAAATCCATTTGAGAAGGAAAGGGCTAAGCCCGTGAAGAGTCATCTAGAATATCAGCCCATGGATGGAGGAGACAGAATGATCAGAGAAGGCGAGAGTGCTGTTCAGGAGGGGTCAGGAGGCTGGATTGAGGTGAGGGTCTCACTACATGGCCGGAAGGCTTGGTTCTTCTCCCTTTCTGTTCTATGTACTATTAGATATATACACAAGAAGATATGTGAGTCACAAAGCATTGCGATAAAATGAACCCGCCTGCCTTCCCACCCGAGTTAGCCACCGTCTTTAATTTGGTCGGTTTTATTCCTGCCCTTCTTTTGAAAAACACTTTTTTGAACGTCTTTATAGAACTCGTATGTTTTCATTGGACATCTCATAATTTTCTGTGAAACGGAAGCTTTGAAGGCGACAAGGGCATGGGTGATGGTTAATATTATGTTTCAACTTGGCTGGGCCACACTGCTCAGATACGTGGTCAAACATTATTCTGGATGTTTCTGTGAAGGTGTTAATGGATGAGATTAACATTTAAACTGGTAGACTCAGTAAAGTAGGTTGCCCTTCATGATGTGGGTGGGCCTCATCCAATCAGTTGAAGGCCTGAACAGAACAAAAGACTAACCTCCCCCAAGGAGGAGGGCATGCAGCAGACAGCCTGTGAATTGAACTCTAGCATAGGCTCCTGCCTGGGTCTCCAGCACCCCCCTGCAGATTTTGGACTTGCCAGCCTCTGAACACATGAACCAATTCCTTAAAACAAATCTCTTCCTATGTATATACACACATGCAACTGGTTTTGTTTCTCTGGGAAGCCCTGACTAATACAGCACATCACGCTTGTCCACATGCCACGTCGGTAGCCTTACAGAATTGATGAGCAGAATATTCTTACGTCAGGAGAGCCGCAGTATATTAGTCACATGCTGGGAAAGCATTTGTCTGATTCTGACCTAGGCCATGGAAGAGAAACCTTGATTTTCGAATACTCTTTTCTCCTCCTTAGCTTTTTTTTTTTTTTTTTTTGGCCATGTTGTGTGGCGTGTGGGATCTTAGTTCCCCGACCAGGGATCGAACCCGTGGTCCCTGCAGTGGAAGCGTGGAGTCTTAACCACTGGACCACCAGGGAAGTCCCTTTTCTCCTCTTTAGTGCTCTGTCCCCTTCTGAAGTCCTCTGGCTTTCTCTGGTCACTCAGATACTCTCTTCTACCTCCCTCCCCCAGCCCCAAGTCCATCCATCCCTTCCCAGCACACGTGCAAACCATACCTGCATGTTTCCGTACCTTCTATGTGAAATCTTGTTCTGCTTGTCACCAGAAAAGACACTTAAGTTCTCTGAGCCCCCCTCTTCACCTCTCCGAAGGGTTGGGGGCAGTGCTCAGTCTGTGTTTATGATGTGTCGCCATGTACCAGATACTGACCGAGGCGCCTGTGTACCTGTCCAGCCCATGTTATCCTCCCAGCCACGATCCCAGGTGGCGGGTGCTGTCATCGTGCTCACTCTGCCGTTGGAAAGTGGCAGGAAGGTCGTAGAAGTGAGATTTATTAGATCCAGGCAGTCTGAGCTCAGAGGTCCCACTCCTACCACCTTTTAAACACATTAAAATTGGTAAGTACTCTGAAAATATAAAATAGAGCTATTGTCAAAATATGCCCACTGCCTTGGGGCCCTGTGCTCTGCGAGTTGATAGCTTGGGCATTTGAGGAGCTGATCCATGCTAATGAGGTCATTGGTAGGAATATATTGCCCTTCCTGGGAAGCTCTGGTCCTTTGACGGCAACCTTGTGGCCACAACTCCTGAGCCCCCAGGAGAAGTTCTGTAGGGGCCTTTAGGATGATTAGGGGCGGGTCTTGAGCCTCCCCTGAGGTCACACCAAGAAAGCCACCCCTACTTTGTGTTTAAACAGGTCCTAAGACTGTAGTGCGGCCCCTTGAAAGTAGGCGACCCCTCAGTTGACTCAGGTGAGGACCCCTTAGCTTGGAGGGTCCGAGGCTGCAGCCAGGCCTAGCAAATACTTGGCTCTTCCTCTCCCTCCCGGGACCAATGGCAAATGTTGCTAATGACCACAGTGCTCTTCAGGGTAACCACGGCTAACTGATTGAGTTGGGCAAGTCGGATGAAAGGTTTGCCCATCCTACCGGGGATCCGGGTGTCCCTGGAGAATGGAGCCTGGCCTTGGTCTTGCCTCTCCTTTCTCTTCTTTGTTCCCAACTGTATCCCCCAGCGTTCCCACACTGGCTCCACCTATTATTCTTGTTTCTTCAGTGTTCTTAACTCTCTTTCCCGTCTGGTAAGAAGTGAAGTGGTCCAACACAGCTCAGTTTCCAAAGCTGGTTCTCAAGGAGTGAGTTCCACCCTTCCGTGGAGACTCATTCAGGTTTTCAGCGACAGCAGTGCCTTGAGAGAAGGACATCACCCACCAGGAGTCCCAGGAGTCTCTCTACCTGCGAGGTTCGTTTCTCCATCCTAATTGCAGAAGGAGGAGAAGTTACTCCATTTAAGTGTAGGAATATGCTTCTTTTTTTTAACTGTATAAAATATGGTTTTATTTGGGAACTTTATTTTTTTGCTATATATTTGCACAACTTTATTTTTTTCATTTTTATTGGCGTACAGTTGATTTACAATGTTGTGTTAGTTTCTGCTGTACAGCAAAGTGAAATCAGTTATACATATACATAGATCCACTCTTTTTTAGATGCCTTTCCCATATAGGTCATTACAGAGTATTGAGTAGACTTCCCTGTGCTATGTAGTAGAGCCTCGTTAGTCATCTATTTTGTATCTAATAGTGTGTATATGTCAGAAATTCTGTTTTTAAAATACCTCCCTTCTTTTTTCTTCATATATCCCGGTTCCCTCTGTCCTGGACTCTCACAGAGAGTAGGGATACTGTTTCTGATCCCAAATTCCTTTTTCAAAGGAGAGAGAATGTTTGTGGATGCCACTGTTTTCTGTGGGACATCCTTGCTGCACCCTTGACTTTCCAGACACTTCTCCCTAAAGTATGTTCAAAACACCGGTCATACAAGGTTAACAGTGGTTTCTGGGTCCTTTTAGGGGCAGGCTCATAAGTACTCAAAAATGAGTAAAAAATAGAGGAATACTCATCTGAAGTCATGATTTATATGTCACTTCCTTGTTTTCTTCAACATCATTATTTTTGAACAAGTATTTTGATCAACATTTTTTGAGGAAGAATTGTGCGGTATTTCCCAACCTTACCCGCCGTGGGTGGAATTGCATCACTGAATCACTTTTCTCTGTTTTTTTCCACTTTCTGTCTCCTGTTTTGTCAAGGCTCCAGCAAACCCCAGCCCCTTTTGGGTGTTTTTCAGTCCTGAAATTTTAGTGTGGCATCTGTGATTGTGTTAATTTCCCATCATTATTTTCCAGCCCATCAAGGAAGCCTCCTAAAAACAAAGCACTTTGGTTAATCCTCAGGTGAAGGTTTAAACTGTGGTAAACAGGGACCCTCCTGTCTCACTTTTTAGCAATCCCAGGAGTCAGGACAGTGATCTTACCAGCTGTAGGCAAAGTGAAGTGCTTTGCTTTTGCCTTATTCCCTGTTTCATCTACCCAATCTGTTTTAAGGGATAAAAATGCTATTAAAAACATTCCGTGTATGGTCAGAGTTGTAGCATTTTAATCTGGTCTGAGACTTCAGATGAAATGCCAGCTATACAGGTGGCCTGTGAGGGGTGTAAAGGACCTGGACCCCAGTCTCAGTCCTTCATTTCCTAAAAGTGTGACCTCGGGAAGCTTCTCAGAGATGCGTCGTCTCATCCTCAATGGGAGTGATGTTACTGGCTGTGCCACCTGTATCAGTCAGGGTTCTCCAGAGAAACAGAACCAATAGGGTGTGTGTGTGTAAGTACAGAGAGACAGACAGACAGACAGACGGGTTATTTTAAGGAATGGGCCAACGCACTTGTGGAGGCTGCTAAGTCCAAAATCTCTATGGCCAGACCCAGGGAAGAGTTGATGTTGCAGCTCCGAAGACAATAGGAGGCTGAATTCCCTCCTCTTGGAGGACCTCAGTCTGTTTTTGTTTTTGTTTTTGCGGTACGCGGGCCTCTCACTGCTGTGGCCTCTCCCGTTGCGGCGCACAGGCTCCGGACGCGCAGGCTCAGTGGCCATGGCTCACGGGCCCAGCCGCTCCGCAGCACGTGGGATCTTCCCGGACCGGGGCACGAACCCGCGTCCCCCGCATCGGCAGGCGGGCTCTCAATCACTGCGCCACCAGGGAAGCCCCTCAGTCTGTTTTTAATTAAGGGCTTCAACTGATTGGATGAGACCCACCCACATGAAAGAGGATGATCTGCCTTACGCATAGTCTGCTGATTTCCATTTCATCTCATCTAAGATACTGTCTTCACAGCAACATGTGGACAGCTATTCGACCACATATCTGGGTGCCGTGGCCCGGCCACAGCAACCTGTAAAATTCACCCTCGCGAGCTCCCAGGGCTTTTACGAGCATCAGCTGTGAATAGTCAGGAGCTGAAGGCGTGGGGGCGGGGAGGCCGCTGTCCTTCCGGCTTCTCTCTCTCAGCCTCCTTTACCTCCTGAATTTTTCTCCCCTTCCCTCCTGCTTCCCCCCCACCCCCCACAACTCCCAGTCTGCCCAAGGTGGGAGCACGTGTGAAGTGAGAGTAAAGGTGAGCAACCCAGTGCGGGATGAATTTATCGTGGAAAGAGGGCAGACCTTGAGGTCATTCAGACTGGAGTTAATCTCGCCCTTTTACGATCATGGGCGCGTGAGCATGCCTCTCTGAGCGTCTGGTCACTTATCTCTAAAATGGGGATAATAATATTTATTGGATACAGTTCTTGGGGATGAATAAATGACCTAACAGATCCAGGTGCATTTCCCTTGCTTTCAAATATTTGCCCATCTCACAGTGTTTTTTAGATTTAAAGCATTACTCATTTTGCGTAATGCTCCTTCAGGTCTTGTGTGCGTAGACTTCCCATTAAGATTGACTGTTTTACAATGATTGTAAATTATGGTTTCAGCGAAGCCTCCTAGTGCCTGTATTTGTATGTGAGTCTCCTTTGCTGTTTCTCAAACACGCCAACCACACTGCGACCTCAGGGCCTTTACACGTGCTGTCTCCTCTACCTGTAGCCCTTCCCTTAGACAATGGCATGGCTTGTTCTTGCACATTTTTCAGGTATCTGGTCAAATGTCACCTCCTCAGAAAGGTGTTTCCTGATCCACCTCATATACTAATATAATCTCTCACTTTCAGTTGTGTTTACCTTACTTTTTTTTCCATCACAGTACTGTCTGAAATAAATATTTTCTATCTGTACCTCTCCCTAGTGGTTCTCAACCTTGGACGTTCATTATAATCACCATGGGAGTTTTTTTTTTTTTTTTACAATCCTATTGCACTCCAGAACAATTAAATCAGAACTCTGAGGAAGAAGCCCAGGCATCGGTATTTTATAAAACTTTCCAGGTGATTTCCAGGTGTGCAGCCAAGGTTGAGAACCACTGCTCTAGTCTAGAACCTTTCTACAGAGAATATGGACTGGTGGCATCAGAATCACCCAGAAGCTTATTAGAAATGCAGGTGCTTGGGCTCACCCCAGACCCCCTGCGTCCAGTTCTGCTGTTTGGCAAGATCCCCGGATAATCCAGATGACACAAGTTGGAAATGCCTTGCCCTGGAGTGTAAGCTCGTGGCCTCATTTCGTGGCATTCCCAGTGCCAGAACAATGCCTTGTACATAGTAAGCGCTCACTGAATACTTACTGAGTGAACAGTGGGTTAGAGGTCAGAGGGAGATGGAGGTGATAATGGAGAGAGGACGGAGAAAGAGAAGGAAGGGAAGGCAGAGAAGAAAGCTCTGCCTGCCCATGTTCCCTGGGCACAGGTATCGGCAGGGCTGCTCTTCCCTGCTCTCTGCTCCCAATGAAAACTTAACCAGCCTCCTGCTTACTGTCTCATGGGCTTGTCTCCAGCTTTCTGTGCTTTCCAAGGTGATGGAAAAGATGTTGTGATAATGAATTGCCTAACTACCCAACCCTGCTGCTTCTCTTCAAGCATAGATTTGATTAGGAGCCTGCTGAAACCAATTAACCAATTAAGTAATAATTCTGTAAGACTTTATGGACTACCTATTACATGCGTGGCTGGCTTGACATGGCTTAGGAGGCTAAGAACCAAAGATGGAAAAGACACGACTTGCGGTCCAGCAGTAGAGATAGGCACTGAGGTGAGTAATTATAACTTGAGGCAAAAAATGGTCAGTGCTGTAAGACACATGTAGACATGTAGACAGAAGATTGTGGAAGGTCAGGAGGAAGTGATTATTTCAGATTAGGGGATCGGAGCAGACTTCCTGGTAGAGGGGACAGGGGACATTTGCGTTGGGAAAGTGAGTGGTTGGAACACAGAGTAAGGGAGGTGTGCTCCTGAGGTTGGGCTACAGCGAAGGCGTCTGGAAGGCAGTGAAGGTGTTGGAACACTGATGGCTGTGGCTTTGACTGGAGGAAGGGGACCATGGCGGCATCAGAACCAATGCAGAGATGACTACAGATATGCTCCAGGTTACGTGTCAAGGCCCTGATCTTGGGCAGTGGCAGGTGGACATAAAATGTAGAGATAGTTTTGAGAGGCTTTTCAAAGGTGGAAGATGATGTCTGTCTTTGTTATTTAATGCAAGCCAGTAGGAATTCCTGGGGTGACAGAATTTGATAATTTTCTGAGCATGTGCTTTGAAGACTGTACAATGTTAGATAAGTATTGTAAGTCATTTCTTTCATTGGCCAAGATAGACTGGATCAGATAGAGTTGAGCATCCTCCTTGTCTTAGAGCTTCCAGTCAAGATAGATCCTAATGATTATTTATTTTGAAGATAAAGAGGAAGAGACCGAGCTATCAGGTGACCATCAGACCCAGAACTGGAGCTCAGCTCCCCATTCTTGGACGTACTCTGAGTGCCGGGGGGTCTGTAGACACCCTGTCTGCGTTTCCTCCTTCCATCCTCACAACAGTCCTATGAAGTACGTGATGCTATTTTCATTCTATTTACGTTTTTATTTCTTGAGGTGAAATTGACATAGTACATTGTATTCGTTCTAGGTGTACAACATAATGATTTGGTGTATGTAGGTACTGCAAAACGATCAGCATCGTAAGTTAACAGCCCTCGCCACACACAATTACAAACTTTTCTTTTTTTCTTGGGATGAGAACTTTGAAGATCTATTCTCTTAGCAACTTTCAGTACAATACGGTACTGTGAACTAGAGTTACCGTGCTGTGCATTATAGCCCCAGGACTTAACTTATCTCATGACAGGACATTTGTTTTTCTTACCACCTGCACGCATTTCTCCCCCTATCCTCACCATCCCTCCCATGCCTCTGGCAGCCATCAGTTTATTCTCCATACCTACGAGTTATGGGTTTCTTTTAGAGTCTGCATATATGTGAGACCGTACAGTATGTCTTTCTCTGACTTATGTCACTTAAGTATTTTCATTTTAAAGATGAGAAAGCGGGGCTTCCCTGGTGGCGCAGTGGTTAAGAATCTGCCTGCCAGCGTAGGGGACATGGGTTCGAGCCCTGGTCCAGGAAGATCCCACATGCCTCGGAACAACTAAGCCCATGCGCCACAGCTACTGAGTCTGCGCTCTAGAGCCCATGCTCCGCAACAAGAGAAGCCACCGCAGTGAGAAGCCCACGCACTGCAACGAAGAGTAGCCCCTGCTCGCCGCAACTAGAGAAAGCCTGAGCAGCAACAAAGACCCAACACAGCCAAAAATAAATAAATTAATTAAAAAAATACATTAAAGATGAGAAAGCCAAGACTCAGAGGTTACGTAACTCACCCCAGCGAGTTAAGTGACCCCGTGGTTAACTCACAGCTCATAAGAGGCACACCTGGGATTTGGAGGTCGGTCTGTCCCATCTAAGCTTGTGTTCTTCACTGCTGTGCCCCGCCGGCTCCTGAGTCAGCACTCTCTCCCACTCCTGACAATGAGTTGATCTTTTAAAGGAAGGTCAACCATTGTTCTTATTTTTGGACAAGGGTTTGTTCTCTCTGATTATCATGAATTGGGGATTTGTGACAGCTGATTCTCTAACTTTGGTCACAGTCACACAACCTGACTCTTGGAAGTACTAAAGGCTTTGAGTTCCTTAAAAAATCTGACGTATAAGAGAGGAAAACAAACCTAGATCAGAGAATTTTTATCAGGTTTCTTTATTAGGTTTCTTCTAATAATCAGTAAATATTCAGCAGTTCTTTCTTCACACAAATAGGAGAGCCCAGGGAAGAACAGTGACCCTTGACCTAGCTGTATTAAGCCTGCAATCTTGGTAAAAGAGAATTTGCTGAACACTCTGGACCTGATACTGAAAAGTTGAAGGAAGAAACAGCTTGCTTATTACCCTTGTGTTTAAGACCATTTGGACCCAGTTAGGTGGAGATCAGGGAGCTCAGGGCCGTGATCTGGTGACTGGCACTGATTTATGCCACCCAGGTGAGGTGCCCTGAACAGGTGGTCTCCATCCAGACAGACTGCCTCAGTTTCTACACTGGCATTTATGTTAGTGTTGGGTGGAAGCTGGTCCATCTGGGGCTGAAATTGGTAGACGTGGGCAGAGCAGAACTGGCTTCTCTCTTTTGTGCTCTGTCTGGGCCTGCTCTGAAGATGCTTAGGAAGACTCATCATGCCAGCTTACCTACCTTCCACATCCCCTTTCTCCACCTGTGAGACAATGGACCCAGTCAGGAAGATCACTCTTCCCTTCCAGCTCTAAGATTCTTGGATTTTCCTTTTACGCAGTCGAGTGGAAAGAGCCATCAGAGCAGAATAGCCGTCAGAGCGGCTGTGTTAGGTTTTGCTTATTTCTTCCCGTATTGAGTAATTCAACACCCGTCCGTGCCGTCCAGTTCCGAGAACACCTTGGTGGCTTTCAAGCAGTGGCACAAAATCCATAAAGGGCTCAGCCCCTGAGCCCCGTCTTATGTGTAGGTGCAGATTCCTTATCTCTTACATCTAGAATAATTCTGGGGATTTTGATGAAAGGGCCGGCGTGGCTCGCAGCAGGCTCTCACCTGAGCAGGTGTTTCAGAAGGTGGCGCGGGCGCTTCCGGCCTTCAGGGTACACAGGTTAGGGCTTCCCCAGGGCCTCAGGGAAAAACCTTTATTTTGCCGGTCCCTGCTCTCCCGGTCTGCTGCACGTTAACATTCTCCTGGTCCAAATACGGCAGCATCTGCCCAACGTCATTTTCTTCCTTTTGCCAAGAAGCAGGCGCCCAGCTCTGCTTTCCCGGAAAAGGACAGACCTGGAGCCCAGGGTACCCCATTTCCAGCCTTGATGGTGATTGCTTGGGGTCCCTTATCTCATCCCCGGTTAGGACGAGTCGGCACACAGCCCATAAAACATCTCTGCTTCCTGCTGATCTCATGGTTCAGGAGGAGAGGCCGTGCGTGAGGATGAAGACAGACTGGAGTGATAGGCAGGGGTACTCTGGAATATTTCCTTCTACTAAAGAGAGTGACTGCCCTTGTGAAAAGGACATAGCTGCTTTCCGCTGTAGTATAATACCGTGATGCTATGGGGGGGGCAGGGCGGGTGTTGCGTAAGGTGCGTCCATCCGTCTCTCGCCGTCGTGTCTGAGGACATTAATAAGAGGCTTAACCTCGTAGGGCCGCGGGTGATCACAGGACAGCTGTGGACGCGTTCAAAGAAGCAGCGTCTTTGTCTTTTGGCTCCTTGTGGAAAACCCTGGGAAAGCTTGCCCAAGGCCACTTCTTAGGGGATACACTTGGGGACGGCTCTCCTCCCGTAGTTTGATGTCGTTGATTATCATCGGGGAGTTTGCGCCCAGCCAGACCCTAGACTGTGGGTGGCTCTGATGTTCCCAGCTGTGGTCCTGGTCCACTTCCTGGTGCGTGGTGCTGTTGGACCCCGTACGGCTTACTGCCGCTGCCGGCTCTGTGGCTGGCAGGGTCTGGACTTGCAGCCGAGGATGAACAGCCTGGAAGTGGAGTTCTCTCCATCCCAGCAGCCCTCACCTCCTGCGCATTTCTCTCCAGGTGAGGAGAAAAGAACAAACCAATGGAAGGCCAGCTTTTAAAATGAGCTTCTTCTTTAAAACACCAGGGAAAAGTCAGACTTCGTAGAAATCAGAGAGTGAGAAAGTGAGGCCCATAATCAAAGATTTGAGGTGGATTGGGAGAGTTTCCAAAAAATAGTGCTCCAAAGGGAGCAGTACTCAGTATGTGTATTTGAGAAGCTCTTTGTGGTACCACCGCTGCAGGTGGCGTTGTCTCCTCCCGGGCACCCTGTGCTCCCTCCTCTCTACAGGGCGGTCATCCTTCGTGGCTCACCCTGCCGGCCCGAAGCCTCACTCACAGCCTGCTTGGTCGCACCCTACTCCTACTGGCACGGCTTCTCAGACTTCCCGGGTGTTTTGCAGCGGATGTTTGACTGAAGTTGAAGTGCATGGCGGGACTGGCTACTTATCCCGTGAGGCCCAGGGCAAAAGGAACACGCGGGGTCCCTTGCTTGAAAGTTACGAAGGATTTCAGGATGGCGCGGGCAGGCCCAGACAAGCACAGGTCCTCCGGAACTGCACATGGGAAGCCAGCCTGGTGCTCAGCATTGGAGTTTGGAATTAGCAGGCATCGCTTTGGGGGCTCCCTGACTCTCCAGCCCCGTCACGTGAGGGCCCTCGGCCGATCCCTGCCCTGTGATTCAGAAAGAGTCCTTCAGACAGGAACTGCCCGGGGTCTGTGCTCCCCTCCTTCCTGCAGCGGTGGATGTCAGGCAGGGTGCGTTTGTTTAGTGTTTCATCCAGTCTGGTAGGGCGGTCCGTGCGATTTCTCTGGCAGCTCCAGACCTGGCAGCAGACCAGATGAACTCAAGGATGTTGAAGCTTCCCCAGGGCTGGCCACGCCGCTGCCCTGTTGGTGAGCCCACGGGGAGAGGAAGCTGAGCTGGGGCCACGGGGACCTACTTCCCTGGAGTCTGGGATCCATTTGCTCCAGGCAGGAGGCCTGCATCTCAAATTAGGAGGCCCTGCCTGGGCGTCCAGCGTCCTATGGATGTTCTTTGGTGAAGAAAAGAGGGTCCCTGCCCCAAATTATTTTACAACCTCTTTGGGCAAATGTAATGCATGTAAAAATCCCAACGAACTAGAGACCCATGAAAGATACTGATCTTCTCGGACTAGAATGTGCTGGAGACAGTGAGTGCTGTGGACAGGGGAGGGAAGAGATTTCCTTTCCTGAAGGACCAGCTTTTGTCGTATTTCCTGCGCCGAGAGTAAGTCACTCACCAGGGAAGGCCAAGAAGGACCAGATGCCCCGTGATGCCCATCTGCGAGTGTACGGGATGCTGAGTAAAGGTGAATTTATCTCTGGCCAACACGCAGAGGCCTCGGAGCTTCTCCCAGTGAGAGACTTGAGGTGCCGTGGCTCTTTGGGGGCGCTGGGGCAGAGTTGCAGAGGGCAGCCTGGCCGGCGAGGCTTGGGGAGGAGAAAGGCAAGTTCAGGCACTAAAACCTGGGCATTGGGTTAGGAGCAGACACTGGGGAGTGGAAGACAGGGATTGAGACTGTGAACAGAGCCTCTTCCCCCTTTCGCCCTCCTGCCTTCACGCTGGACGGTTCAAGTCCTTCCCTCCCTGACGTGGGAAGCGGCCAGGCGGTGACACCGAGGGCATGGCTTCGGCTGCATGGGCATCTTGGCACACTTGCCGGCGCTGAGTCATCCAGGCAGTGAAGGCGTCTCTTCCGACGTCCTCTCCCACCGTGGCCTCGGGCCTCTGCTGTGTAGGAAATGCGTGCTCTGCCACCAACCTGAGCTATAAACGAGATCAGTGACTCTCTGGACAGATTGGGTAAAGGGGTAGAAGTGGATTTATTAGAGCTGATGGGAGGGGAGAGGTGGGTATCTGAAGATATCGTGAGGGGCTTCTGAGGACGCTGTTAGGGCATTCAGGTACGGGCTTCATCTTTTAAAGTCACAGAGAGCACTTAGCACACGCATCCCTCAAATGAGCATCTAGGGCACCGTCCCAGAGTTCTGTGTGGATGGAAAGCATCTTATCAGTGAGCCTGACTTGGTTGTTTTTTTTAATTGAGGTGTACTTGAGTTACAATGTTGTGTTAATTTCAGGGGTACAGCAAGGTGATTCAACTACATTATATATATATATATATATGTTTAATTTTTCAGATTCTTTTCCATTATAGGTTATTACAAGATATTGCATAGAGTTCCCTGTGCGGTACAGTAGGTGTTTGCGATTAACAGAGGCTGACTTACATAGTGGAAAGAGCATAGGTTTTGGGGGCGGGGGGAAGACAGCTCTGTGTTCAGATTTTAGCTCTGGGACTTACTGGAGCTTAAATTCTCTGGTTTTCCCTATAAAAATCAGGATAAAAATTTCTTGCCAAGTCGTTTTAGAATTAAGCGATAATGTTTCTAAGGTAGCCAGAAGAAGGTCTGGCGCCCTAGAATATAGTAGGTGCCTAATTCATGTTAGGTTTCTTTTTCTTATGAGCATGAAGATGCATGTATTCAGTTAGGGAAAGTTAGAAAGGTGGGAAAAGTCAGCTGTTGAAAATGGCATCTGTGGAGACGTGACCACTTCTCTGAGCTTTTCCAGCTGTCATCAAAATTGGCCATGACCTTGGCGTTTTTAACAGCTATAATTTAGAGCAAGAAGATATCACAGGCTACCTTTGTAGAAATTCTAGAATTTGAGAGTTATGCTTCTGTTTAGTTGTCGATGGGGCCACAGTATAACGTTAGGCTAGCCTGACCATGTCGGGGGTGGGGGGCGGGCATGGAAATTCAGAGCCTGTAGGTCATCCCTGTGTCTCATTTTAGCCAATAACAATTCTCCTCCCACCAAGTCTTCACCAGAACTGCTAACAAGGAGAAAAATCGACCAGCTTGAGTTTCCTCACCTTTCATTCTTCCCTGCTTATCCTCAGCAGAGGTGCTAATGAACAGTGAAATGGCCAAAGGCTGGGCTGCTCTCAGGGCCGAGAAGCACGCTAATCCACCCACTGGATGGTCGGTGTGAGTCACTGAATTAACTCTCAGAGAAAAGAACAGACAACTCCACCTGCAGTGCATTGTCAGAAGCTAAATTAACACGTTAGAGGCAAAGCTTTCAAGTTCCCTTTTTAATCCAGTGGTAGATATTTCGGGACACCACGCTGTGAAGGAGTTAAACCATCCTAAGGATATCCAGGGATTCTCACCCCCTCCTCGCCTCTCCTCTTTACATCACAGGATGGAATCAGAGAAACCAAATCGACTTCTCTGAAAATAAGGACCATTGAGATTGTTCTCCCAAGCCCCGAGCCCAGGGTACTCCCTAATCGGAGAGAAATGCACGACCCAAGTGTTTTGACCTTGGCCCTTTGCCAGGTGAGCCCAGTCCCAGTGAGGGAGAGGTGTTTTATTATCCGCCTTCAATTAACCACTGTACGGAGAAGCACTGTACCGTAATGAGTGGCGTGGTGCCCAAAGTTTGGTGTTCATCACGGTCACCGAGAGGCCTCTGAAAAACAGTCTGCTGGGCCCTTCCCCTAGAGTTTCTGGCTTACTGGGTCTGCTTGGGACCAAGAATTTGCAAATCTGAAAAGTTCCCAGGTTCCAGGGACCACACCTTGAGAACCATGGGTGTCGTGGATGAGAAGATGAACTCGGGAATCAGACACCTGGGTCTGACCCCCCCCCCATCAACTCTTACCTGACGGTTGTGTGACTGGGTAGTTGGAGCTGACATAATCGCTTTATCGACGTTTCCTCGTGTATAAAATGGGAATACTGTTATCTCATAGGCTGGAGCATTAAATGAATGAACACAAGGTAAGCCCTTACTTAGATTATAGCCTGCCGTATCTTATGTGTTCAATGCAGCCTAGCACGCACGACGCAGTTATAGGTCCCTGTAACAATGAATACAATGGCCAACATTTATTGAGCACTTACTGTATGCCAGAGACTAAGCACTGTACAAGGATGATCCCGTTTAATGTGCACAAGCCTCTCCTTTTCTCACTTCCTGCTTCCCACTTCCCTTCTTTCTATTATCCCTTCCCCTCCTACCTGCCTCCCATTCTCTCGTGCTCTCCATAATCAGTATTGTAACAACATTAGTAATATTCTCAAGAAAAAAAAATACACATTTGTTGTCATCAAGTGTGACCTCCAAGAGTCTGAATCTTTGAGGACCACCCCCTTCTTTGCCTTGGTGTCCCAGGGTGGTACCAGACACCCAGTAGGAGTTTGGTGAGCGTTTATTACATGAATCCTGTCATCCTTACAGATCCATCAGGGTTCCCTTCTGATCCTTCATCCTGTCCTGCTTCCCCTTGACCAACACATTGGTGAGTTTAGCCTCTGCCCTTTCTTCCCCCCAATGCAGGCCCCCTACGCCCAGGCAAGGTGGTATCACCAACCGTCTACAAAGCTCTCCTTTTACTTGGCTGCTACCTGGAGTGAAATGAAAATTTTTCAAGCAGGTCCTCCCTAGGATAAGGCAAGTTGTCCTTGAGAGCCTCCCGGAAGCCTGTGGGGACCCCTGGTTGGGGAAGGGGGAGCCCACACTCCCGAGGGCCCCTGGAGTGAGAGCTGGCCACCTGAAGCCACCCTGTGCTCCCTGACCCAGCGGAGCTGATGCTTCCCTACAGCAGCTTCCCGCGCCCTGCGCCCCGCTGCCGGTCAGCCACCGGTCAGCCTGACTCTTGGTCTTGTAGGGAAGTGGGTTGCCAGGTATCACCCAGTTACAGTTGGTTTAAACTTGCCATTACACTGGGACCGCTTCCAGATTGCAAGCAGGTCAGCCGCCCAGGTCTCCGGTCCCTCATGCAGCTTGGGTTTCCCTCAGATGGGTCCTGATGGGGGCTAGTTTTGCACAGTCGATGTGGCCAGGGCTTACGGCAGGGTTTAAGGTTTCCGCATACAGCCTTCCACGCAAGGCATGTTCACGGCTCTTCAGTATTTGGAGCCGATCATGTGGGTGGATCTGTGCCAGTCAGTGCTGGGGGAAGTTACCCCCGGGGGAGAGTCGGAAACTATGTGATGTTTCAGGGGTCCGTCTTCTCGTTGTTCCCCTTTGCTTGACCCATGACCGGGTGTTCCAGAAACATTGATCGAGAAGCTACTGTGTGCCGGGCCCTCTGGTACGTCCTAGTGGGGGGGGGTGGGGAGGATACAGAGACGGACAAGACCTGCCTTTCGGGATGCGTTTATTTCTGCTCTGTGTATCAGCAGAGGGTCGAGTTGGTACAAGAACAAAGAGTTGGCGGGGGGGGGACGGACCTGAGAAACGATAAGCCTTAGAGACGTAGGAAGAAAGTCTTAACTGTTTAGACAGTTCATTAAGGCATTTGTAGTAGCTGCGTAGCTAGACGTGGGACCTGTCTGGCTCTGTGGGCCATGCACGAGACCTTCACAGCCTTCCCACACTGCTTTTCACCAGGCACTTTGCGTTAGCATGAATCTGGGTAGGGGAGACCCTCCTTATTGTCTGACACCAAGGTTCCAGGTGGGGCTACTCCAGTGTCCACACAGGTGGGCCTTGCCCTCCTGCCCTTGGGTTCTCCAGCTGTCCATCTGGGAAGACTGGAGTCTTAGGGCCACGCATTTTTTCCATCATAAACTGGCTGCCGCCTGCTTCCTGCCCATTTCCCCATCAGGTTCACCTACTGTCAGGGCACATCTTTTCTCCAGGATCCATTTGCTGCCTGGAATGGGCAGAGAGTTTTTAAGACTTATATTTCTTTCCTTTTCTTTACTCAATACCTAGTCTGGTGCTAAATACTTAACGTCCCATGCTGTGAATATGGGTGGAATGGATTGGACAGAATTCCAAGTTTGAGTTGCAGGAAAATTCTTTGGTTTTGCATTGCACATTGCCTAACATGAGAGAAGGTACTGACAAGGACCTGGCAATCCTGAGAGCTTCTCTGGAGTGACATTTGCCTTAAGTGTTGATCTGTTTTGTAAGAGACCACGATGGGGTTTCCTTTTGACCTATTTCAGCAAGGTTACGTGTGTGAAAGGTCCATCTCAAAGGCAGTATATATTTTTTAAATTTCAGAATGGTGTTTGCAGGCTGAATTACAGCTTCCTCTTCTTTGTCCTGCAGGACTCACATATACACTCTCTCTTAGTGTCTGGTTTTCTGTGTTATGTTGAGTGTGTGTTATCTATCCGTATGAGTCGCTTCGGTGGCCTCAAGGGTGGGGGGAATCATGTCTTACCATTTCCGAGTACCAGTGTGGCTCCACAGTGCCTCTCCCTGGCACATAGTAGGTGCCCAGGAAATGGTTATGGGCTCGCCAAGTGTCCTCGAGAGAAATGCACTCAAGAAGCGATCACATGAGTGGATAACTTGGCTTCTGAGAGTTCTTAAGGGCATTCCAGGTGGCAAAGAGGTGTGTTAGAAGAAGGGGCATGAGGTACTGATGGGTCAGAGGGGAGATCAGCTGTATCCAGCGCTCATGGTAGTTTCCTCGGGAAGCATTACCAGCGGTTACGAGAAGTGGGGGAAGTGATCCACGTGTTCAGTACTCTGGGCCGCAGTTGTCAGGTTGGGCACCCACTGTGCACACAGCTCGGGCAGTGGGTAGGAAAGATGAAAACGACATGACTCTTCACAATCTAAGTGGGGAGATAATGTAGGAACACGAAGTAATTGAAAAGTACAAATCAGTTCAGGCTGGAGAGAGGAAGGCAAATGCCTCCTGTGTGCCAGACGTTGTGTAATTCTGAGGCGGAAGTCTTTGACACACACACACACACACACACACACACACACACACACACACACACACGACTTCATTTAATCTGCCCAGCCTTCCAAGATTGGCATCTTTATCTCCAGTTTACAGACGAGGAAACTGAGATTCAGGGGCCGGGTCCCTTGTGCCATGTGACACAGCTCACAAATGTCAGTGCCAAGATTTGAACTTGTTGTCGGGGAAGAGACAGACTCAGACGTGTGGAGGGTAAGCAGACCGTGCACGGGCAGGGGGAGAAGGACACCAAGCAGAGCCCTGAGGAGGTAGCCTGCCCTGGACAGTAAATAAACACCACTGGCATGACAAGCTGTTGAACGTGGAGTTTGCCTGACTCTTCCAACAGGGAGCCTGGTACGGAAGGAACCTCGTATGACACAAACGTGCCCGCATCCCGTACGCCCATCCCTTAGGGCCCTCTCCCCTTAGAGGCAGTGTAGCTGGGGGCTTCCTGTTCTATTTGTGGTGTCCGAGTTCCCTTCGATCATTTTACGTCTCTGTGTTCCTCATCGCCCTCATCCATGTCACGCATGAAGTCACTTGAAAGGAATAATAATTCTAGACTCAGAATAAATAAGAAATAAGAAGAGCTGAGAAAATACAGCCTCCAGCGTATAGTGGAGCTGGCTTTCCAGTTACGAGGCGTGATTACAAGTGTGGGGAATACGCCTGACTTACATCGTTCTAAAAAGTGAAGGAATCAGTGTCTTGAATGTCCTGTAGAGGCTGCATCACACACGTGGGGGAGAAGCCCAGGGCCTGGTGGTCCACAGCTGTGTGAGGCTGCTCTGACCAGGTGGCCCTCAGATACTCCACGGGAGCTGACCTTGGCAGGAGAAAGCGGCTCTATTTCCAGTTACGAGCCCCGGTGAGCTGTAATTCAGTAAATGGGGCTCGTGTAAAGGCTTCTGTTGCCCGTTGATTCCTCCCTACTGCTGGGTGTTCATTCAGGATGGATTGTACACTAGCAAGAACTGGTACGTCTCACAAGAGAACGGTCTACACCTTACACAATCGGATTCCTGTACTTTGTGGTGGTAAAGGAGATGGGGCTAGCATTGAGGCCACCTGGAGATGCCCCCAAGTTACGATTATGACACTGATTTTACTGTTGAATTGGACCATAGACATTTATAATGAAAGGAAATCATTTACACTTATTTATTGTTTATTAAACGTTTGGACCACTTTAAAAGGTTTTTGAAATGGAGCCTTTTTGCATAGCAACCAGTACCTGTACCGGACCTCTTCAAGTCCTCAGCCCTGCGCTCACCATTTGTTCCGTAGCTGTTATCGATGTTTATTTACAATTTAATATTCTACTCTTAGCATCGTTTAATACCAAAATAATTATACGTGCTATTCTTATGTAGGGCTTTATAGTTACAGAGCCCTTGGTGTGCGTTATCTCTGTTAATTTTTTGACTCTGACCTTCCGTGGAACTGACGGGCAGCAGTTTTAAGGTTCTGTTTCTAGACTGACTTCTGCTCAGGTGTGAGAAACCATAGCAATCAACTTGAACTACCTTTAGCCTTATCACTGCTTCCTGCTCAGGCAGGTTAAGGTCTGCTAAAGGAGCAGTTGCCAGATGGCCAGCCCTACCAGTTCGTGGCCTAGAAGGGGCAGCTGTCGGTTGAACTTTGCCCGTGTTCTCTGGGTTTTATCTGATCTCTGGCTGCACTCCTGTGGGTGGGAGCGTTAGGCTCAAAGACCTGTTCAGAGGCTTTGTGCCTTTAACCGCAGACCCTTTCTGCCATCTTGGAACAGATGGGGGCGGGATTGCAGAGTGGTAGGTTTGGGTTCATGCCTAATAAATGGACTCACCCAGCATCGAAGCTGGTTGCTCCGTGGCAACCTTTACTATGAACGAAAAGGAGGTTGACAGGAATAGCTCGTTTCCCATTCTTCTTTGGTGAGATTGCTTGCAGTTTGAGGATTCTCTCCTTAACCTTGAGGCAATCTCAATAGGACTGACTCATACCACGGGTTAGCTAGTGGTCTCTGACCTCTGGTTCCTACAGTCTTGACTTTGGTTAGATACCATCTTGATCTCTGGAAAGAACTGTGCCCTGGGCTACTGTTCTATTGATTCTCCTCTCCAGGAAATAACTGGTGTCTTTCAAGATTTTTCTTGTACCTTACAGGCCTGAAGTTGAAGGTCATCTCTTTTGTAGTGAAAAAATAACCATCTTCCCTGTGGTGTGCCGGATGTGAGGGTCCAGGCTGGAAGACTAGCTGTCCTAGGTTCTATCCCTAGGTGTTTGTTTGTTTTGCTGATTCACAAAGGCATTTAATTTCTCTCTCCTACCTTTTCTAGATCTGCAAAATAAAGAGGGGATTTCATGAACATATTATGTGCTGTGGGGCGGGGGGGATTTTTCTGTGCAAGTGAAACTGAGTATTGATGCAAGCACAGGACTTGCTGCCAGCTTCAAGGGGTGCATTTTACTCTCTCTGGAAAGAGACCAGCAGTAACGACAGAAACAGTACATTTGACTTAGACCTTACTTGACAACCCTTCCCTTACCATCCTGAAAAACATACTCCACCATTTAAGGGCTCAGCAGCAGGCTTTTGGCAAAGCCCGTGGCTTACGCATGCCTTTGTAGGCCTTTGGGATTGTGGTGAGAAAACCTTACCCCTCTCTTGCTTCCTGATACCTTGGCATTTGGGAGGTGTCTGGAAGGAAAAGTGGCAGAAAAGCAGCATAACCTGCTTGATGAGTCTTATATAAACAGAGGAAGTCCAATAAGGCTCCTGGTCTGGAATTGCTAAACTCAAAGAGGCCAACGTACTGTGTACAAAAGTACAAGTCACTAAGGCTCCCAGGAGGCCCACGTGCACGAAGGACCCAGGGTTCTAGGGACTGAAGGTCCATCGCAGCACAGGGGGAGAGCTGAGTTCAATGACCGTGGACTCTTTGGTGAGGTGGCATTATGACCGGGACGGGCCGTGTTGCTGGGTGGATGGATGTCTGACGGTGTTCGGGCTCTGCTTCCCATGACCCTTCACGTCAAGTCCTCTAGACTTCACCCTACGGGTGCAGATGCCGGTGTCGGCAGTTCCCTCTACTCAAGAACGTGGCGGGATTTGTGTGCTTGGCTCCATTTCCCCCTTTTGCTTTGGAGGGTATGGCAGTCAGAGCATTAGAGTGGAAGTGGACGGAGAGAAAGCCTCCCCCTAGGGTCCTCTGTGGCCCACCATTTGGCCTTCCCTAGAAAATTACTTTATATTCAAATCGCGCTTCTAGGAGATGAGAAGAGGTGGAAGAGTGCCTTTCTCAAATGTGAGTAGAGGGCAGCTTTAAGCTGTCCTTGTGAGTAGGGGAGACCATTGACATGCTCCCTGGTGTAACCCCTTCCTTGACTTAAGACCCTTTCATTCCAGGCTGAGTGCCTCCTGTGTATTTGGTGACCCAGAAAAGGAGAAAGTGAGGCTGCCTCTGGGGCACTGCTGCTCTCTGTGATTGGGAAGGACTGCCCCGGAGAAATGACTCAAATGTGAGGTTTTATGTTAGGGTGGCTTGCTTTCTCCATTGCAATAAGAAGAATCAGGATTAAGTCCAAAACCCACCTTTTGATCTTCGGGTGACTGTGAAAACTAAAATGAAAATGTATTCTCCTTATTCAGCGTTGTATTCTCAGCACCTGTCAGAGTGTTTAACGACAACAGAAACTTTTTTTATTGAAAATACAACTAGATGGCTGAATGCATGGGTGCTACTTAAGTGTAAGTATTTGTCTTTTCTAATCAGATGGTTTTCTACTTGCCCCAAATTATATGTACAAAGAATTTAGGATGCTTATGGAGAAAAAATGAGGGCTGTTCGTCTCTCCATAATATTTCTGTCTGACAGCAAGAGCTGGCTAAACTTTAGAAGTCTTTGGAGGTTTTGAAATTCCCCACTGTTATTCTTATGAGAAGAAAGAACGGTTTTGTTTTTTTTTCTTCTATCTTCTTGGCCAATAAGGAAAAGCAAATTTCAGAAAAACATGGGACGGAACAGGAAGTGTTCAGAGATTTAGTCATACTTGTTAGGTATGAAAAAGCCCCACTGCATTCTCATATTGTTTCTTTTATGGACTTAACACTTCCTACTTTGAGAATACCTTCCTCCCCCAGGGCTCAAGGCTCTTTACAGTCATTAATCTTCATTTCGCCTCTTTTTGTAAAAACTTGAAATGTTAACTACCGCTTAGCTGGTGTCATACCAGCTAAAACGTCCAGCTAAATGCATTTTATCTACATGGGTCCATTAGCTCGGTTGAGAATGTGGCCCTACTTAAGGCAATAGGGAGACCAATTTGTCCTGGTTTCTCTGGGACTTTCCTGGTTTTAGCCTTGAAATCCCACATCCCAGGAATCACCTCCACCCCAGGTCAACCAGGATGGTGCATCTTCCAAGAAAGCAACCATGAGGGTCACCCTGCGTGGCCTTGCAGTCCTGACCTTCAGCCTGGCCTGGTGCCTTAGAAATGACCTAGGAGGTACTGTGTGAGCAGTGCGGTGCACACCTTTAATGCCACTTGGTAGAATATTCAAAGCACACGGCCGTGGAATCAGGGAAAGTCACCATAAGTAGGGATATCTTTGTGCCTACAAGTTAAGAATTCTGGTTTCTTGGTTGTGGTTTGTTTTTTCCTCCTGTCTACCCTTTTTCTCTTTACAACAGAATATGGTGAAAAACGAAAACGAGAACTGATCACTACCTGATTTCTGAAACAAGAAGTGTGATTGCAGATACTTCTGTTGGTCTCAGATTTTCCATCTGAAAAATGAGGATGCTGGTCTCGATTTCTAGGGTCCCTTTCTGCTCAAGCTTGCTGTCAGGAAAGAAGCAGGAAGTAAGGAAGCCAGAGAGGCCAGAAAGAAAATGGACTCCATGTCCTTCACTAAGCTCTACTCACAAGCAGGACAGTTTCCTTTCAGTATAAATCTCCCCACCCCTTCTTTTCCTTCATCTGTCGTTTGAATGTGCCGCTTTTTCAGGAGTGGGCAGCTGCCCTGGTTCTCTGGCTGTACCTGACGCACAGACATCCCTTCCCCTTCCTGCCTCTGGGCAATCTAAAGCAACTCTTGTTCTCCCAACACCCCTCCACTGGGCCTAAATACATCATCCCAGATGTCAGAATATGCTCTTTTCTGTTTAAATTGCTCGACTCCAGGTTTGCAATCGCCTTGTGAACCACTAGAATTTTCAAAAACTTTCTAATCTATCTTTTTTACCATCTTATCTCCCCTGAGTCCATGGTACCACGTTTAATTTTGCCAAAGATCCTTACTCCTCATTTTGGGGGAGAAAATGTAGAATCATGGCTTTGGAATTTGACCTACCTTGATTCAGATTCTAGCCCCACTTTGTTGTGTGACATTGGAAAAACCAGGTTCTTGTAGCTCACTGAGACTTGGTGTCTTCCTTTATGAAACAGAAAGGTATCATATCTTATACATCTGACACATAGAAGGTGCTGAGTCTATTTGATGGACCATTTCATTTTCCCTTAGCCCTTCCTCCTGCACCACGCTCCCTGACACCTCACCCTGTTTCCATTCTTTCCCTTCTGTTTAATTTCAGAGGTTACAGAAAAGGTGTGTGTTACAGGTAGAGTGAGTGCACGCTGATTGAGTAAGTACCTCAGGCCCTCCTCCTGACGACTCATACTGGGCTACACCGCCCCTGAATGTTTATGCAACCAACTGGGAAAGAGGTGTCATTAGCAAGAACCAGTTACCTCCATGCGAGGAACGAAATGTGCTCATTATTAGAGCGACGCAGGCGCCTCCCACACCACCCGCCCTGTGCTCCGGGATACTGAAGAGTTGGTCCGCGAATCCAGGTGCAGCTGATGCTGAGAGGAGGCCGCCTGCCCCCTGATCCCCACGGCAGACGGCTCGGCTTGATGCTCCAGCTGTAGCCGTTCACGTGCTCCTCCAAAGCAGCAAAGGCGCGTTTTCTCTTTGGGCAGAGCGTGGGTAACAGTGTCACAGAAAGTACAGTGAGTTCTCTCTCCTCGAGTATCTACCCAATCCAGAGACAGGGATCGTCTGATCGTCCTAGGACGCGCAGACCTAGCAGTGGCCACTTCCGCATGTTGCGGCGTCTTTATTGGAACTGAGTCTTTTGATTTCCTTTTTCCCTATTTTTTCCTGCTTGAAAACAGATGGTTTGCAAAGGCACTTGATAGTGACTTAAGCTCTCTCATGGGCAGTAGGTTTACACGACCATTTGTGTCTTTCATCACACAGTCCTCTGTGTAATTATGTGATATCTTGAGCCTACCACAGATGGAGCCCCTAAGCCACCTCAAAAGTGACGGTCTTTGTATGTGTGCGTATCTGTATGTCCTAAAGAGTTACCACCATGCTGGCACGTGTTCTTGTCATTGATGCTTGTTAAGCTTTTTATGTGCTAGGCCCTGTGCTGAGTTCTAATGTGTTTTCTCCTTTACAACCTTTTGAGAGAGATAGAACCAGTGTTATCGTTATCCCATTTTATAGATGAAGAAACTGAGGTGTGGGGAGCTTAAGTCACTTGTCCAGAGTCAGTGCAGTAAGTACAGGAGCCAAGATTCAAAACAAGCCTGAGTATTCCAAGCTATAGCTCTTTACCACCACTGTGTAGGCTCAAAAATATTTTTAGAACTGAATGGAGAAATCTAAGGGAAGGGAAAGCACGGTCCCTAGATTTTAATGTCTTTTGTGATAACCATACGACATCTTTCGTCTCTTTCAAATGTCGTTGAAATGAAACTTGAAAGATTCCATTTTTCATCTTCTGCTTAGTAAGAATGAGCAGATGTCTTGGTCATTTGTGATGTGTGTCCCAAAGTTGGCCCCTTGTAGTGACACTGGTTTCTGCTTCCAAGCCGCCTCCTTCCTTCCAGCTCCTTGGGTACCAATGTTTATCTGCTGCCTAGTCCACCTGCCCCTCCGGGGGTGTTCGTAGGCCCACCTATGTTCACACGGCAACTTCTACTAAAAGAACCTCCACCCCAACATGGGCACAGATCGGGGGTCGTGGACCTCTGAGTGAATAAGCCTCAGGCTTCTTGATGCCCGTGTGAGCGAGGGCTGTATATTTATTTATTTATTTGGTTGCACCAGGTCTTAGTTGTAGTAGGTGGGCTCTTTAATTGTGGCAGGTGGGCTCCTTTGTTGCAGCTCTCGGGATCCTTAGTTGTGGCTCCTGGGCTCCTTAGTTATGGCTCTACAGCTCCTTAGTTGCGGCACGCAGACTCTTAGTTGCGGCATGCATGTGGGATCTGGTTCCCTGACCAGGGATCAAACCTGGGCCCCCTGCACTGGGAGTGTGGAGTCTTTTTTGTTTGTTTGTTTGTTTTTTTGTGGTACGTGGGCCTCTCACTGTTGTGGCCTCTCCCGTTGCGGAGCACAGCCTCCGGACGCGCAGGCTCAGCGGCCATGGCTCACGGGCCCAGCCGCTCCGCGGCATGTGGGATCTTCCCGGACCGGGGCACGAACCCGTGTCCCCTGCATCGGCAGGCGGACTCTTAACCACTGCGCCACCAGGGAAGCCCGGGAGTGTGGAGTCTTATCCAGTATGCCACCAGGGAAGTCCCTGGAGTACTTCTTAGGGAGATCAGAGTTGGTTGGTCACCTAACGTGATTTCTAGAATAGTATGGATGGGGTAAGGCTAAAATCACCTAACAAGATTTCCAGAATAGTATGGGTGGGGTAAGGCTAAAAAAGGGTAGACCCGTACCAGCACCCAGATATCCATGTACATGTGTCTCCTTCAGAGTTTCCAAAGTAGTCACTTAAAAGACAAAACATTTCCTTGAATCGTACCCCCCTTGCTTGGTGCCAAGGAAGAAAGGACCTAGGTTTTGCTGTCCATAGGCTCCGGGTTCAAAGACTGGCTTGTAACTTATTACCATCATGTAAGTTATGCAGCGTTGCTGAATCCCAATTTTTTTTTAAGTTTTTTTAAAATAGGGATTTAAATGTCATGCTTATTTGATTGCTGGGAAAATTCAGTGAAATGTGATACGTATCTGTTCCATAAGGGTTGACAGTAAATAATACTTTCTTTTCCTTTCCCCTTAAATCATCTTTTCCCCTTTGGACATTAAGTTCCTTAAAGAAGACAGAGGGTTTTTTTTCCTTACTCACCTCCATATTCTCAGCATCTAGCAGTACCAGACATGTATTTGTTGAATCAAAGAAAAATCTTTCGGAAAGGTCTTCAGATCATTTGTTCATTCACTCACCAGTCGTTAGTCGTGTATGTATAGTGTATCAGGCACCGTACATGGAGGAATTCAGTTAACAGCACAGACACAGTCTGTGTGCCCACTCTTTTCTAGTCTAGCTGGGAGAGAAACATTTCACAGATAATTAGAGCAATGAACAACTTCGGTCCTCGAGGTGGGAGTTAAGTTTTGGACATAGCTGTCATCATTTGGCCTCAAGTCCAATGGTAAGGCTTCCAAGCTATACTTGAAACTGTTCTTGGTCAGATCCAAGAAATAGCAATAAACTGGTACCTGTTGTTGCGTCTGAACGTCCCGAAAGAGGTGTCTTTAAAGTATTTTGGAGGAATGATGGCAGCATTGGGATGAGTATAAGCACATTATTAAGTCTCTCTCTTGAGAGGCAGCAGCAGCGTTGATGAGATGGGATCCTTGGAGGGAAGGTGTTCCAGGAACGTGGACCGACCTGGAATAAGGCCTAAGGACAAGTCGCATTAACTGGGTCATGGGGCAGCGAGCGTGTCTCCTGGAGAGGAGGAGACAAGGAGAAGGGCAGTGCTGGCTGCTTGTAGCAAGATTTCTATGTAGACAGTTGGACTTAAAACTGTGTCCAAAAGTCACTAGATGGCCCTAGGGGAAAACACGGGACAAGAGGTGAGTTTGTGTTGGCATCGAGAAATGCACTGAGTGAGATTGTCTAATAAGTCTTATTCATTCATTCAGTAAACATGTGACGAGGGCTGCTGTGAGCCAACAGGCACTGCCCTGGGTGTGAGGGACATGGTGGGGAGCAGAACAGGCAAGGCCCCCTGCTCAGGACGAGCTTTCTGCCAATGACAACCTTCCCGTCTGGGTGAGAGGGCTCCAGTGTGGTTTGGGGGGTCTGAGAAGCACGTGAAGGTGAGATGGACCCCCAGCCGTGGACATGGACACAGGAGAATGAAAGTCCAAGGAACTATGAAGGAGGAGACCCAGATCCAAAGTCAATGGCAAGGTCTGCTGAGGCCGTCAGGCAAACATGGGCTGGAGAGACTTGACCTGGCATAAAGCAGGATGGGAAGTCCCAAAGGGGGACCCACAGCTGAGTCTCTGGATGGGGAGGAAATGCTAAAAGCTCTGGGTCAGGACGGTAGAGTAAAAAACCTACAGTCTCTAAACACCCTTATTGAATTAGAAAGTGCGTATTGACAGTGGTTTGAACTGAGTGGGAGTTTTGTTTAGGTCTTAGGATGCTCGGGGCCATTCAGAGATTCCCAATTGACCAGTGTTTGTCCTGTAATCTGGATGTAACACACTCGAGGCCAGCCTCTAGAAATTCGACTGATGTAGTTTTCTAGTCTGAACTGAGGAAAATTGTACCCATTCTTCTCTTCCCAATGATCTAATGTCTAATGTTTGTACATAAAAGGGTATAATGTAGTGAGACAGTGCATCTTAATTTTTTTCTTTTTTTTTTTTTTTTTTTTTTTTTGCTCTGGATGAAAGGAATGGGCAAGTGAATCAGCACGAGTCTTTGGACCTCGGTCTGAAAGCTCTGGAAACCATGGCATAAGAATAATAACACCATGGTTGGCACGGCCTTTTTTTTTTTTTTTGCGGTACACGGGCCTCTCACTGTTGTGGCCTCTCCCGTTGCGGAGCACAGCCTCCGGACGCGCAGGCTCAGCGGCCATGGCTCACGGGCTCAGCTGCTCCACGGCATGTGGGATCCTCCCGGACCGGGGCACGAACCCGTGTCCCCTGCATCGGCAGGCGGACTCGCAACCACTGCGCCACCAGGGAAGCCCATGGCATGGCCTTTTTACCTATTTTAACTGAATCAGTTTACTCAGAACCTTATCAATCAGTGAGCACAATTGTCTCCATTTTGTAGCTGAGAAAACTGAGGTTCAGGTCTGCACCTCCCCCCTTTTTGTAGTTTTTGTAGAGGGAAGAATCATTGCGGAGGATATGGGGGACTGTTTGTTCAGGCTTCTACTTACGTTGTTTTCTAGTCTTGCCAGTAGGGGAGAGCAGATAAGGACGGTTAGCATTGGTAAAAGCGTACGTACAAGTTTCGTTAAAACTGTAAGGTTAGTTTTAGTAAGAGGCTGAGTATTTGGGGGAAGGGGATGTGCCTTATCAAAGGTCCTTACGGAACATGCTTCCTTTCAAGAAGGTCCTTCAGGTGGAACGTCAGTCACAGCCTAGGGAGCCTGTGTCCCTTTTCAACATCTGCTGTACCTATTGTGTGGAGTCAGGTCAGGCAGGTGAGGGCGGGTCTGAACCAGACTTGCTCTCAAGGGCTGTTGAATCATGTCTTTTACTCCTTATGGAGCCTTTCTTCTGCTGTAATTCTGTTTTCGTCTAATTAGATACACATTTCCTCTGATGAGGGCAAGCTATCTTTTGAGAAGTCTAAACCTCGATTTTATGGTTCAGGGTCCTAGATGGTAGAAATAATTAGTATTCAACCGCGTGCCCCAGAGCTTTAGGAGTTACAGCTGGCTTATATTTCTGGGCATCTCCTAAGGATTGTGGCCAAGTTCAGGGATGACCCAGATGAGGAAAGGTTGCGATGCACAGTGACTGTTCGTGTTGGGGAGGAGAGCTGAAACTCTGCAGAGTGACGTCCTGCACGAACTCGTTTTCCAGCTCCCAGGGAACTTGGATGGGTAGTTAAAGGAAGAAAGAGAGAGAGAGACATAATGAGAGAGAAGAAGAAAGTAAAAGACTTGACCTCATGGAGCCTAAACTCCTGTGTATTTTTGCTGAGTGTTGCGAGCTCATTGTCTCTGAGTACAGGGGCAGGAAGGACCTCTAGCCCCTTCGTCCTTCTCTGTAAATGGCTGTCAGTCTGGATGAATCTAATGACTGACTGTTGCAGTTGGAGAAATGAAGGACGAGGAACATGGGTCATCTGTAGCCCTTGTCCGTCCAGAGTTTAGGATGTTTCTGAAAGGATGTGCGAGCGCGTCCCACCTCGTCCTCCACTCATCCCCGGGCCATGCTTGCTGCCCCAGGATCTAACCTGCTGTGTACGATATGGTCACTAGCAGCTCCATGAGGCTATGAGCATTACAGGTGGCTAATGCAGTAGAGAAACTGAATTCTTGACCTGTTTAGTTTTAATCAATTTGAATTTTAAAATGTACTTGAGTCATTTATTAAAAATCTTTAAAAATTTATTTGGAACAGCATTGGGTGTGCAAATTTACCTTTTCGGCTGTAAATTCTGTGAACTATAAACACAGATCAAGTATTTGCAGTGAAAATTTAGTGTCTGATTTGAACTGTCACGTAAACTAGACAGTAAATTTCAAGGACTTAGTATAAAAAAGTAATATATCTCAATAGCTTTATATCTTGAGTATACGTTGAAAGAATACTTTGGATATGTTGGGTTAAATGTAATATATTATTTAAACTAATTTCATCTGTCTCTTCTGCATCAACTAGAAAATGTTAAATTACACATGTGGCTTGCATTATATTTCTGTCAAACGTGCCTGTCTAGATAACGCCTTAGGGCATCCATTGGAAGTGTGATTAGGACTTCCTATGGGAAGTTGCTAGACTTCAAAAGTTAGAGACACATTTTCCCCGTTGTGTTACTGTGGTCTTTTCTATGGATGGGTTTATGACATTTGAGGGTTGGAAAATGGGTTTTAATAAGAGTAAGTTCATTGAGAAGATAGTTTTCTTCTGTTCGTCAGAATGATTTTCAAATGCTTTTCACCCACTCAGAAACCACGGATTCTCATGAGAACAAAGAACTGTAAACTACATCAGTGCTTTGTCATTTGTGTCTGCCTGGTTCATTCACCTTTTCTTCAGGCAGAAATCTTGGGGATTGTCAGCATAGATTTGATTGGCTTGTGGCAGGGAATATAAAGGAATACAACTAGAGAGGAATTCCATAGCAATGAAGGAAATATTAGCCTTTTCCTAAGCTCCTGTTTCAACCCTACAAGCTCCAAGCGATTTGTAGAGTCCGTATTTCAACTTTTGGCTAAACTTTCCAGATCTTCCTATTGATAGGTTTCAGTTGTTGGCAGCTCCATGTCAGAACTGTTGACACCACTGGTGAGGCTTGGCTAGCGATGCTGTAGCAGGCTTTCACAGGGTAGCTTGCAAGTTGCTTCTGAAAAACGCAAAGAGAATTACTGCCCACTCTAGGCCTTTCAACACCTGAGTGAATTTCAGATGATAAAGCCATCTCGATGCCACAGTTCTATCAGTGTTTTAGAATTGTATTTTGCTTAAAGGAAGAAGAGATAAAATACTAATAACATCAAGATGCTTGGAAACTGTTGAAAGTTTTGTTGTATTGGAAGGACTTCAGTTTCCTGGGGCTTCTTTGGAGAATGATTTTTATCAAGGAATGAATGAATAAATCAGCTAGGTTCTTAAGTGAGCTACGCTTCCCCTTAAGGGCCACTTTATACACAGACTTTATCATGATGACCAAGAGTTTAAACAACACTAGAGACAGAAGGTGTAACTCCAGAGAAAGATGACATCTTTGGGTGTAGGACTCTGCTCCCTCCAGAGCAGTTATGGGATTCATTCAAGAATCTTGTCAATCCTTCCACCTCAGTTCCTACATCTGTCAAGTAGGTTTTGTGCTGGTTTTGGTGATATGACTCCTAGGGGTGTTAGGAGGACATGGCGGCATGTCATGGAAGGACTTTCAACTGTCTTGGTGAAGACCTTAGCAGGCTGGGGATTTCTACTAGTTTAGTTCCAAGATTTTATTAAGAAGTCAGCTGCTTGGAGGTCAAGACCTTCCTCCAGATTAGAGTCAGTTGACAGTTCATGTGCAAAAATAAAGACCTAATCACTAGTAGCAAGGTTACTTTGGGGAAAAGATGTATCCCACTCGCCATTTTCGAGTGGCACTCAGGCAGCCCTGACAGCCGTCATGGGGATCATGCATCTCACCTGGGGAAAAGAGGCCCCCTGGACTCCAAGCTGCTGGATTCTTGAGCCAGAAAGACGGGGTCTGGGGCCTGAACACATGAAGACAGACAGACCCTTCTGGGTGTGGGAAGGGGGAGGGAGGGCAATCCGGAAGTGGAATGCGTTTTCGTTCCCTCTAGCTTCTCCATCATTACCCTTGTCTCGGCCATGCTACCCACGTCAAGCGCAGCCGGTGCTGAGAACATGGGCTTCAGGTGGAGCTCCGGAAAGTGAAGCTGAGCAGCCTCCCGGGGGGTGGGGCTGGGGGAACTCCAGAGGCAGTTGGGAGGGAAGAGGAACCACTGCAGACACACCTGTCTGGGACACTTGTTCCTTTGTGGGCCAGGTAGTCATCAGGCGGGAACTTCCTGTATTACACCGATAATCTCTACTTTATGGTTAAAGGCAGAACAATAGTAGTTTACTCAGGAGGGAAGGACAGTTAGCAAATGGGTTAATAAGGTTTCTAAGAAACTACTGTGAAAGATAATCATTTAGCATGTGTCTGGATTTACTCCATTTATGTCTTGATTGAAGATACTGATTCTCAGCCTTACCTCTCTGCATATTGGAATCTCACGAAGAGCTTTAAAAATATTGATACCTGGGGCTTCCCTGGTGGCGCAGTGGTTGAGAGTCCGCCTGCCGGTGCAGGGAACACGGGTTCGTGCCCCGGTCTGGGAAGATCCCACATGCCGCGGAGCGGCTGGGCCCGTGAGCCATGGCCGCTGAGCCTGCGCGTCCGGAGCCTGTGCTCCGCAGCAGGAGAGGCCGCAACAGTGAGAGGCCCGCGTACCGCAAAAAAAATATAGATAGATAGATAGATAGATAGATAGGTAGCTACCTGGCTGGTTGACTTGGGTACTGGGATTTTTTTTTTTTTGGCAATTAAAGACAATCTTTTAATTTTTTATATTCTTTTTCATATTCTTTTCCATTACGGTTTGTTACAGGATATTGAATATAGTTCCCTGTGCTGTACAGTAGGACCTTGTTGTTTATCCATCCTGTATATAATATCAGTAGTTTGCCTCTGCTAATGGATAACTGGGATTTTTTTTAAAGCTTCTCCAGATGATTCTGATGTGCAGCGAAGATTCAGAATACTTGATTTAGAAAATGTGTATTTCCCAAATGATTAGATGATCCTGAGTCCCTGAAGTATGTGGAAACTCAAGCATATTTTTCATGTACTGTCAAGCACAGTAGTTGTAATGAAGGCCCAGGATCTTATGTAAAATAAATGATTAGTCTTAACAACAGGGCTACAGGAGTGCAGCGCATGAGTTTATTATTTCAAGCCGCTTCGTACTCTGTTAATGACTGTTGTCATCACATACACACACACGCTTCTATATTTCATTCTCATTCCTGTCATTAAGCTTCTAGAATGCTACTAATGCTAGTAGCATTTCTCCTAATAATATTCACCTTGGCAGCGGAACTTGTTTGCAGTCATCAGTTGTCAGAAAAACCCCCAAACTCCCAGGTCTTCCTAACCACGACCACCGTGGAGGGAAGGATGCCTTTTCTGAGTTCCTGTAAGGAGTCATGTGTCTCAAGATCAGGGAACGTCTATGGTTTCTGACAAAGTAGATAAGAAATTCCTTGCCAGGATGGTTATTACTTCCGGAAAAGTTTTTCTAAAAGAGGAGATGCAGGTGCGTGACCCTCTTAATCAATGTTCAAGATTGTGTATAGGTTACTTCTGAGTTACAGAGGCTGCAGGTTGGGCAGGCAGATAAATTCTGCCCTGATTCTTCAGTCAGTCATGTATGAGGTCCCGGTCCATCTTCAGTTGTGGTTTCAGTTAATTTCCCGCTCTGCACCATGAAGACAGGTTTAATTCTTACGGCACGCATAAAAAATAGTGCTTTATTTGGGACTTTAAAAATTTCTCATTGTAATGATGCGTTGCATTTATAGAGAGCCTTTGTTTCAAGAAACGCGTACTATTTCACAAGCTTCATGTGACTTATCTTTAAAATAATATCATGTGATGGTAAAGGTTGGGTATTTTAATGCCAGTTCCTCAGACGGCATACGCTGAGGAGATGTTGACATTTCTTTTATGGTGCTTTTCAAGTATAGTGTTCTTAATAGGGTTTTGTTGAAAATTATATTGGTAGGAAACATTTTCCCAGAGACATGAATCTGTACCAGACCTCGTTTGCACTTGTTACTCTAGGTATCGTTTACAGGGCTTTTTCTATTTCTTTGTCTGCCTGAAGCAACCCAGGAATTTTCTGATATATGTAGAGCAAGGGAATTTGTTCAACTTGACCCTGGCAGTGGTTGTAACCCAGCCTCCTCCTTTCCTGATTGAGGTGTCGGGGGGCCGGGTTGTCTCCTATTTCACTGGAAATGGGCAGCATCTAGTTAGGACCTTGCGGGACTTCATGCAGACTTCAGCGGGGCTGTTATTTTAGAGACTTTCTTCGGCATTTCTCTGGATTACCCTCATTTGAACTAGAATGCAGACCTTGCTCTGGTAGCCTGTTTTTAAAGCCGCACATTTCTCATTCCGTGTGTGGTCCATTTCAGCTGTGGACATTTTGTAAAGATACATCCCAGGACAAAAAGTCTTTTTCAATTGTAAAGGGTGTCTGAGTTGCCTCCCTTCCAGTCACCTCCAGCAGTCAGCTGAGGGTGTGTGTTTAAAAGCTTCTCTTTCTCTCTCTTCCTTTTATAAGACTTTCAGGTGCAGTCATTCACGAAAGAAATGAAGATGGACCAAGCCCAGAGTGATGCTGTAACAGAAAGAGGAAAGCTGCTTGGGGATGGGGAGAACGTTTAGGAGGCACGAGAAGGCAGGTGAAGAGGGAGGGAGGAATCAGTGGTTAATGTGCAGGTTCAAAGCATCCCTTTGGGACTCTTCTGCTGCTTCCACCTCTGGTCTCCACAGAAGCCTGACCCTCATCCTTTCCTCTGTCCCAATCTTAAGGTCCCATGAGTCCCCCGGGAGCTGGTACCCAGGGGCACTGTGAGTGCAGTGGGAGAGCAGCCCCAGGGGCAGGTAGAACATGCCTGGAAGGTATCTCTGCTTTGCCGGGAGAAATTGAGACGCTCTCTCTAATGGCTGCGTTGATACAACTAAATAGTAACACTTGCAGTTCATTACTTGTTAGCCCCAGGCAGGGACACTGCAGATTGGCTAATTGTAATAGCCAGATCATTAGAGGGACCAGCAGAAATGGAGGAGAAAGCAGCTAATCAAGACCCGAACTTGGCCTCACTTTGTTGTGGCCGGGATATAAGCTGCTGTTCATTTTGAGCACCTGTCTCTTCTGCTGTTAGAATTAGTTAGGAAGAAAGGATTCTGTGACCCTTTTTCAAAAGGTGGATCAAAAGCTTAGGGGCATTTGTGAATAAATCCCACAGCAAGACGGTATTTTTCCCAGAGGTGACACCAGCTGGTTCTGTATGAAGTCACACCACCTTTCTTATACCGAAGCGACCCCACTGTCAGTAGGACATGCGCTACTGGGGTTTCCAGTAGTGGTGATGTTTGTTGCCGAGCTCACCTAATCTCCACCTTAAAAGAAGTCGTCTGTATGCTGGCAGGGATTAGGGGTGTAATCTGGGCCATGGGGTGGCGTGCATTTCATTTTCCCATCCAGGTCTAAAGCCTGTGACCTTGCCTCCGTCAGCACTGGGTTCCAGCCAAATGAGCTAAGCATCCTTCACGCACAGACCTCCCTGGAAACCACAACCTGGCATGAAAAGGAATCACAGCTTGAGATTCTGCTTACTACTACTCATGTCAGAAATATTTAAGAAATTCAGAAGAGAAAAAAAAAAAAAAGATAGCATCTCAGGGTTAGAAAGGATCTTAATTAAAATGTTTTAAAATTAGGACAATAAAGAAATCTATTTGAGTTTTTGTCTTTGATGCTTGTCTTCGAAAGGGTTGCTCCAAGTTGTAGATGCTAGTAATTTTTCTTATTATATCGGGTAGACCCCTCGGATCGTGTGAGGGGCCTCTGGGGACTAGTTGATGGAGAAGGGGGATCGTGGTCTTCCTGTTTTGTTTGGCTGTGTTCTGCCCACAATGTAATTAATAAGCATTGACTCGCCAGGAGATAGAAGATCACGCAGAAGCAGCATCTTGGACTTAGTTATAAGGCGCCTTCAAGTTCTACTTGAGTTAATTCCCAGCGCAGGAACACCTTTCAGAGTCACCTTTCAGCCTCATCTTAAATTGGCTTTAAGGGGAGCAGTAATCAGACACACATTCCTAGGGCACAGGTGTGTGTGGCCAGCCCTGCCCTCTGGGGGGGGCTGAGGGGAAGCCTTCGCTCTGCCTTATACTAGCCCTTCCGAAGTTGAGGACATCTATTTCGATCCTTTCAGTCTTCCCCCCCCCCACAAGCCCCCTTAGCGCCTCCATCACCCCTTCCTCATTTGCGAGAAGGGGAGGGTGCATCTTCAGACCCCTGGACCAGCGTCGTTGGATGGCAGCCACTGTGATCCCCAGAGGCAGACTCGCTCCTCCTGGGTTCAGAGCTCTGCCCACGAACAGGCCCCGGATAAATGTTGACGGGGCCTTTCCTCCTCACTGCTCCTGTTCGTCTCACCTGTACGTTCAGATCTGCTGCTCTTGGATAAATGGAAAGGTGTTGAGTAAGGGAAATGGTTTTTGTGGTTGTTGAAGAAAATGTTAGAGAGAAAAGGAACATGGTTTTATTTAAACATCCCCTAAGATGAGCTTTCAGTACGAGGTAGAGTCTTCAGAGGCACCAGCAATCTAAGTGCCCTGACGGCTCTGCTGATGGAGTCCCACAGGTAACACGCATCCCTGGGTGGATTCTGGTGTCTACCCCCGCTCAGGGGCCATGCCAGGAGAACTCCCCTCGCACGTTGCATTTAGTCCCCTTCCTTCAGTTAAAGGTACTTACGCCCTCCATCTTTGTTCCCAGTAGCAGAAGCAACAGGCTTAAGACAGTCAGCACCCTGGCTCGGGGCCTCTGTGGAGCAACCCTCGGGGACCCCCCTGGAATTCTGTGAGGAGTGAGGGCACGAAGCAATGAAATATTCCAAAGCTGCAGCTGTTCTTACAAGCTTGAACTTACCTCGTGGGAGTCACCATTAGTTGTGAAGCCACTGTGGACGGGCTGGCCCTACTTCAATGTAATTTCTTATGTCTCCTCTTTTTACCAGCCGTACCATCTCCCGAGCTGGTGACTGGAACAGATTGCTTCCCCCCTGCCATCTTCAGATCAGGTTCATCATGTGGAATGGGGGTCATGATGCCTTCCTTGCAGGGTTATTGTGAGACTGAAATAAAATAAAGGCTTCGTGGGAAGTATATGCCAAGCGCTCCCTTAATGCTAGCTTCCCTCCCTGGTTGTCGCAATGACTATATTTTCCAACCAAGACTGGGACATATGTTCTGAGGAGTATAAGTATTTATGTATGAGTACCCATATGTATTTATGGGTAAAGTGATGCAGAATTTTTAAAATTAATTTTTATTGGAGTATAGTTGACTTACAATGTTGTGTTAGTTTCTGCTCTACAGCAAAGTGATTCAGTTATACATATCCACATATCCACTCTTTTTTAGATTCTTTTCCCATATAGGTCATTACAGAGTACTGAGTAGAGTTCCCTGTGCTATACAGTAGGTTCTTATTAGTTATCTATTTTACAAATAGTAGTGAGTATTTGTCAATCCCAGTCTCCCAGTTTATCCCTCCCCCGCCCTTTCCCCCTTGGTAACCATAAGTTTGTTTTCTACATCTGTGACACTATTTCTGTTTTGTTTTCAAATAGGTTCATTTGTACCGTTTTTTTAAGATTCCACATGTAAGTGATATCATATGATATTTGTCCTTCTCCGTCTCACCTAGTATGATAAGCTCTAGGTCCATCCATGTTGCTGCAAATGGCATTATTCCATTCTTTTTTATGGCCGAGTAATATTCCATTGTATATATGTCATATATGTACCACATCTTCTTTATCCATTTTCTGTCAGTGGACATTTAGGTTGCTTCCATGTCCTGGACAGAATTTTTAATATTGGGGCCACCTTAGAAATCCTAGGACTTAAAGGTGGTAGGATTCGTAATGCCTGGTACAGGCCTTGCCTCCTAGTGGATGCTTGATGAATGCTGAAAGCTTTCATAACAATCATAGGAGAACAAAACCTTCATGGCCTTTTACGGCAGTGCTTGATTGCGTGGGCCTGTTGCTAATGCTTCTCTTCTTTCATCCAGTTGTGCATCGATAACTTAGTTCTGGGCGAAAGAAAGACTTAAGGTGCTTTGACTTAATTGTATCTGTTTGATAGACACAATACGCTGTCTTCTGATTTAGGGTAGAGTAGCCTTAAGAAGAGGAGGAAAAGGACTGTATTTCAGTTCTAGGCATGTAGGAATTTACATAGTTCAGGTCCCGAACCATCTTCTTCATTGCCCAAAGCAAGAGCACTCCTTGGACAGGTGAAGCCAGGCTCCTCAGATGATCCCCACGTCAGTGTAAATGTAGATTGTGGGGCGTACCCTCCCCCTCAAGGGCTGAATGGGCGTCTGGGTGACCAAGGGAGATCGCTCCAGAGACCAGGAGTGTAGCTCCTGCCCATTCTGTTTTCATGGAGTACTCCCATTTTTCCTGCTGGAAATGACTGCAAGCATGTTAAAAGCCAAAGACCAATTGGGGTGTAAAAATCTGATGACTCAGCACCAAGAGGGATGTTTCTCTCAGGAGAGGAGATGGGCACTAAGAGGGGAACCGGCTCCGGTCACTTGTTTAAAAGACGTCTCCTGGAGCCTCTGTGGGAGGGAAAGACAGCATCACAACTTCACTGCTGTGCTTTGATGGACCTGGTGTTCTACTTCGCAATTCTTATTTGAATCCCTCACATCCTAAGGTATACTGTTCTCACCCCAGATCCTAAAGCACACTGTTTCTTTCTCGAAAGCTGCGAAAGATATTGTGGACTGTGGCTGTGTGTAAATTTAGCAAAGAAGAGTGACGTTTGCATCTTTCCGCAAGTCCTTTAAGTTGATCTTGCTAAATTTGGGGGTGAACAAAATACTCAGTGTAGGTTTTCAAGTGAAAGAACTTGGCAATCAAGAGTGTGTTAGTTTAGGTTGTTGTGTATTCTGTTTGCACCCCTGGCACCAAAAACCTAGAAAACTGTGCAGCTCAGAATTCAGTCTTGTTCAGTTTTTTGGTGATGGGTTGCTTTTGCTTATTAATGAAAGCTTATTTAATGAAAGCCAAAGCCATCACTTTGAATTATTCTGCAGCCAGAAATGTATAAATAACTATTTATTCTGTAGTTAAATACTTGTGTATTCAGACTTCAGTTGAGTAAATCTCAGTAAATAGTTTCCCATAGGAGAGATTTCTTTAGTCTGTAGAAGATGACTGTAGTAGAAGCATCAGCTTTCCCAGGCAGCTTTCCTAAAACTCTGCAGGGTGGAAAAGAGAAGGAAATCCTTCCCTCAAAATATTGAATATTACTAGCACGACCGCTGTGCCTGTGGTGCCTACTGTTTCCCCTCTTGTCTGGGTTGCTGGCTTTCAGTGCATAGAAGGGACACCTAAGTGTAGCAGGATGAAAAGTGCACCTGCAGCATTTTTACTGTATTTCCTTGGGAAATGGTCCATGGGCACCACTGTTTCCATCACACTCTTTGTCCTCAAGACTTTACACAGGCTTCAGAAACCATCTTTGGGGTAATCCTGGCACTCATAATGGGGACGGGGGCTATTTCTGGAAAAAGTTCCTAAATCAAGGGCATCTTAGCTCTACAGTCAAGAAATCTTTGAAATTACCTCTAAACCATCTCTTTGCAAGTACTGTTGTCCCTCGGTATCTGCAGGAGGGTTTGGTTCCATGACCGCTGAGGATACCAAAATCCACAGATGCTTAAGTCCCTTATAGAAAATAAAATGGTGTAGTATTTGCATATAATCTGTACATATCCTCCCGCATACTTTAAGTCGTGTCGTTATTACTTATACAATGGAAATGCTATGTAAGTGGTTGCCAGCACATGGCGGATTCAAGTTTTGCTTCTGGAACTTTCTGAAATTTGTTTTCCCCTGCATGTTTTCGATCCGTAGTTGGTGAATCCCCAGATTTGGGGCGGTGGACTGTACAACCAGACTTTATTTCTGTTTTTCTCTATTACAGAAACGCCTTATCTTTATTTCCAGAAGGTTAGTATTTAATGGTCAGTAAGCTCTAAATTTCTCAGCCTTTCAGCTTTTTCAAAGAGTTAGTGACGTAAAAACAAATGTGTAAACGTGCTGGGGGATCCCCGTGATTTATAGAAGCTCTATATTAAATAATTTTGAAAAGGAAAGCCTTTTTTGGTGATAATAATATTCAGTTTTTATCTCTTGTCTGTAAAAGGCAGCCATGGGGTGGGCGTGGAGGAAGGATAAACGCCACTCTCCTCCTGAGCACAAGACATGCAAGCTTGGTTTATGCAGTAGTCACGGGTTCTAAGCGGTTGGTTTAAAAATGAGCAGAATTATTAAGTATTATCAGAGAAATGCAAATCAAAACTACAGTGAGGTACCACCTCACACGGGTCAGAATGGCCATCATCAAAAAATCTACAAATAACAAATGCTAGAGAAGGCGTGGAGAAAAGGGAACCCTGCTGCACTGTTGGTGGGAATGTAAATTGGTGCAGCCACTACGGAGAACAGTCTGGAGGTTCCTCAGAAAACTAAAAATACAGTGGCCATATGATCCAACAGTGCCACTTCTGGGCATCTACTCCTGGACAAAACTATAATTCAAAAAGATACATGCACCCTACGTTCATAGCAGCACTATTCACAATAGCCAAGACATGGAAGCAACCTAGATGTCCACTGGCAGATGAATGGATAAAGAAGATGTGGTACATACATACAATGGAACACTACTCAGCCATAAAAAAGAATGAAATAATGTCATTTGCAGCAACATGGATGGACCTAGTGATTATCATACTAAGCGAAGTAAGTCAGAAAGGGAAAGACAAATACCGTATGATATCACTTACACGTGGAATCTAAAATATGACACAAATGAACTTATCTACGGAACAGAGTCACAGACACAGAGAACAGACTTCTGGTTGCCGAAGGGGGTGGGGGAAGGATGGATTGGGAGTTTGGGATCAGCAGTTGCAAAAACTATTATATATAGAATAGGTAAACAACAAGGTCCTACTGTATGTCACACGGAACTATATTCAATGTCCTGTGATACACCGTCATGGAAAAGAATATGAAAAAGAATGTATATATATGTATAACTGAATCACTTTGCTGTACAGCAGAAATTAACAACACTGTAAGTCAACTCTACTTTAATAAAATAAATTTTTTTAAAAAATGAGCAGCATTAGATGGGTCACCTTGAAACAACCACTGCTGTCTCCGATGGAGACATCCAGGCAGAGGGGCTTAAAGAGACTAACATCCGATTCCCCCCAATAACGGAAACCTCTTTATTCTCAGAACTGCCTCTTGAAGGGTCACCTTGTGACCCTTCATGGTCAGGGATAGAGCTCACTTTCAATAGCGTGCTTGTAGCAACCCTAACTCCGCATTCCATTTAATGTTTTGAAAGCTTTCTATAATGGTTAGTAACATTTACATTTCATCCTTTGCCTAAAACTATTTTTAGCCTTATTTTCTCCTTCCAGAGCTTTGTGCTGCTCTTCCAACACCCCTTCTCAGAGGTATTACAATTGGCCTTAGAAACGGCAGTGCTCCCTTTTGTTCTGCCCAGTTGGTTTGGTAGGTGGTGCCTGCACATTTGAGAGCAGCATGTTTCCTGTTTCAGTATCTAAACAATAATGTGACCACATCACGGCATTTTTAGTCACATCATTGACCTCTGCTGGCAGTGTATCCCCCTCCAACGCTTGAATGCATTAATGTCACTGTCAGCAGCATTTTAATTTAATTAGAGCAGTGGTTATAATGCTCTTGGGGAAATCGTTATTCCCCTCTGTGATGTTCAAATAAAACACCTCTGGTTTTCATCCGACTGACAATTTGCTCTCGAGGTGAATACGCTGTAAGCGGGGGTACTCCCCTTCCCTTCCTTGGCGTTGGACCAGAGAGGCAGTTCTGAGAATAAAGAGGTTTCCGTTACTGGGGGGAATCGGATGTTAGTCTCTTTAAGCCCCTCTGCCTGGATGTCTCCATCGAGGATAGCAGTGTTTGTTTCATATTCCTCACTGCTGACAGTCTGCTGCTTGTGCCACGGTAGATGTTAAGTGCATGGTTAGAATAACAGATTTTAAAATGAGGACCACGTGAGTCACCCTAGAGATTGACAGAAAGAGAGACAAGGGACATAAGTCTGGTGGGGGATGCCCAGGTGTGTGCTTGCTTCTCCTCGGAAAGGAGCCCACACGCTGGGCGGCGGCGTCCTTTCCGGGGTCCCCTGAGTGCTGTGCTGGCTGCTAAACCCAGGGTCGCGGTAGTGTAACAGCCGCTAGCAAATTGCTGCTCAAGACCCTAGAAGCACATTTTGCTTTTCCCCCTCTTGGTCAAGATACCCACCCTTTCTTTTGTTACTGACAAATCTCTTCATTGAAACCTTTGGAAAGAGCTTCCCGTCCCAGGCTTAGGATGTCGCAGTGTTGCTGGGTGGAATCCATCATCAGGAGTGAGAGGCATTCAATTTCCACAGTCACTCGGTGTCCGGCCTTCTCTTTATAGGTTTCATCATGAAATAGCAAGGTTGTCTTCATCTGCAATTGTTTGGACGTGTGGGGGTGTGGCATAAAAATCAGAGGGCAAGCCCTGAAGTGTGGCATTCAGTGTAGCAGGAAGGACTGGGAACCACACACAAATGTAAACACACAGGGGGCTGCCTCCAAAGAAAGTACAGTGAAAAGAAGGTACAACACAACGATAATTGAGCGCGTGGCAGGCTGGAGGTGTATTTCCCCAAGAAATAAAGTACAATCTGCCTTGAGGGCTCCATCCTTGATGGAGTTGGTGAGGGTGAGGGAGCACGGAGAGGTGGCCTCTCACTCGCGTGGACTAGTTATAGGATCTTCTAACTTTCTCCTTGCTTTAAGAGAAAGTCACCGTCTTAGGAAATGCCATCTTCTTTTTTCTCACACTCATGCCATGCCATCTGAAAGCTATCTGGCTGCACCGTGTTTTCTTCATCAACAGTTTCAGTTCTGCAAAAACCCTAACAAAACAGAAAGCTATTTCTGGGAATAAAGTAATGGTAGATAAGATATCGAGACGTATATTGGGACTGGGGTGGCAGTGGGGTGTTATTCAAGGGGTGAAGTGTATGGAGAATTTGTTAAACTAGAAAAACAGACTATGTTTAAAATGTTTAAAAAAGCCTAGCTCACCTTGAAAAACCCCTCAGCAGATTTCGTATGTTTCCCATATGTGTGTTTATGTCTGACTTTTTCACCTCAAAAACCCCAAGCCAAACACCAAAAATATAACTCCTCCTTAAGTTAGAGTTGCTCAGAATATGTGTGATGTTTGGTAAAGTTCAAGAAAAGTGAAGTTGAAGGTTTTGCCTCTGGATGACCTTTCACAGGACATCTCCATTGATCCAGAAATGAAATCTAGGGTGTATGTGTCTGCCCTTAATTAAGAAATTCACCAGGAAACTTTGGGATGTATGTTTAAAGAGAAATCTTCCAAAGGCCCTAGTTGCTGGTAGAGGATGCCTCAGGGAAGTTATTGTGATTCCATTCGGAAATTACAAAAATATGTATATATTCATTTAAAATCGAAACTTCCGCCACAGCTGCCAAACTTTCCAGGTTATGAGCAGAAGAGAAGCTTCAGTTTGGTTACAGGGCTGGGGGACTCCCCTGCTTCCCTTTGCATATTTGATGGAATATAAAATGTTAGAGAACTCTTTCCAATACGTAAACACCCCTTTCGTTTTATTTAAATCTGTGATTTTTTTTTTGCTCCATTTTTGTTTTCACAACGGCATCTTACCGATCTCCTCCCGCCCCATCTTATTTTTGGATCGTGTGTGTCCCAATTTACTTTGCCCTGTTAAACACAACTTCTTTTAGTTTCTGTGGTTTATGTATGGACTGCAAGTCAAACTAGTTGGTATTTGTCGATCTCAGATGCAAGTTGCACTGCTCTCCCCGGTGTACACCATAGTTGGTTTCTTGCCATTAGTTGGCACGTTTTTAACTTAAAACTAATCCTTCCCATCCCATCCAGTTGTTTTAATTGATCTAACAAATGCCGCCTGTTGAATTTAAACAGTGGGTGTGCTGGGTCTCCCCTCCCCCTTTCCTTGTCAGTTGAGTAAGAACCTTCGATTAAACCGCACTTCCTTAAATGCAGGTTATTCTTTGCATGAGCCTTGAGATGCTTCCGAAGGAAAGAAATTATTGGTTCTAAGATGGAGCGTAAGGGGACAAGGAGATAACTGTTGGTGGCAGAGCATTCCCTGCGATGAAGGGAAAAATGAAACACTGGAGGTTTTGGTGGTGGTAGCTGTGGCATGAGATATGTAGGTGAGAGACAAATCTTGCTTGCAGGTTTATTAACTAAAATCTCGCACTTATAAGCCATCATTTTGGGCTCACCTCTCATTGGATCTGAGTGTGGAATCCTACTTTGATTAGAAGATGGGGATATTGCCAGAGAAGAGGGAATGTATTGGTGACATTAATTATGGGACCAGAAGAGTAATTTTTGAGATAGGAGTCTTTTTTTTTTTTTTCTTGCGGTACGCGGGCCTCTCACCGCTGTGGCCTCTCCCGTGGCGGAGCACAGGCTCCGGACGCGCAGGCTCAGCGGCCACGCCTCACGGGCCCAGCCGCTCCGCGGCATGTGGGATCTTCCCAGACCGGGGCCCGAACCCACGTCCCCTGCATCGGCAGGCGGACTCTCAACCACTGCGCCACCAGGGAAGCCCGGTGAGATAGGAGTCTTTAACGCCATCCTCTTAGACATATTGGTTCATTCCCTTGGTCTTGCCTCCCCTCTTTTTACTGGAACAAACAACTAGTACAGAGAGGGGAAAAAAAAGAAAAAAAAAAAAGGACACCTATTTAGCCGAGGGCAAAGGAAAAGCCCGATTTTAAACCTTTCCCGCGTTTTGTTACAAATCCCTGATGCTGGCGATCTGAAAGACAGCTGCACAGAGTGTCTAGAGAGGGGACCAGCACCCAGACGCCCCGAACCCGCCCCCTCGCGGTGTCAGCCCTCAGTTCCAGGCTTTCATTGTCTTTTTCCCCCCCTCCCCTCTTGCTGCCCTTCTTTTTAACAGCAGGAACGGATTTCATATACACCCCCCGAGAGCCCGGTGCCCAGTTACACTTCCTCGACGCCGCTTCATGTGCCAGTGCCCCGAGCGCTCAGGATGGAGGAAGACTCGATCCGCCTGCCCGCGCACCTGCGTGAGTGTTCGCGCGCCCCGGGATGGACGGGGGGGGGTTTGGACGGGACGGACGGACCGACAGCTGGACAGAAGGATCGACCGCTGTGGGGGGGCGGGTGGTGGTGGCAGGGAGGCGGGGCTGCAAGCCGGGCAGGGGCGCGCCCTGAGATGGTTTTCCCACGACCTCCCGAAGCTGCTTTGGCATCGTTCGCCCCCTCCCACCTGCAAATGGCTTTGAAAAGCTTGAGCTTCCTGGCTGTCGTTTCTCTGCGTGTTCATTTCGTCTCTTGACTATGACATACTACCCGCTGCAGCTCAGCAGAGCGTCGGGGCCTCCCCACTTGTGCTGCTGGGGCCAGGCTTCAAAGCACCCAGCACCTGTCCTTTCCTTTTTGTCTTTCTTTCTTGAGCTGCCACCCAGCCCCGATGATCCGGCATGCCGAGCGCAGCCGGGGAGAATGCATCACCTGATTGCCACCCTGGTCGCGGTGTCCAAGAAAATGCCAGGTTCTCTGGCTTGACTGTTAGCCTCAGGGCACGAGTCCAGGTTATGGAGGACGTGACACGGCGGGAGGTGTTGGGGGGGGGGGTCACCTTGGCCCTTCCCTAGTTGATTCCTCATGACTTGAATGGTGGCCCAGTTGTACTTGCCGTCTTTTTCGGGCGTGCTTGTGCTTCCCAGATTATTCTGCTCCGCCTGGCCCATCCCTCCTCAGAAAGCAGAAGGTTGCCTGCTGAGAGTGGGGAACAGCAAGAGAGGATGCAGGCTCCTCTTTCCTCTCTCTGTGCTCATTCAGCAGATCACATGACTGTGATGCTGGGAGGTACTCGGCGTGCATTGCTGGCGTACCCCTTCTCCTCGACAGTGAGGATGGTGGCTGGGATCCTTGAAAGGGAGTTGGGGGCCATGAGAACCCTTCCCCTCCTCCAGCTTGCTGCATCCATCAGTGTTTACAAAGTTGGTATATACTAGGGTCAGCACACTCCAGCTTCTGTCTACCCTCTTCTCCACACTGAACTTTTAAAGAAGAGATTGGGACTGTGAAGATGCCATGGTCACGATCGAGGGCACGGCTGTACTCAGCAGAATGGAGTTTTGTGGCACCAGGGAGCGTTGTGAGCAGACAGCCTGGGAAAGAGACCACTAACAGCCTTTTTTCCCTCCCCAAGCTGTTCTGTGACCAAGCTATTCACTTCAGGACCGTTCACTTTGGGGTGGAACATACTCAGGCCATGCAGAGAAAGCACTCCTGCTACCTAATCTCCTTCATTTATTCGTTCGACAAATAGTTACTGATTAACTGGTATTGGTAACAAATAGTTACCTGCACTGTGCCAGGCACTCTTCTGGTTGCCAGGATACAGAAATGAACCAAGCAGACCCAACTCCTTGCCCTTATGGAGCCTGAAGTCTCCATAAAGAGAGAAAAAGAAATAATAAACCCCTGTCCCCAGCAGGCTGAGGTTTCATGGCTTTTTCTTCCTGTACTTTGACACAGCCCATCCCCCGGCTTCCGGAAAGACCCTAACTCCTGGTCTGTCTCTGAACTTCACATATGTAAGCTCTTTGGCCACAGAACTGCCTCTGCATAAAATGTTACCACGGTAAAACGCACTAACAAACACAACGAACTGACCGTCAGCAGGTTGTAATTCTTAACTAGTTCTGCTGTTAGACTAACTGTTCGACTGTGAGTCAGCCCTCCTAACACTCAGTTTTCCTACCATACAAAATTGTGATTGGACAGGAGAATGTTCAACAGCCCTCTTAACTTGAAAAGGTTATGATCTCACCTAAGACATCCTTTTCCCTACTTGGAACTGTTTCTTCCATACCAACACTTTACTTTTTTTCTTGGGTTGACAGTTTCCTCATGGAGTCACAGCGGTGCCGCTCACCACTGTCTTGTCGGGCCCTGCCATGTGCCTAGCACACAGTCAGAGTAGCTAATAGCTATTGTGGGATGCCTCTGTACCAGACACTATGTGAAGTCCTTTATGGAAATTATTTAATTCTCACAGCGATCCTTGTAGGTATTTTTGTTATATCCATGTCACACATAAGGAATTTAGGGCTTAGAGAATTTAGGTAACCTGCCAAGGTCACACAGTCAGTAGGAGATAGAGTCAGGGTTCAAACTCAGTTCCGTCTGACTCCAGAGCCTGGGCTTTTATCTGTTAGGCCGTGATGTAAGTGTGTTTAATAGGTACTTCTTGGATGGATGGATGAATTCAGGGTTGACGGTTAGCCACTATTCACTAATGTGGCCAGAGGGCTGGTTTCTGGCTGGACTCTGTTCTAACTGGTGGATCAGTTGTTGAATAGTTCGCATATCTCCCTTGGATGGATGGATGGGTGGGTAGATGGATGCCCCCATAGAGAATTATCAGATACAGAACTATAGCACATTACTGCTGGCCTTAGAACATAGTCAGTTGTTAGGTTAGGGATTCAGGTCATGGTGATGGTTTGGTCTGAATGAATGCTCCTGTCTGGCAGCCTGACTTTAGAGCCCTCCTTGCAATCTGCATCAGCCCCATGGTAACACCATTTGTTCCCACATCTGGAATGAATCCTCTGAAAGTGGAGGTTCCCAGGCTCTTGCTGTCTGTCTTCAGCTGGGACTTTCCACAGGAGACTGAGCTGCCCGCCTCCCTGTCCTGTTCCAGCACTCGGCTGCCCATTGTGCTGTTTGAGAAACATCTCCTGGAGTGCCTAGGATGGTTGAGGCCGTGTCGTATACTTGAGGATGCATCCCAGCTGGGTTTCCAAACCGAAAAGAAAATAAATATTCTAACGAGGGAATTGGGTTACTGCTGTTTGAATCTGGGATTCCAGACAATTCCCAGCGGAATGCTCGTGGAAAGTACGGGGAAGAATCCGAAAGCCAAGACAGCGGCAGGACATTTATGGTATTGCTGGGTTGAAAGCATTTTTAGCCGCTTGTTTTAAAGAGATACTCACCAGACTGGTATGCCTCCAAGTGGCTTCTTTTCGCCCTCTGTCCTCATTGATCTCCAGATAAACCCTTTCTCTCTTAACCCTTTCTTTTTCTCCTTTCCTTCTTCTTAACTCAATAGATAGCCTTTCCTGGTTAGGGCGGAAGGCAGGAATCATAATATTTAAGGTTCTCGTGCTGCAGGTTTCTCACCATTTTGTTCTGCAAACACAGGGCAAGCTGAAGACACAGTGTGACAACTTAGGAAGCTGTTGAGATGTAGAAAGTAATGGCTTTTCCTCTTCCTGGCCTCTGATAAAAAAACAAACAAACAAACAAAAAACACCAAAGTGATAACTGGGGCAAGCCCGAAGTGGTGATTCTGGAGGACTTGAAAGGGACAGGCAGGGGCAGTCTGGGCCAAGGGGAGGAGGGCCAGCCTCGTACCATCCTGGCCAGGCCTCCTCCCTGCCCTCCCACCCACCGGAGTCCTGCGGCAGCTTCCTGGAACTTCCTTGTTGCACCAGGAGAGCAGACACAAGTTTGTTTATTGAGAAGATAGAAAGGTTTTTTTCCCCCTTCCTTCCATGTAGGGTACTAAATTTCTTTTTAGAGCTTGAGGCTAGAAGAGCTGAAGTGTGACAATTACAGCAGGTAGGTGAAAATGAAAATTTCCATTCTTTGAATTTATTAATTAATTTATTTTTTGGCTGCGTGCGGCATGTGGGATCTTATTTCCCCCACCAGTGATCGAACCCGCGCTGCCTGCTTTGGAAGCATGGAGTCCTAGCTACTGGACCGCCAGGGAAGTCCAGAAAAGTTCCATTCTTTAAAGGGAAAGTAAACCTTTCATGGTACCTTGAGAACATTTACAGGACCGTGGAGCCCCGAGAGTGCCTGGAGGAGATCACTCTTGATCCTCTGAGTGGTGAACGGCCTCCTAGTGTGAAGGAGAGACTCCCTCTAGTTTGTCTGCCCAGGGACGACTTTTTCTAAATAATGGCCGGTGGGTGCCAAGGGGGCAGCAAAATGTGCCTTATGAGCTGATGCCAGCCCTGTGAAATACTCAGCCTCAAGTCGTGATGCCCCGGGCCGCCCACGTGACCACAGTGCGTGTATTTCAGATGCATGGGGCAGACTTTAAATCGCTGAACGCCTTTTCCTTATTAAATTCCTTTTAACAGAATCGTCTCGCATTTAGTCGAAAGAATTGCTTCTAGTCACAGGCTGATGGGATGCCGCCTGTCTAAAGCCTTTGCCGTTTGCAGTGCCAGTTTGCTCTTCTAAAATTCCTGGGAATTGATATTTAAAAATCGGAACCCAGGACTCATTCATCACATTTAATAGGGTTACGGTTTATGACGTTGCGGGTTCTTAAATAGCCGTAATAGCTGCGCAGACTTGTCTGGAGTCGGAACTCCAGAAATAGCCCCCTGGCTCTCCTTCCTTTCCTTGTGAATCTTGCAGAATTCTTACATTACTGCTCCTGCTTGTGTGTTTAATAATTTAATTTAATGCCTTCCTTTGGAAACGTCACCTCGTGGCTCACCCCCTTGGGCGATTTTGCAGTCTCAGCAGAGTGACCGAGTGTAAGACAGTCGCTCGGTTAGAGCCAGGAGATTGAAAAGAGATGCAGCGCTTCTCTTTGCTATTGAGTGGAGCAGCCAACAATTTTATACACGTTCAAGTTCTTTCCGTGCCCCAAGAAGAGGCAAAAAATGGGAATTAAGGATAATCTTAGTTAGTATTCTATATTATTGTAAGTAACAAAATGTGTTCATATATGTGGTTTCATTTAATCATGCGGCAGTCCTAGGTGTTACTAATCCTATTTTATTGATGAGATGACCATGGCTCAGATAGTTACACTGAATTGTTCACATTCACATGGCACATGAAGAATCTAACATGATTTCTATTTCAGAAGTCACCATTTCCCCTTCCTAGGAGAAAACATAATGGCAGAGTCTCTCGGACTTGAAAGCAGAGGCAGTGCTGACTGTTGGCGTCTGGGTAGCCGTGGCTGCGGGGACTGGGAATAGCTAGGGCTCCAGTCATGCGCTTGGCCATTCATTTGTGCTGAGCCTCCCAGCGGGCTGGCCTGTCTCAATGGATAATTATTTCAGTTTTGCTCACCCATTCCTCCTGCTTCTCCCTCTTGAGTGGGCTGACATTGAAATCCAGTATCTCTCTGCCACCAGCAGGACAGCGCTGGCCACGAAGGGCCCACCCAAGTCCCCACATTCCCTGGCATTTCATCAGGAATGACCTCTTGGGAACAGGGCCCACTGCTGTTTCGGAGTTTCTGGTTGAAAAAGCACAGCAATATGAAGGACTTGAGTTCCAACAGACCTGAAAGGGCTGGCATCCCAGGGCTGCCTCTCTCTATTAGAGAGATGAGTTCACCTCTCCAAGGCTCTAATTTCATAAAACACCTACTGATGATGGTTTCTTTTCTTTTCTTTTTTTTTACCTTTACCCGTAAATATTTCTGTGTATTTTTTCTAAGAACAAGGACATTCTCTTACGTAATCACAATGATTATCAAAATGCGGAAAAATTTTTTGAAATATAACACATTAATTTCAGATGTACAACATAACGATTCAATATATGTATGTATTGTGAAATGACCATTGTCCCTACCTGGTGCTGAGGGATATTTACATGAGCCTGGAGATCATCCCAGTTAAGATCTATCATCACACATAGTTACAGTTCTTGCTCTTGTGATAAGAACTTTTAAGATCTACTCTCTTAGCAACTTTGTATTGGTCTGTTTTGTTTTTTCTGTGGGTTTTTAAAAATAATTTTATTGAAATATAGTTGATGAGGGTTTCTTATAAGTATCAGAGCTAATTTGCATGTGGCATCTTGCACAGGGCCTGGCGAACAGTGGCCAGGAACTCACGAGGGCTCTATTTCAGTTTCCACAACTGGTAACTCGTGTGTTGAGGAGGTGTGTCTTCCCTTTCAAGGGCCGAGAGAAGCGTGCATGTGCTTGCTTGTTTCATTAAAGAAAGGGCCTGGAGTTCTGTCTGCACATATCGAGACTGATTTCCCTAGGTCGCGATGGAAGTAAGCTTTATTTTCTGACTCTGTGATTTCTCTGAGCTTGGTTCTGCTCTGGGGCACTCCATCCCAGGGCCTTTTCCTCCCTCACTGTACCTGTCTGTACCTCTGTCTGGAGCGACTTTCTTCCCCGGCCTTGCCTGAATCTGCCATCTCCTTCTTCAACCCTCCCTGCCCACCTCCTCAGACCTGACAGATGCTCCCCCATCCTCAGCCATTATCAGGGCTCCCCAAACGGCCCCTCCTCACACAGCTGCCTGTGACATACGGTGACATCACCAGCAGAGTTGAGGCAGGGACATGGGGAAGGAGACTTCCTTCTCAGTCTCTTGACAAAGCAGCCGTGACTTCTAACAACGATGGCCAGCCACCAGCATTTTCTCTCTTGTGCCCCTCAAGCCTTCCTTAGGGGTCCTTCACTTTTTACTTTCAAGGCTTTCTGCTTTTCCAGCCGCACAGGGCCCTGGGTAGCGGCTTCAAAGAGCTCGAAGAGAAAAAACAGGCCACAACAGAACAGCCAGGATGCTTTGGAAGGGAAATTTCCTTTTTGGGTTTGCTGTCTGCAAGAATTTCCGATGCAGGCAGACGTTAATTCCTAGCTGCATGCTTCCTGATAAGGAAGCAGCTTCAATAAATGCAGCTATTTATAGATGTCTTTTTTTTTTTTTAAGAAAAAAAATATATAACCAGAGGTCAATCGACCTTTTCTTTCACTTCACGTTCCGTGCCGTGCACTCCGTGTACATTTAAGGCAGTTCCTCTGACAAATGCTCTGACAAAGTGGTTGCGGTCCTGCAGGGAGTTGGGGGGAAGGCGCTCGCTTTCCTTGGAATTCCGAAGTAGACATTTGGAAGTCACTGGCTGTGGGATATTTACATGAGCCTGGAGGTACCCGGCTCCATTCTACACCCAGTGTTGAAGTTTTATGACAGATGCAGCGGAAGATCCATTTAAGAAGAAAAGTCGATGGGAACCAGCTCATTCTAGGAATAGACTTGAACAACAGGAAATAAGAAATGATATTTCCATTTCTTCCTTGTCCTCTCTCCTGTCTCCCCTTGGATTTTCCCCACCATCAGTACCGCTGTGGTCTTTCTCTTGGCATATTAGGGTTCTGCAGACTGGGGACTCCCCGTCCATCAGTTAAGCAGCCAGGCTCACACGTATCTCTGTAACACTCGCTGGCTGGTGTGATAAAGACTCAACACGATGTTGACTCGAGCTGTGCTTCCCTGGGTTCCTCCCCACGACCTCCCCATCGTCACAAAGCATATTGACTGGGCTGAGTCTCTACAAATGGGAGCAAGTTTCCCTCTTCAAATAACAGATAGTTTCTCCCGTTTTGCTTCATGCCTGAGTTCAAAGTAGCTCAGACTCTTGGAGTTTCTGACAGGCATGACTTTGCCCGTTTCATCTTTATGCATTTCCAGAGGTCAGTGTTACCAAGGACCTTCGGGCGTCGCCGATTTCACTGTTGCCATCAGAAGATTCTGATTCAGTCGCCTGAACCATCTATGTGTGTTTGGGGGTAGGGTGGCTGTTTTTTCTGGTTTCTTCAGAAGCGAGGTGGGCAGGATTTGAGAGACTTAAAGGGTCCCTGCCTCTGACCACATGCTGACTGTAAATTCCTAAGAATAATTAGTCACCTCCACCCTGATATTTACTGCCTCCATCTTTGGTAGGTGGACCAAACCCCATTCTTCTGAAATTATTCTCTATTTCTGTTTCCTCTAGATCTTGGTTAGAAATAGCCTCAAATGGGGTGCTAAGATTTCAGTAATAGAAATGCAGACTGCAGATGCAGACCCTAGATAAAGAGCTCTGTGTGTGTGGGGTGGGTGTAGATAGGATGCCTGGAGGAAAATTCTCATCCGTGCAGGACTGTGCAGGGAACATGTTGTTTCACCAGTTCGGCTAGGGCTGGATTCTCTGTTCTGGGCTGGGGGCTTTCACTAAAGTGGTCCGCTTCAAAGAGGCGGGGGGAAGGTTTGCAAGGAGAGAGGTAACAATCACTTTTTTTAAAAAAGGTACCTAGGTGAGTGTTGAGAGGTCTGTCTTAAGAAATATTTCAGGGCTATTGGACATTTATGTAGCTCCACTTTAGAAGTAACGGTGAGTGTTAGGGTTTAATTATCCATTTGTTTTCCAAGAGTGGCTTACCTTTGCAAATCAGTTTCCTTTTTGGTCATTATACCCCACCTTCCAGTTTACAGAAGCTTTGCTTCTCCTAAGCACCATCCTGAGGTCCATTGTGTATTAGGTACCACTCTAGAGAATCTCTGTTGCAGTAGGGTATGGGATAAGAAATCATTGTCATCGCTGATTATTGAGCACTTTCTTGATGCCATAAATGTATATGTATGTATTATGCTGAACGATCACTAACGCTACATGGTAGATATTCTATCTTGTTTATATCTGAGGCTCCGAGTGGTAAATCACATGCCAGAGGTCATACAGAGAGCAAGTGGGGGGGGCACAATTTGAATCCAGATCTAATTCCAAAACCCAGACTTGTATGCACTTCACCACGTTGCTTCTTAAAAGTATTAGGAGCTGTTGAAAGTCATTCCCCTCTAGCTGTTGGTTAGAAGGAGACAATCCAAGCTAACGTACACTAAATTATCTTTTGAACTTAGAGGAAGGTAAATTTTCAAATTCAATCCTTTTTGGAGACTGATGTCTGCAACTTATTTTCAGGTATCTGTAAATGCTGGTGTATTAGAGACAAAATCAAATGAAGTGAAAAGAGGTGCCTGTTGTCCACGATTTTCCGTCTTTTTAAAGAGATAATCTACCTCCCAGATTATTACTAAACGGTAGGAAAGGTGATGTGTTCGAATGATGGTTGTATTATTGGGTTCACAAATTAAACCATTTCACTGCCTAATGCTTTTTGTTAATCTGACACGCGTCTTCGGAAAAATCGTCGGATGTGTTGCTGCCTTGGTTTACCCACCTGACCTGTGTTCTGGGAAACTCTACTGCAGGGTCATAGAGCAGGGGACGCTCTTGTCTGCGGTCATTCCTCGGAGAGTTGGCCCGGCGTGGTCCGTGGTGGGTGGGGCAGTCTCAGACACCTCGTTCTTCCTCCCAGGGTTGTGGTTTCCTCGCCTGTGAAGCGAAGGGGCCTGCGTGTGTCAAATCACTGGCTCTTCCCCGCGCAGACATTTTCTTGTTCTCTGATTCCAGTAGAGAAATACAAGGCATAGCAGCCGTAGAGCATTATCTGTAAATGCTAAGGATGGCGATCATTCACTTGATTTCGAGCACTCAGCGGCACATTTTAGTGCAGATCGTGGTCTTTTAATGACGCAGGCAATCGTCCCCGACTTTAGCTGTGATTGTTTTGTGAGGATATGCCCTCCTGCAAGGAAATACGGCAGTTCAGCGCCCCAACGCCGCCGTTGGGTGCTTCCCTACGCTGCCCGTGATTGAGATTGGTTAATGCTCTTGTGGGCTGGGAACCCGAGCCAGCTGCTCCGCCTGGCAGGTCTCCTGAAGGCTGCCTCAGCCGCTCGCATCTTCCCCTGGGTCCCAGGACCTCACAGCAGAACCGCAGGCCCGCTCCCCCGTTCTCCAAGCCCCCCTTCTGGCCTGAGGATCGTCTGTGAGTTTGGCTGTTTGCCTAGTGTATTATGCACAGGTGTGTCTTCTGGTAACTCCCTCCTTGACCCCAACTGCATGATTTGTGGGAATCCCCTCGGCAGCCGGGGGCTCGTCTGCCTTTCCTGTAACCTGTAAAAAATGACAGTCTGCGTTTTGCTCCGTCTGTAGGTGGTGTCCACTGGGTTTTCGGGCTTTACAGAGCCAGCTGATCTGCACGGATGGGCCACACTCCCCTCATTCCGCCGGCCCCATCGCACATGCACAGTTAAGACTGCATTAATGCACGATGGGGGGAAAAAAGCCCAGTGGGCGAGGGAACGAAGGCTTTCAGCTCCTAAAGTGAAAGCTTTGATGCTGCGCTTTTAAGTACATTTCCATCCGCGCGGCCAGCAGAGAGAATCCGTGACACTTATACCGTCCCCTGGGCATGAAAGCTCGCACCCAAGGAACGATTTCTAAATAGAGGCCCTGAGCTAGTTACTCGAATCATCCACTTATTGCCAAAAGCTGCGAAAAGCGGGTGTAGGATTAGGGAGAAAAGAATCGCCCAGAGCAGCGGTGATTTGGGAACAAAGCTGAGGAGGGGGTTTATTTTACCTCCTTAAGTAGCTCTTGGGTCGCCAATGGCAGGAACTCTTTGTAGGGAAACAAATATAAGCCAGTGATTTGGTGCCAACCCTCTTGGGGAAATGAAATGATTCTTTCTCCTCCGGAGCCTGCATTCAGGAAGCAGCCCTACGGCCAGGCAGGTTCACAAACCTGTTATTCTGATGTGTTGGAGGGTTTCTCCGTCTCGGGCATATTTTCCTATTAGATGTCCACAGAGCGGGGGAGAAACTTCTTCCCTTTCTTTTTCACTCTGATTCCTTCCGCACCGCCGTTCTCACAGCACTGTACCCTCGCTCTTACCCTTTTCGCTTCTCCTGCGATGTGGCAGTGAAGCCGCTTCACGAAATCCCCACCCTGGACAGACGGTTCGCGTTCCCCTCTTTCGCGTTCCGTCAGGCGTGGTGTGGGCTTCTTGCTGGGCTCACAGTCTGGCCGTGATTCAACTCTTCATCCAGATATTTGGGGTTTTACTTAGCGGCCTTTTAGGAACACAAAAGTAGAAATTCCCTGCGAGAGACAGTCCCCACTTGAGAGTCATGGGTTACAAACGCCCTTTTAAACTCTCCTGTAGTTCTCTGATCATGCTGAGAGGTACTTCAGAGACCCACAGAAATCTATAGACAGAGGTAAAATGTGTTTGGGCCTTATGAAAGAAGAAGTTTTATCTTTTGATTCCTGGGCAAAGAAAAAATTCTACTTCAGATAAATCCAAATGAGTGTGCATGTATGTTTGGGTGTGTGTAGGGTGGGGAATTTGGTTGGGACTGTCTCAGAGCCATTAATTACTCCAGACATCTGCTTCATGGAGCTTCTGTGATGACTCCTGCCACCCAAAGTGATCCAGGGGACGAAGCTGAAGAAGTACAACTGGGTATCGTAGGGTTGGCATCGTATATGCAGCTCTGTAGCCATCTCTCATCTGGTGCTCCTTTGTTTGCCGAAGGAGTATTGAGATTCAGAAAGCGGCTAGCTTCTACGCTTGTATCATCCAGACAGTGCTACTCTGGGTCCAGGACAGAGCGCTTATCGTTGTCTGTGAACAGGGCCCATGTTATGCTTCAGCAGAGTGTGTGGTCACTCAGCTGCAGTGATACAAGAGTGCCCCGCACTTGAAGATTTCCCACGGTGAACTACCACGGTACCTGAAATTCTCCTCAGATACATCCCATCTGGATCAGGCATTGTTTCCACCTAGTTCCACTTTTAAAAGTAAATAGTCATGATAGCAGAGGATACCTTGGATAGAGATCATGAATACCTTATGTCCCTGAATGTCTTAATGAAAATTAGTTTATCAAATCGAATCTTTTGAAATAGAAGATCCGTGGTCAGCATGGAAGGTCAAGGGAGGGGGCTGAGTTGGAAATAAACTCCAAACTCCATGATTTTGCTGGGGGCTGGCTTCCTCTTGGAGGAGACAGACCTAAGATTAGATGGAAAATCCAGACCCCTTGATGTAGACAAAACATCGTGAACCTGGACCTCTGAGACCAAGATGAATAATCTGATACTTACTATTCCTGGCTGTGGGTCTCAAGACGTTGCCAGAATCCGTATTGGCCAAACACTGTTGGACCTCTCTAGCTCACTGTCAACATGAGAATGTGTAAGTCATCTGCATTTTCTTGAGAGGAGCGGTGAACTTGGGGCTGTACATCTGAATCCTTAAGCTTTTCAACCATTCTTACCAAAATGTCTCTACCTCGGGGATGACTAATTGTTCGATTGCACAGGTATAAGGGAGCTGTTAATCCACATCTCAAGCCGAAGTGGCCAGGAGCGTCTTGGCTTGTGTGGAAATTGAAGGGGCTGCCTGGGGGTGGGTGGCTTGTATGAGGAGTGGGTATGTGGTCTCGGGAGAAAGATTCCTCAGAGCTCTCCGTGTGGAGCAATAACTTCCATGTATTCGGTGCTTACGATAGGGACTTTGCACACGGATTATATCATTTAATCCTCACAACAGAGCTATGAACTGAGTTTTATTACCCTCACTTTACTGATGAAAGGTCAGGTTTGAAGAGGTTAAGGAACGTGGCCGAAGTCACAGAGCTAGTAGGTGGCCGAGCAGGTCAGACCCTCCACTCTGCACCTTTCTTCCCAGGCTGACCCAAAGACCTAGTCCCTAGACCATTTTCTTTAAGAACCTGAAAAATAGTGTTGGATCCCCCTGTGCGATCCAACTGTGGTTAAAACCTCATAAGTTTTAGAAAAACAGAATCATTCACTAAACTAAAATCACAAATCCACTCCACGAAAAAGCATCCACCACAACCCCAAACCTCAGTGTTAATATATTCAGATTTCAGGGGGCTATAGGAGTCTAGCTAGTCCCTTAAATCTCTCTCTGCTTCCCGGTAAATAATATCCCTACTGAGTCCTGGCACACGAATAGTGTAATGAGATCGGACCCTATTGCTCTGCCGTTCAAGTTCAGTCTTAAGTACAGGGTGAAAATCCAGGGCTGCCTTAGTTCCTCATCTGTCTGTGTCTCTCTCTGTCTCATCGCTTGTGACACAGTTTGTGAAGTTCAGTATCACTCCTTCGTTTTGTGCTTTAGGTTTCTGCGTTGTTTCCTTTTCACAACTTTTTTTTTTTTAATGAAGTGATTTGAAATGGAAAATTAAAAACTTAACTGTGAGTCTCACAGTTTTCTGCTAATGCCTCTGTACTAAGAAGCTTCATAAAATATTATATATTATTCTTCACTTCAGCACAGCTGCTCTGGGCTCTCACCCACTTAGTCATTCACAGTATGTCTGAGAGATTAATTTTTATAAGGCTGTGGTTTGGGATATTTTCTCCCTGTCCATGTTTTACTTCAAATCCTCACCGGGGAAGTTGGTGTAGAAAAACCCCACCACCCTTGATCAAAGGTCATTTGGCCATACAAGTGCTTTAGGAACTATAACTGGCTGTTTTATTTTTGTGCACCCTCTTCGTTTGAAATTCTGCAGTCTTTCTACCAGAAGTCTTAAGTGTGTGTGGGCTTGAGGACAAGAATGAGTGCTTTGTGTCGAAGTGCCCGTGTATGATGTAGGTATGTCTTCGGAGATGCCTGTTTCTTCTTTTTCTTCTTCTTTTTTATTTTGGAGTCTGCGCCTTTTGGAAGAAGCGGATTAATACACACAATTACCTCAAATTCTGCTTTAAATAATCCTGTGCAAACAGTGCAAGCTCTGTTTCCTCTTCAGATTAGCCCCCTGATACTAATTTAAAATTTTTAAATCAAAGTTATGCATGTATAGAGTTTAAAAAGTTAAATAATTCTGCCAAACTTACAGTTAAAAATAATCAGGGATGCCTATTTCTTGATGAAAGTGACAGGTACGGATTCCCTCGTGGAGAGTTAAAGCTCTGGGTGTGACTTGGAGGATTAAAGCTTAGGATGGTGGGCGCTGGCTGGCACAAGGGCTCAGGAGAATGAAGGAGAGGGAGGAAGAGGGGGGCCAGGGACCATTTCAGTGGGGTCCCCATCCCCTGGGGGGAGAGAGCCACACTGTTTATCCCAGCATCCCAGTCGGAGCCAGCAAGCCAGGGGTGTTTTCAGGACTCAGCTGCCAAAGTTTCTTGAAACAGCTCTGCTCAAAGGCATATGCTGGGCTCACTTCTGAGGGAAATTTCCTTTTTGGGGAAGTTGAAGCAAAGGAATTTCCTGTGTGGGCAGACAGAGCTTCCTGACTTGAAGGCTTCTTGGAAGGGAAACAGTTTCATAATGAAATGACAAATTAAAGACATACCAGCCGGGTTCACTTCAAAACAGCTATTGAGAGTGCGGGCAAAGCCCTATTATACTCCCTCACAGAACAAAAATAAATCCCATCCTGACAGGTTTCTGAATGCTGGATTATATCCATCCCCCCACACCTTCCCTCGCAGCCCTCTGCATCCCCCTTCCTCCCACCCCTGCCATTAGAAGCCACCATCTCTATCTTTAACAGCTCTGCGAGCAGCCGGCAGGGAGGCTGGGAGCATCTCTCTCGCTGCCTTTCTTTGTGGCTTCACCCAATCCTGACCTACACGGAGGCCTTATAGGTTCTGTGAGAGCCCCATGCTGCCAAGACCCACAGAAATGACCTTTTTCTTTCCCCCTTTGACACAAAGCAATGATTGAAGATGTTTTCAGCAATGGGGTAAAAAAAAAAAAAGCAGCCATTTCCTCAGACTGGCCTTTAAAATCTTGCAGGCAGTAAATGGAAATGCTCTTCTGGTCTTGGGAGCCGGGTCTGAAGTCTGGTCTGTAGAAGAAAATGAGGGTCTGCGCTGGGCGGATGACATCCTTATATCTGAACTTATAATTTTATGTAGTTTAGTCAGCCTGAATTTTTTTTAACTTGACATGAAGGTGCCTTATGAATTAAATCCCTTTTTTATGGAGCAGACCGGGAGGAGGAACGATGGAAGTGTTACTTGGGGTCAGTGTTCATTAGGCTTAAGCTAATGAAGTGGAAGAGGCACAGGTTCTGGAATCAGATGTCTCGATTCAAGTGCCAGCTCTAACAGTATAAAAACGAGCAGCGCCGCCTTGGGCGAGTCGGTTAACTTCTTGGTCTCGGTTTCCTTATCTCTAAAATGGGCACAGCAACACCTGTTTCACATTGTCGTGAGGAAATTCGATTATGATTTCAAAAACACTTCATACACTCCTCTAAAGCCTTGGCCAGATAGCACTGTTTCTGTAGTCACTGTTGGGATCTTTGGGGATTGAAATACCACATTAGGTTGAAACAGCAGAACTGTAGAATTTGTAGGTCAGTTTGGCAGATGTTTATTAGAGATTTTATATGTGTGCGGCATGCTTGGGTTCTGCAGGGGAAAATAACAGTGTGAAGTTTAGAGGGGGTCACGTGGTGTGGCAGAAAGAATCTTGGACTTGGGGTCAGGAGGCCAGGGGTCAATCCTGGCTGTGAGTCAATAGCTCTGTAGATCAGGGTGAGCTATTTAACCTTTTTGAGCTCATCTGTAAAATTGGGGGAAGTCCAACTCTTTGACTTGAATAAGTTCTGTTCAACTCTGACATTGTATAATCAGTTTTAAGAGGTCCCTGCCTTTTGCTTACAGGATTTATTCTGAAGAGTAAGGAAGAAATATCCCCTGTATAACAGCTTGTCTGATGAAGAAACTTGCATCAGAAAGCTAGATACTTTTAATTAGTATATCTGACGTAAACAGAAAAAAATTGAGGCTTGCCAGATGTGTCGGCAACAGCAATTTGTTTCGGGGTGTTTCTGAGTGAATGCTGACTTGAAAATTACTAGGGTCATGGGTTGAACGTGGCAGTTTCCTTAAGAGAACTTGTCCCAGGATTTTGGTTTACCTTCTTCCAGCTGCTCCAGGGGAGACTCAGTATGTTTCCAAGTTGTTGTTTATTTAAGCCGTTCCCATCGTGGGTATCCTTGTCCAAATAGGCTTCCAAGATAGAGGTCATGACGCTGACTGGTCCTGCCAGTTAGGTTTTATTATGTGCTGATATGTAATTTTCGGACTGCCACATTATTCTTCGCCTCATCTTCCGTTTGTATGAGTGAAGGACTATTACTAATTTTGCCTCCAAACAGTCTTGTCAGCACCCATTTTTGATTTGACGAAACCAAAGAGCTAGAAAAATGAGATACCGTTTAGAAGATCACAGATGCAAAATGGTGACAAGTCTAGCCTTGAGTCAAAACAGCTGATGCTTTGTTTTCTTTTGTTTTTGATGTGGACCATTTTCAAAGTCTTTATTGAATTCGTTACAATATTGCTTCTGTTTTATGTTTTGGTTTTTTTGGCTGCGAGGCATGTGGGATGTTAGCTCCCCGACCAGGGATTGAACCCGTACCCCCTGCATTGGAAGGCGAAGTCTTAACCACTGGACCGCCAGGGAAGTCCCCAAACAAAACAGCTGATGTTTTTGGGGTGTGCACTGTGTGTTGCTGGTGCTTTAATAAATCGTCTCATTATTGTTTTTCTCCCGAGGAGTCTGAGAGGTAGGTGATACTATCTTCACTTCACACATACAGAAACTAGGGCTTTGAAACATTAAGTAATTGGCTCCAGGACACAGAACTGGTCAGTGGTAGAGTCAGAATTTGAGCGCAGGTCTGTCTGCTCCCAAACCTGTGTTCTTCCGTGCATCTTGTCTGTGTTGTCCATTGTTATGAAATTGACCTCAGTGCGTAGAAGTGGAGTTAAACCTATACCGGGTCCCTGAAAAGAAACAAAACTAACCTCGTAGTCATCATGCTCTTGTAATGGCAGAAAAGCCTGCAGCTTTCCAGTGTGGAAAATCGTATACCTGGGCATAAACTGAGCAAATACAGCCCTGCCCCTTGCCTCTGGAAGAGAGCCTGTTTGGGTTCATCCTGGGGCCAAATTGGCCTAGAACCTCACTGGCCAGCTCTGGCCACACCTTGCAAAATAGGACAGAAGTCTGCTGGCCGTGTTTCAGGTGGGTAAGAACAGTGCCCCATGCCAGATTGCATCCTTTTCCTTGTGAAATTCCTTGTGAAATATTGTTTGTGGCTATCTGGGCTTGTTCGGAAGAAAATTCAAATCTGGTTCTATTCGAGAAGCGTTGATTTGAAGAAACACTATGCTCAGTGCTAGGAATATAAAGATGAGTAAGGTAGGAAATCAGTCTAAGGAAGAAAAAACTTGGATAGTCATTCAACAAAACCAGTAATTACTGAGCTCCTACTGTGCCGGTAAATGGTAATTATAAAAGCTAAATAAATAACTAAAAAGCTTCCATCCAAGGACATGTTTTAAGTCTCTACAGAAAGAACATGTTTTGTCTTGTTTCTGCTTGATTTTATTAAATTTCCTCTGTACAAGTAAGCTTTCAGTGTGTGCCCTATGGTTTAAAGCCCAACGTTGTTTTATCATTTTTTTTACTTGTTTGACTATCATGAAAATAGCTCCGGAATTTCTCCTCCTCATTCCCATTCTTAATCTCACTTTTCTTCCCCAAAGAATATAGACTTTCAAAATTATTTTTCAATAAAGGCCACAATATTTTTAAAAATTCATTTATATATATATATGTGTGTGTATATATTTTTAACATCTTTATTGGTAAAAATTCATTTATATTTAAAACACAGATAACATGCTGGAGAAAATCTGAGAGAAACATACGATTTTGATGGTGTCTAATTATAAAAGACTCAGAGTACATTGGCAAATGTAGCAAAACACTTAAGTAGGTGTCGTATGGAGTTCACAGTAAGGGGAGAAACGGTGTCACTTCTCCTGCAGAGAAATGCAGTCTCTCATATTAATCTTTCGTTGGCCTTTAGCTGCCAGTGGGCTCTTTCAAAAAAAATTCCTTTTCTTCATTACACTATATTCCGCATTTGGGCTTAAGGTGGAAGAAAAGAAAGTACTGTTGAAATGTGTGACCGAATCTATACTACGCTCCTTTGCTCCTCTGGTGAGGAAGTTGGGGGGTGTGGAATAGACTGATTGATTATTTATTTTGTTGATTAGTTATTTTGTTTGGACACGAGAAGCAGGGAGGCGGGGCAGGTTTAGCGTAAGAGCTGGTGTGCACTCTCCTGCATCCCAGTCCCTTGGATGGGATGATTCCTTGGATGTTTTCCTTACCTGGCAGCATCGCAAGGGGCGAATCCACTAGGAGGAAGACCATATTAACAGAGGAGTTGCAGGACCTGAAGAGGTGCTACAGGGAGCGAGATGACTGACAGGTGGATGAAATTCAATATCCTTTCCGTTCAAATTAAAACGAAAAGAAAGTTGCTACTTAATAAGTTCCAGTTCTAGCCTCTGTTTAATATTCCCTGCCCTTCATTCAGATCAGCAAAATGTCAGTGAGCAGCTGTGGGGAGAAAGAACTGAATCCACTGGGCTTGAGCTCCCCAACTGGACCGCCAGGCCTTGGATGTTGGGAGTTGACAGTGTCTAACCACGTGCTTAACAGGTTCACCGACCATCAAGTCCCCAGGGGACCGAGGCAGTGGCCCGGGTTCAGCTCTAGTTGTGCAGAGCAAGGAAGCTTCACCTCCTTTGTTCAGCTCACGCTGTTGGGAGCTGGAGTTGCCTCTGTCCATCATAAATGCAGCCAGAGAACTTCATGTCTGCATGTGGTCCAGGCCCAGCTTGAAGCCTGAGCTTCTGAACGTGAGCCCGGCAGTCCCAGCCTCCCTTTCCCTTCTGTAACTCCCGGGAATCCTAACAGGGAGGTCATATCTGTCCACTGTCAGCCTGATGCACCACAGCCCCTGCTCCCTCTGCCTGCCCGCCAGTAACCTTAAGATTTAGGGGAAATTAAAATAGACCTTCTTCTGGAAAGGTACCGAGGTCTCAGGCACAAATGTAGCTTTTTTTTTTTTCGCTTTTTTCTACACTAGAGAAAGAAAGCCTTTTTGACTTCTGTGAATAAAGAATAAGCAATGGCTCTGTTCCACCCTCTTGGTTGGTCCAGAGCACTTGCACAGGACTCAGAGCGATTCTGACAAGGCTTTAACTGATGACAGACATCAAGTCTATTTGTCTTTGCATTAGACACTGATTGTGACAGCATTGCCATCGACCTGCACCATCTAGGAAAGAGCTCCAGTTTCTGAAAAGGTAGGGATTGACTCTTAGTAGTGCTTTAACAGTTCACAGCTCACAGGAATGAGTAGACACTGTGTCAACAGTGCATTGCTGATGATCAGTAAGTGTTAGGTGGGAATTCCAGTGGTGTCCTCCCCCCACATTTTACTTTTGGTTCCTTGTCAAGTAATGTAATAACTGAGTCCATAACTCCAACCTAGGGAGCAGTTGCTGTGTGCGAACTTTGTTGTGTTAAAGTCTTGAGACACCCTTGCCTTACTTCTTGTCTCTGAGTATTTATACTTCTAATGACATTTAAAAGTCAATCTCCAAAACTTTAGAGCTAAATCCTAGCAGAGGTGAACTTTAAACTGGGGGAAGTTGGGGGTAGAATAATCCTTCTGGGAGTCAGAATGAGGCACTTGTGTGTCTGGACTGTGGCAGGTTTATTTGTTACCAGAGCGATCTCCATGGTAACAGGTCAACATGGCGTCAGTGACAGCTCTACACTCAGAGCTTAAAGTTCCCATGAGAAAGTGGATCCTCACAGCAAATAGAGGGGAAGAAATCAAGAAATATGGATGTACGATCCCCTTCCTTACAGAGTTCTGATCATGCAGTTTCAATTCAAATAACCAATGACATGTCCTATTTAACCACTTGGGTTCCTCTAAGTAAACCAAGACTCTTCACAGAATGCATGGTGTTCTCCTGAATTTCAACTAAACGTACACAAGGTTTAAACAGGCTTTCACAGCAAAGGACTGTGTTGCAGTGGAATGAGAGTATGACCTAGAGTCAGGAAGCCTGGCCTCTGGACCCAGCTCTGACTTTACCTGCAGGTCCTTACTTTCTAGCTTCTTGAGTTCCCACCAGTTCTAATAGTCAATCATCCAACTATACTGAAAGCCCCTAGTATGATACATTGGCAGTCAAAAAAGATAGCTGATTAATGTAATACGGTGTGCCATCCCATCACCATCAAAGCTGCGATGATGTTGGGATGATATGCGTGGAAACTCTCAAACACTGAAAGGTGGAAGGTGGGATTCATCTCTATGAAACATTCATCTCTGAAACGAACAACCAAAATCTGGAGGCTGGGCGGCCAACAGAAGAGTTTGTTTTTCTGGAGCCTTGGTTACTAAAGGTTATTAGTTTGAAGAAAGAATCGGCAATCAGTCACTTCTCTTAAGCCACAAGAGAACGCTTGTGAATTTGGAAGAACAATTATGTAATTTAATAATTTCTTCCCTGGGGAATCTTATGACTCAGTGATCAAAGGTGTCAGAGGAGTGAAGGGAGTTCTCTGTGATCAGGTCTGTGCCCATCGCTGGGCTTGGGCCTACTCTGAAGTGAGATCCTTTGTGGCCAAGACCACAGAGCAGTTGGGTGATGGGTGATTTGGGGGGATGGTTTCTGTCATACACATTTAAAGGGGACCAATTTTTCCCCCCAAGGGAAATTTCTAAGAAATGTATTCCTAGGGCTATGGGGGAATTAAACCCACTGTGAGTCAAGGAAGCAAGTGCCTATTTCCTTTATAAGGCAACTAATGAACTTGATATTAACCACAGCAAGCCGGCAGCTCCCTTCTACCACCAAGTCAGAATAGTTCTTTACCACACTTTGCAAGGTTAAAAAGAACAACTAGTAATGGTAGTGCTTGGTTTAACCTTGTCTTGTGATTCTCTCTGGTCTGTCTTTAACCAACAGAAGTCTAAAATTTTTATTTTAGATTCATAATATTGGAAGAGCTGTAGATTGTCCACATTGTAATGCTACTTCCAAGATCGGTTTTAGGACATGCCATGGTCAGGATTTAAGTATAAAAAATCTTGATCTTACCGTTTTCCTTGTCACTTCTTTGTCTTAAGTTTACTTCGTTGACATAAAAACACTTTTTATTTAGTTCAGCAAGAGCTAAAACAGCCATATATATATGTATGTATATATGTGTGTGTGTATATATATATATGCATGCATGTATATATGTCCATATATATGTATATTAGTAAAGATCTTTTTGCCTGAGAATCAACTGTGCTGAGTCTGATCTGTTGAAAATGGAAAAAAAAAATTTTTTTACACATATATACATTCTTTTTTTTAATATTCTTTTCCATTATGGTTTGTCCCAGGAGATTGGATATCATTCCTTGCACCATACAGTAGGACCTTGTTGTTTATCCATCTAAACATAATAGTTTGCATTTACCAACCCCAAATTCCCAGTCCATCCCTCTCCATCCACCCCCACCTTGGCAACCACAAGTCTGTTCTCTGTGTCCATGAGTCTGTTTCTGTTTCATAGGTAGGTTCATTTGTGCCATGTTTTAGATCCACGTAAGAGTGATATCATGTGGTATTTGTCTTTCTCTTTCCGACCTAACTTCACTTAGTAGGATAATCTCTAGTTGCATCCATATTGCTGCAGATGGCATCATTTTGTTCTTTTTTATGGCTGAGTAGTATTCGAAAACGGAAAAATTCTTGAAGTGGTATCAGAATGAACAGGACGGAGAGTTAGAATTTTAGAGCGTGGTTTCTTTATCGTACAATTCCTATTCTAGAACATTAGCCGTCCCTGTTCCAATGTAAATCTGCATTATTTTATTGATACGTTAGTTCATATTTTTGATTCTGCTTAGAGATAATTGAGAGTCATGATCCCTTTTGAAGGAGACTTTCTACATGGATTCATCCCGCTAAGCCTGTACTCAAAGCACCTTTCCATAAGCTCTGGCTACTACGGCTTTCAGAAGAAAAGGTTCTAATAGAAAAAGAATGGCAGTTGAGGAGAACAGAGCATGTATTTATAAGGAGAGCATACTTCATTCCCTCAAAAGAACAAATAAACAAACCCCAGAATCTCAAGCCCAGGTGTGGGAAGGAAATCCCGTCAGGTAAGGTTTCTCTGGAGCACCCTCCCCCGTGGCTACGGTGCACACCCCTGTTTCTGGGGCTGCAGTAGGTTGCATTTGACCTGAAAGTTGGGAAAGGGAGCGGCCTGCTGCTGTGTTGACGTGTGTGCTCCTCCGTCTTCTGGTGCTGCCACCGAGAGCGAGAGAGAAAGAGAAGAAAGCGGGGAGGCACGGCTGCCGTCACGGGAAGGAGGGCAGGTCTGGAGCCCTGACAGCAGAGGGGAAGGGCTTTGGGAGCTGGACCCAAAATGGCTGACGGGAGAAGAATGGGAAGGAAAAGGAGAGGTGTTCTGGTTGGTTGTTTTGGTTTTGCTCTTAATGAAAGAGGGAGAGTTAAATGAGGAAGCAGGGTGAGTTGGAAAGTTCTGGGCAGGTTCCTGTCCAGGGTTGAGTGATGTTCTTCCTAGTCGGCAAACTACCTTGTTTTGTCTGGGCCTGAAGTAGAGCCCACCACCTGGGAAACTGCATGGAGATCTTGCGTTTTAACCACCCAAGAGAGTTTACAATCAGAACACGGGGGCTCGTGCAGATGGAACTCAGAAAGTCAAGGGCTGGATTTGGGTGAAGAGGTTACGGAAGCTGTATCATCAGAGTGCCCTGCACACCTGTCCTAGCACTTCAGAGATAGGAAATCACAGGGTCAATCTGCATCTTAGGATGGGCGTCCCAGAACTTTATTGGTACTTGGAGCAGGTCCCGTCCCCACCCCACGACAAATGAACGAATGTAAATAAATGGTGTTCAGATGTCCGTTTATCTCACAAAAGCCCATATAACTCTAACCTATCTGAAATATAATACCGGTAAGACCTGTTTCGACTCACCACCTTTTCAAGCATAATTTATCTGACATGCCCAGTACACTGAAGAGCACACCATAACCACCACCCTGTCCCTCGAAGGAACTTGGGGGGGAAAACGAACAACTGGTAATGTGTTAAGTGGCCTCTGACGGAGGGAAGACGCTGCTTTAAACAACCCCTGGGGATTCAAGATTATGCATTGGAGGACAGAGGCCCCACGGGGCAGGCTAGGGACTTGGTACTCCCTCTTCCTACGTGTAGGTCTCTACTGAGTGTCTCTGATTAGCAACTCCATGTATAAAGACATGATCTCTGCAGATTTGGGCATGGTTAGGTGCCTTCACTGTGTGCTGTGTCCCTAATTCTCTACCCGTGTATGGTCGTGTCACCTTGCACCTGAGGGTCATTTGTTTCCTCGAGTCAAAACTGTGGTTTTAGAGCTCAGCTGTTACTGATTGACAGTCAAGGAAGATGCTGGGATCTGGAAGGGTAAGGCCGATGTTCCCGGTACTATGAACCTTGGAAGGTAGTGACAGAAACGATGGCAGAGGCAGGGAGACTGACAGTGTGCGACGGTCTCCCTCGCGCCAGTTCTAATCCCCCCGCAAAGTGATTGTAGAAGAAAGCTTAGCCATTCACAGCAAACGTTTACCAGACTGTTTTTGCGGCAGGCCCCATGGTGAGGGCTGAGGTTATCCTGTGAATAAAATATAGACACTCCTCTCTTTATGACTTGTTAAAGTGTCTTTCCGAAAGTTTGTGTTCACAAATATTAACTGAGCACCTCACGCGCCAGGCAGATGTTAGGCACTGCAGAAACCGTGATGAACAAGAGCAGACGGATTTCCCTGTTAATTGGTGGAATTTACAACCCAAGAGGGGAGACACCCAGGCACCAGAAGCGAACGGAAGACACCCTCACCGCCCTAGTTATGAGTCCTCATCAGGTCGCTCCCTGTGTTGATTCTGTCTACGTTTATAAACCTTCCTGCTGTGGCACCTGATAAAGCACCACGCAAGCATCACATCCGAGAAATGGTCAGTGAGCCGCTAGTGTAGCAACAGGAGTTCCCTGCCCCAAGCGTCGTGGTCGCACGGTGTCCATGTCGACGTACCATCGACTGCTTGACTGTACTGATCTGTTTCTGTTTCTTGTAGTTCTTCAGGTCTGTCGAAGCTACTGTGATCTGTTTTCGACCGAAGTTTTCTGGAGTGTGGGGAACTGTGTAATCCACTTTCTGCCCCACCTGCTGCAGCGCAGGGCACCAAGCCTGCTAACTGTGTTTGATGGTGATGCTGAAGGGGATAACTATCACCAGTACTGGGTGTGCAAACCAATTTACCAGTGGTGGAGTTGTCAGAGCTCAGCCTGGGAGCTCAGAGTGGTGTGAGAGAAGGAGCTTAGGATCTGGCCCAGGGAGTTCTGGGGTGATGGAAATTGATTTCTTATTTCAAAGTGAATCTCCAGTGAGGTGGAGACGGGCATGCCAGGACTAAGCCCTTGCATCGTAGTGGCATTAAAAAGTCCCAGTCGGTGGGGTCCTGACTTCTACGTTTGATTGAGCATTAAAAATTTTTTAACTGATTAAGCCCATTTTTATAAAATATTTTTATTTAGGTATAGTTGACATACAGTAAGTTTCAGGTTTACAACATAGTGATTCATGATTTTTTAAGGTTATAGTTATTAGAAAATACTGGCTATGTTCCCTGTTCTGTACAATATATCCTTGTAGCTTATTTATTTTATACATAGTAGTTTGTACCTCTTAATCCCCTACCCCTATCTTGCCCCTCCTCCTTCCCTCTCCGCACTGGTAACCATTAATTTGTTCTCTAGATCTGTGAGTCTATTTCTTTTTTGTTACATTCACTAGTTTTGCTTTTTAGATTCCACATGTAAGTGTTATCATGCAGTGTTTGTCTTTGTCTGACTTATTTCACTTAGCATAATACCATCCAAGTCCATCTATGTCATTGTGAAGAGCAAAATTTCATTCTTTTTTATGGTTGAGTAGTATTCCATTGTGTGTGTGTGTGTGTGTGTGTGTGTGTGTGTGTGTGTGTATCACATCTTCTTAATCCATTCATGTGTTGATGGACACTTAGGTTACTTCCATACCTTGGCAATTGTAAATAATGCTGCTGGGAACATTGGAGTGCATGTATCTTTTCATATTAGTGTTTTCATTTTTTTTTTTTTTAATATATACCCAGGAGCAGAATTCCTGGATCATACGGTAATTCTACTTTTAGTTTTTTTTAGAAACCTCCATACTGTTTTCCACAGTGGCTGCACCAATTTACATTCCCACCAGGAGTGCACAAGGGAAAAAAAAACAGTGTACAAGGGTTCCCTTTTTTCCACATCCTCACCAACATTTGTTATTCGTGTTCTTTTTGATGATAGCCATTCTGACAGGTGTGAGGTGATGTCTCATTATGGTTTTAATTTGTGTTTCTCTGATGATTAACGATGTTGAGCATCTTTTTATGCGATTGAGCACTAAGATTAAATAAGTCACCAAAAAATAAATAAATACACACACACACACGAAATAATAAAATACCAATTTGTATTTTTTTTTTAACTGGCAGGGTTTTTTTTTTAAATGTTAATTCTCAATTTAGATGGAGTTGTGGGGAGACAGAGGTGTTTATTTATACCTGACACAGCTGGTGACCCCAGACTTTCAGCAACTCACACAAGAGGCCTCCATATACAAGTGAAACGAACAAACAAAAAACAACAGCAGTGGCATGAGAACAAAAATATAATACAGGGAGCATAACCTTTGTAAGAGACACTTTGACCACATGGATAAAGAACCTTTAAACAGATTTATACCCATTGGCTCAGTAATTCTTTTCTAAAAACCCATCACTAGGAAACGAACTCAGATGCCGACAGAGATTCGTACGTGTGGACGAGTAGAGCAGCAGTCGCCAACAACAAGGAATCACTTCAGTAAATTAGGGCAGGCCCCCAGGCTGGAATATCATCAAGCAGTTAAAAATCAGGTGTCTGAAAAGGCAGGATACAGATCTCTCTCCCTTTTTTAATCTATAAAAATAGACCAGCAGGAAGCGCAGGGAAATAGTTAACTGTGGTTACTCAAGGTGAGAGGATTGTGGGAAGAATTTCTCTCTCCTTCTTTACTATAATTTTTTGTAGCATTGTCTAGCATTATTGTCCACGGAGGCCTATGAAATAGCGGTCACTTCTGTCTCCAGCTGGCCGCTTTGCCCCTAGATTAATTGTGTTAAAATGCACATCTGGGCTTGTGTTCTTCGCATCCCTCTCAGGAGCTTCCCGCTACACGTGGCATGGATGCAGCAGCCCGCAAGGCCCTGCGGGCTCTGGGTCCCACTCGCCTCTTGGCTCTCTCCCCAGCCATACTGGGCTTTTTCCCGTTTCCTGTACAGATCCCATTCTCCCTCCTCTTCATTCTGGTTGCCACTCTCTTCTCTACGCTGAGCCCTTCCCCTGCACCACCACCTACCTCTAACTTAGCAAGACAAATTCAATATCATTCTAGTAGGTCTTTAGGCCTCAGCTTAGGTCACTTACTCAGGGTGGGCTTCCCTGAGGACTTGCCAACACCCTGACTGTGCTTCCAACGTGCTCTCAGCTTCCCTGCTTAGAACATGGGTGCCCAGTCTATCCTCCCCCCGAACCAGAGGGTCCATGAGGGCTGGGACTGTGCCGCCCGGGTCACCCCTTCTTTCCCCAAAACGCAGCAAGGGCTCAGCCGCCCGTAGATGCTTCTTAAGTATCAATGAGTGGCTAGGTCTTCTCTGGTCGGCCTGGAACTTCTGTTCTCAGGACGAGCCATGCCCGGTAGAGACGTAGGCTTTGGAGCCCTGCAGACTGAATGTCACAGGGTCGCGTTTTCCTCATCCCTGGGAGGATGATCTCAGTGCCTGTTGGACGCAAGGGTGGTGAGCTTCTGGGAGTCATCGTGTGGTGTGTGGCAGGTGCTCAGTAAATGAAACTGTCATCCTAGGCAGCAGGCCTGGTGCACGCCTGGTTTTGATATGACCTTGTCTATTGTAAGTCATTTGAGGAGGGGTTTCCCCTGGAGAAACCTTTCTTTCCCCCAGAAAATGAGGTCTGGTCAGTGTTCTTCCTGAACCGTAGGGCCGTGTTAGATTTCTGGGGTGCAGCACAGTGCCCCGTATGTATTTGGGCTGAATCGACGGAACCAGACTGAAGTTCTGAGCGACACCTACATGTCCACCTTTCACCCTCTCATGGAGGCAAATCACTCTGCCCTCAGCCTGCAGCTGCTTGACGCCTGCCTGGAAGAAGAGAAAGAGAGAGCTCCCTTCAGGGGCCCAAGAGCTCTTATTGTCTCCTTTCTGAAAATCACTCTTCTTTCAAACACCTTTCAACCAGCCGCGTTGTGTCCACTGGGTTTGAATTGCACGGTATAAAAGCCAAGTTCTTTCTCTGAGGTTGGAGCCCTACTTGTGGGTCATTTCAGGTAAAAGGTCTTAGAGGCTCGGACACATCGTTCTTTTATAAAACTGATCGTTCAAGCCATACAGCCCTAGGGCTGCGGCTTATTGTAGCTTCTTGAACGTCGCCAAACTGTCAGACTGGGGCTGGTAGTTATTTTATCTCCAAAAAACCAGAACCAGATTTACATCGGAAGTAGATATTAGTGTGGTTTTGGTCCTTCCTGTAGCTGGGCCCCAAATAGTTCAGAACTAGATCCAGTACTTTGCTGTGTGTTTTCACAGATTTAGGCTTCAAGCAAACCTGGAAACAGGCCTGTCGACTCCCCTCCGTGTATCTGCACACACGCGTCACTGCGTTGGTCCGTGCGTGCTTTCCTGAATAGGTCCTTCTTCAAAATTCAACTTTTTATCACTTGGGAACTGACTTGCTGTTTCTCAGCTTGTACTTTTTCTGGTTCTTGGAGGATCACTGCAACAGAAAAGCTAGCACACAAACCCTTCCCCAGAACTCGGGGCCAAATCTGCTGAGTTCCCATCTTAAAACCTTAAAATTCCTTTGACTTTTCCCGTGATGTGCTCGTTTCTGATCTAAAACTGTACTTGAAAGCTAGTCTTGTTAATCATTCACATTAAGAAAGGAACAGATTTCTCAAAAAAGAAATCAGGTGCTAAAAACAGCTCCCACAAGAAGGCCCACTTTCTTTTCTACCTAGGGAACCAAGACAGAAACATTTCCAGGATGGAAATGGCATAGTTCAAGTGATGCAACCACTTGTCTCTCTGCTATTTTTCCCTTTTCTGCCAAAAGGAAGATAGATAATATCTTGTTGAAGAATTTCCCCAGAGTTGGTAAAATAATCATTGAGGTAACCTTGGGTGCCTGCTAGCATGATACGCCGAAAACCTGGAGATTTAGCATGGTTCGTAGCTCAGATTTCCCAGAGAGCCAGGTTCATACTCAAAACCTGGTTGCATAGCAGTTCTCACGGTTCCAGTTCAGTACCTGATGAGACTCCTTCATGGAGGTAAAACGTGTAAGGAGAATGGCAGAGAGAGTGACCAGTTAACCTCCTCTGTGTTTGCCTCGTGTGCTGGATAATTAAATGAGTGGATAAAGTCTGTACGAAATAGTCTTATGCAGTATCGAACAAATGGCATGCATTTTTCAGAGGTTTTGCCCGTAATATTTTTTTCTGTGTCTGTAACATACAGATGTTCTACCTTCAGCCTTCTCTGCCCGTACTTACATAGATGCCCCCCAAACGAGAGGGTTCATGAGGAATCACTCCTCTTCTCTCTTTCTGGCATAGAGAAGGCTTTCAATAAACATGTGCCCCCAAAAAAATAAAAAAACAAAAAATATATAAATAAATAAATAAAAATACGTGCCAGATGAATGAACCAGTGGGTGAGTCATCATTTATCACACAGTTGATTAATGGAGGTGTACTTGTTATCTCCTACAATTTAGTAAATGTAGAGAGTTTTTTTTTTAAGTTGGGATTTTCTCTGTCACCAGGTTGCCAGCTTTTGAGAAGAACAAACATCTGGGTTTATGTTGGAGGTCGTTTTTAGATGTAGTAGCCTCTGTCCTTTTTGTCACTACACGGGGACAAGAGTATATATTCAGCCAAACTCGTTCTGTGATAGAACACTGTTAGAAGTATTCTAACCTGCAAATAACAACAACAACAAAAATTACGTGTAACCTAATCAGAAAATTTTTTATTGGAAAGATATTAGGTAAGTCATTGGCGTGACTGAAAAAAAAAAAGTGGCAGAAACCAAGGTAGGCTCAGTCGCCAGGAGCTCAGACAAGATCATGCCCCGGGGACAGTCCTCTTAGAATGCCACCGCACGTGGCTGCCAGTGGACACGTGAATTTATGAGACTGATGGGACTGCCATGAATACTCTCTTGCCATCCTGGGGAATTGGTCACTCCCTTCAGATTCAAACACCGGGGCAAGTGCCTCTGACTGTCCCAGGCTATGTTCCAGAGAACAGGTAAGAAAGCCCTGCCAATCTTGGGATTCCCCGAAACAGAAGGAGTTTGTGGACGCTGAACAGATGAAAGTATAGACGTCTAGTGTGAGATTGTAAATGAGTGCGCAGCAAAGTGAATCTGTTAGACACATAAATATATCTCCACTCTTTTCAAAGTGAATCTGTTATACACATAAATATATCCACTCTTTTTTAGATTCTTTTCCAATATAGGCCATTACAGAGTATTGAGTAGAATTCCCTGTGGTATACAGTAGGTCCTTATTAGTTATCTATTTTATACATAGTAGTGTGTGTATGTCAATCCCAGTCTTCCAATTTATCCCTCCCCCGCTTACAGCCTGGTAACCATAAATTTATTCTACCTCTGTAACTCTATTTCTGTTTTGTAGATAAGTTCATTTGTAGCCTTCTTTAGATTCTACATATAAGCGATATTATACGATATTTGTCTTTCTCTGACTTACTTCACTCTTTGCTGTACACCTGAAACTAACACAAGATTGTAAATCAACTATACCCCCCCAAAAATTTTTAAAAATAAAAATAAAATCATCACAGAAAGAAAACACACAGAATTTGAACAAATAGAAATAAAAATAAATGAGTGCATAGCAGTGGGCTTCTTCGTCTTGTTTCATGTCCTGCGGGCTCTTTATTCACGGCAGAGGTAAGGGGGGTCCACATTTGCATTCCCCGGGTCAGCACACAGACCGTCAGTGGATTGTCTTCTCTGTCGGCTCTCCTCCACTTTCATGTATGAGGCATTAGCAAATTAGGCAAATCCCAAGGAGCTTTTGTTTCCGCATCCCCTGGGTGCTGGGAAGCTGGCCTCTACCACGAAACAATGGCAAAGCCTGACTGCAAGAAAAAGATGGACCTGGCTTTTTAACTCGGGCAACTCTGTGGAGGTGTTTATTTACTTTTTAAAAAATGGCTTTTAGCAATTTCTGCTACATACCAATGAACCTGAGCTGTAAAGGGGCTCAGAGATGACATTTTTTTCAACCTGTCACCTAAGTCACAAATGTCTCCCCAGCATCCCGGGTAGAGCAGGACATTCGCCTTCTGCCTGGACACGGTCAGTGAGGTGCACGTCCCTTCCCCTTTCCTGTCCTGTTCTTGGAGGTCTCCAAACGGGATAAGGCTTTTCTGAAATTCCCCTCACTGTCACTTTGCTCTTTGGTGCTAGTTTCGTCTTGTGAGACCAGGTGGGACATGTTTCATCTACGTTAATTCTAGAAACAGACAGAACTTTAGAATCAAGTATGGATTTGGTTCCCCCCTTTGCCATTTACCAGCTGGATGAATTTTAGGCAGATATATAATCTTTTTCGAAATGCTGTTTCCTCATTGGTAAAATGAGAAAAGTAATACCTACTTTGCAGGGATTAAAATATAATAGGACCTTACCCTGTGCGTGGCCCTTAGCAGATCCTCTAGAAATGCTAACCATCCTCCTTATTATTGGTCACACATTTGAAGGTGATTCTCTTGCCCCTTCAGGCTTCTGTTTTCTCTGTTAAACCTCTTCTCACTTGAGATGATCCCTCCTGAGTAACCTACCATTCTCGTCTTCCTCCCGAGCTCCCTCAGTCCCTGCTCCCCCAGTTTTATTAATGTGATGGTGCGGTCTGCATACTCACTGGGCTAAGGGAATGGGACTTATTCCTCTATCAGTATTTTTCTTCCAGTATGTGCAAACTGATTGTTGAATGAACAAATAGGCAATTATTTTATCAGTGTGACATAAAGTTATGTTAACACTTTAGTATCTGTGTTACACTCACGTTGATCTTTTTTTATTTGTTGTGACCTCTCCCGTTGCGGAGCTCAGACTCCGGACGCACAGGCTCAGTGGCCATGGCTCACGGGCCCAGCCGCTCCGCGGCATGTGGGATCTTCCCGGACCGGGGCACGAACCCGCGTCCCCTGCATCAGCAGGCGGACTCTCAACCACTGAGCCACCAGGGAAGCCCACGTTGATCATTTTTATTTGGACTCTAGCCAAAGTCAGAGTTCTCCTCCCTTACGCTTTTGTGGGTCCTTTTTAAGTTAAATATATGCCTTTACTTTTTTTAAAAATTAATTAACTAATGTATTTGTTTTTGGCTGTGTTGGGTCTTCATTGCTGCGCATGGGCTTTCTCTAGTTGTGGCGAGCGGGGGCTACTCTTCGTTGCGGTGCGTGGGCTTCTCATTGCAGTGGCTTCTCTTGTTGCAGAGCACGGGCTTCAGTAGTTGTAGCACATGGGCTCAGTAGTTGTGGCTCACAGGCTCTAGAGCACAGGCTTCAGCAGTTATGGCGCACAGGCTTAGTTGCTCCACAGCATGTGGGATCTTCCCAGACCAGGACTCGAACCCGTGTCCCCTGCATTGGCAGGCAGATTCTTAACCACTGTGCCACCAGGGAAGCCCTGCCTTTACATTTAATCCTGTTAAATTTTATTTAAATTGGCTGAGATAATTTTGATCTTATGTCTTCATCGTGCTATAGAATTGCTTCTTTTCTATTTTATGTCATCCAGGTTAGAAAAGTATTCCCTATAGTTCTTTTTTTTTTTTAACATTTATTTATTTATTTAGGTTGCATCAGGTCTTAGATGTGGCACCCAGGATCTTTTCATTGAGGCATGTGGATTTCTTAGTTGTGGCATGTGGGATCTTGTTCCTGACCGGGGATCGAACCCGGGCCCCCTGCATTGGGAGCACGGAGTCTTACCCACTGGACCACCAGAGAAGTCCCTCCCTATAGGTCTTTATTTATTTATTTATTTTTTGCGATACGCGGGCCTCTCACTGCTGTGGCCTCTCCCGTTGCGGAGCGCAGGCTCCGGACGCGCAGGCCCAGCGGCCATGGCTCACGGGCCCAGCCGCTCCGCGGCATGTGGGACCTTCCCGGACCGGGACACGAACCCATGTCCCCTGCATCGGCAGGCGGACTCTCAACCACTGCGCCACCAGGGAAGCCCCCTATAGGTCTTTATATTAATTATTTGGAAGCAAAAAAAATCAGTGAAAGAGCTCTGTGGCATTTCACTAGAGACTGCCTTCTACCTAGGCACTGACAATCTTTATAAGTAACAAGTATGTTGTGGTTGTGTAGTATTTTATGGCATATACGTCTCTTTTTTATATGCCACGTACCATATATACTGTAAATGACACATCATCATTTTTACAAACATGTACAATGGTACTACGTTTCAGTTTAACCCATAAGAAAATGTCAAGACAGACTGTCAGATTATTTGCTGACGTCAAGATGTCCTCCTTGGCTCTCCTGAAAAATCTTTCTCAAGTACCCTCTTTCATTTTGCTAATCTACTCATGGTGAACCTAAAACCTTACAGTTAGACTTAGGGAAAAGATCTTCTTGGGTCAGTGGTAATAAACAGATGGTTAATCAATTTACATACTCTGTGCTTTCAAGAGAGAAAAAGAAGAATTGTAGTTCTGTGTGAGAGAGTTTTTAAACTGGCAAAACAGCTAAAACATATCTGAAATCTATTGAGTGAAAGTGTCTTTTATTCTTTACTCATGGCTATGTGTATACTTGTGTTTTCTCCCGTTGAACAATTATGAGGTTTTATTTTTCATCTTAAAATTGACTCTGTGGAATGTTCACTAATGTTATGGAAAAACAGGGATTTGAGGATCACGGGAAAGATTTGGAAACAATCCATTATGTAGATGTTTATGGTAACAAGTTTAGAAGGCGACAGCTTTTCTTGCTTCTGTGCTATTTCTCTCTAAATACCTTTTCAGAAAATTCTCCAAAAATTAACTTACAACTGTAATATCAAGAGAATATGCCACCTTGGTTTGTTTGTGTATAAAATGATATATAGTATAACCTCAGGTGTGTTGATGCAAGAAATTCAATTAAATTATTTCCATATATAAGGAAAATATGGAAAGTATTGGAACTTCCCTGTTGGTCCAGTGGTTAAGAATCTGCCTTCCAGTGCAGGGGACGCGGGTTCAATCCCTGATTGGGGAACTAAGATCCCACATGCCACGGGGCAACTAAGCCTGCACTCTCTAGAGCCCACGTGCCACAACTAGAGAGAAGCCTGCAGGCTGCAACAAAGAGCCCACGTGCCGCAACAAAAGATCCCGCATGCCACAACTAAGACCCAATGCAGCCAAATAAATAAATAAATATTTTTTTTAAATATGAGAAGTATACATATATGTAAAACAATAACTACAAATCTACTGACTGGCTGAAGAAGGAGGTAGGAGCTAGTTTTTGAGGAGTTAAGGGTATGACATGCTAAGGAGTTTCGATTTTACCCTGAAAGTCATAAAGTATCGTTCAAGGGATTTAAAGAGGAGAGGGGAGTGACCAGATTTATGTCTAAAAGCTTTCATAGGCGGTAACACAGAGGATGGGATGAGGTAAGAAGCTGTGGCAGCGATCCAGGTGAGAAAAGATGCGAGTCCAAACTAAAGCAACTTCGGGAGGGAGGATGTTGTGAATGGGAAATATTCAAGTGATATTAAGTGTGTTCAGTGAGCCAGGTTTAGTGACAGATCAGATGAGGAGAGTAAGGGAAGGAAGCAGAAAAGGTGACTCTTTGGGGAGCCCATTATCTTGGGTGGCAAGATGTGAAGGAAGATGCTATCAAATGGGCTCCCCGAGAGGCAGGAGGGAAAGCACGGAGAGACCAAAGAAAGAGAATTTCAAGAGGGAAAGAATGATCCCCCGGAACCATATGCTGCAGAGAAGTCCGGTAAGATGAGGATTGAAGATGTCCTTGGCTTTTACAAGTAGGGAAGTCATCAGTGACCCAGGCAAGACAATTTTTTTGAGGTGGGGAGAGGTGGGTAGAAACCTTATTGCTGTGGCTAATGTGGAAAAAAGTAATTATAGATGTCTCTTTGATGGACTACGGATTGGAATCGATAAGAGAGAAGCTGGAAGGCAACAGTGAGTAAAGGAGTGTTTCATTTGATATTTTCCTTTTTTTAAAATTGTTATTGGAGTATAGACGATTTATACTCTTGTGTTAGTTTCAGGTGTACAGAAAAGTACATCAGTTATGCATATACATATATCCACTCTTTTTTAGATTCTTTTCCCATATAGGCCATCACAGAGTATTGAGTAGAGTTCCCTGTGCTATACAGCAGGTCCTTATTAGTTATCTATTTTATATATAGTAGTGTATATATGTCCATCCCAATCTCCCAATTTATCCCCCCCTTTACCCCCTGGTAACCATAAGTTTGTTTTCTACATCTGTAACTCTATTTCTGTTTTGTAGATAAGTTCATTTATAGCCTTATTTTTAGATTCCACGTAAGCGATATCATATGATAACTTTCTGTCTGACTTCATTCCGTATGACAATCTCTAGGTCCATCCATGTTGCTGCAAATGGCATTATTTCATTCTTTTTTATGGCTGAGTAATATTCCATTGTATATATGTACCACATCTTCTTTATCCACTCCTCTGGTGATGGACATTTAGGTTGCTTCCATGTCTTGGCTATTGTAAATAGTGCTGCAATGAACATTGGGGTGCATGTATCTTTTCGAATTATGGTTTTCTCCAGATATATGCCCAGAGTGGGATTGCTGGATCATATGCTAGTTCTATTTTTAGTTTTTTAAGGAACCTCCATACTGTTCTCCATAGTGGCTGTACCAGTTTACATTCCCATCAACAGTGTAGAAGGGTTCCCCTGATGTTTTCTTTCTTTGTTTAACGGAAGGTATTTGGCTGTGAAGAATTGTTGGTGAGAGTTGAAAATACAGGAGAAGTAAGGGGTAATTTATGGAACTGGGTCTTGCAGAGGTGGGAAAAAAAGATACAAAACAAAAATGGAGGTAGGGATTCAATAGGTGGATGGCTGTTCATTCCACAGGAACTAGAAGAAAAGTGGGTATAAATATAGGATAATTGGTTGCATGAGAGCAGGCTTAATTGATGGGAATTCCCCACAAAAATTCCATTTTGTTTCCTGAGATGATTTAGATGGAGGGGGTAGTAGTGAAGGAAACGGGAGAGTGGCTGGTGGAGCCAGGGACAGATGTCTGGGCAGGTCGGGGTCCCGGCATGACCTCCGACTGGGTGACCGAGGCTCCGTGTTGGTACCAGTCTGTCTGTCTGTGTGGTCTTCCCTGTGCTGTTCAACACCATGGTGTCGGAGGGGAGGCAGGATGTGGTGAGACTCATTCTCGCAGTAAATACTGAGTACCTGCCATAGGAGAGGCCGCAGTTAACAATACGGAGAAGTGAGGGAGCGAGCCCATGTGCTTTCCGGGGTCAATGCATTCCAGGCACGGAGAGCAGTAAAGGCCTCGAGGAAGGACTGTGTTTGGTGTATTAAAAGGAATACGGGGAAGCAAGTGTGTCTGAAGTGATGTGTGACAGGTGAGGGACGCCTGAGTTTGGAAGGAGGGCTGGGGGCAAGATGATGTGGGAGGACCCTCTAGGCCATTATCATGGGTTTGGCTTTTAATTTGCCAATGAGAATTTTAAGCAGAGGACTGACATAGTCTGACTTTGATTTTTAAAGGGTCATTCTAGCTGCTGTAGGGAGAGGAGGAGGGAAAGTAGAAGGAGGGAGGGCTGTGAAAGCAGAGGGGCACATTAGGAGCTGGTTAACAATAAGTTTGGCAAGACATGATGGAAAGTCAGTCCAAGCATGTTCCTACCTCGGGGCCTTTGCACTTCCTGTTCTCTGTGTCTGGGCTGCTCTTCTCCCAGAGATTCCCATGGTCCACACACCATGCCCCCTCCTTCAGACGTCTGCTTAAATGTGAGGCCTTCATAGCAGCCCTCACTCACCCCCTCACCCCACATACCCAATACCACCTCCACCATTATAATTAGTAGGGATAATGGCGGTGCTAATATTATTTTTCCCTTACTCTGGCTCCCTTTGTGGAAAGACGTGATACATCAAGCTTCACGTATCTTCCTCTGCAGAGTAGAGGAATGCCACGCCGCCGTGGGGCTGGTTACTTGGCTCCTTGTGTAGCAAACAGCCTTGCCTTTCGGCTGGTGCCAGTCTTTGCATCCTTTTTTAGTCCCGTCACTCACACTCTTCAGAATCCTCCAGCTTAAACTCTTGAGTAACTCTGGACATTGGAATTAGCTGGGAACTTGAGAACCAGATGAAGGATGCTGCCAATAACATGCCTTCCGTGCTTGGCATCTAATTCTGGCACTTGTTTCTAGCAGGTTTGATTGCATAATTCAGCCATTGGCTACAAAAAGTGACCACATATCCGGGCGGGAAAAGAGGATTTGGAGGCACAAGATGGAAGCTGTCTTGGGATTCAGAGGATAGGCAAGGGGCTTTGTTTTTAAAAATGTACCTGCATTTCCAATACTTGTGGGATTATCGACCATCACTTCCTTTGGGGAGTACGGTATGATGCTGTTTCTCGTGGTCCTTTCTACCAAGTCTCCATTTTTGTTCTGTCTTTTCTGCCTGAATCCCGTGTTTCACAATAGTTTCCTCTCCTACAAAATCTGTATCAATTAAGTACAACTTAATTTGTTTTCTCACGTTTCCCTAATTAAAGACATGCTATATAAACTGCTATTCAGAACTTCTGATAAGTGTGAAATAATTGAAAATAGCACATGTAATGGACACCATTCCAAAATAAAGCAAATAGTTTGTAGATTTAGTCCTTATACTCTCGTTGTACGTCAATAGTAGGATTTCTCATATATATACATACGTACATACATGCATACATTTTGGGGGGAGATAACTATTTTCACGATTTATTTTACTTCCATTTACATTTCATTACATACTGAGCATAACTGTATACTGGCCCTATGTTCAGATTTTTGAAGTAAAGGTAAATGGACAGCTTTAAAGGAGCACTGTATTAAACACGGTACAATATATTAAACAGTTAGATAATCTAGGGTGTGGTGTAACTCTGTATACCTTTACACATTTAATGGCACAAGTAGGCTATAGGGACAAGACAAGCAATTGGAAAAACCCGTTCAGGACTGAACTGAGAGCCCTTGGCTGCTGACAGAATCTCCCCTTGACTTCAGACTTGAGACAAACTAAGGAGTTTGTCAGTATAGAAAAACCACTGGACTCCTGATGGCAGGACGAACGGTAGCATCGGGAGAGATGTCAGGGGATGGTCTCATGCCAGTTAGGGTCGTGAGGGCCAGTCCGAAGCAAGCAGGAGGGTGGGCAGGAGGCTGGAAATTGAGATGGTTATTGCAGCTCCAGTCCAGGAGCTGTAGATCGGAACCACAGGCGGGAAGGTCAGTGTAGAGGCAGAATGGTTAGTGCACTCTTCAAAAATCCTGTTTTCCAAGCAGGTTCCTAGGATGCTCTCCTCAGACGGAGGGATTTCTATATTTTTGAATGCACAAATATGATACTTCTTGAGAACACTCAGCAAGAAGAGGAGAGGAGGAGAGGTCTTAACGGTTGTGTGTTTTGTTTTCAGTGTGTGGAATTTAAGTTGTAAGTGAAAAGAGCATTGTATCAAGAGTCAGGACAGCCGTTCTAGCCCTGAACAAATATGTGACCTTGGGCAAGTCTGTTGGAGAAGAGAGATGCACGGAGAGCACTGAACTCTGTGACTTCTAGAGACTTTTCCATCGTGAATGTACAGAAATTCTTTGCATGCATCGTGCATGCCTCCTGTTTCCCTTTGCAGCCTCTGGGGTTGATGAGAGCCGTCAGGAGCGCTGTGACCTTGGAGAACTGGCTCATATCATGAGAGCAGATGCCAGCCCCCTCCAGTGCTCTCCCTGGGCAGATGACCCGCTCCCTATTAAAACCCCTGAATATTGACGTCACTGATAAGCACCTGCATAATTGATACTGTTGCCAGTGATCAAATGCTGAAATTACCAAAGGGTCTTGCTGGAGGAGACCCTAAGGTATTATATTATCTAGTCCAGTTGTGGCCTCGAGACCCCAAAGAGTCTGAAAAGAGTAATGGGGGTGTGTCCATGAGTCAGTTTTGATATCCCACATGCCCCATAGTAATTCTATATTTGACAACAGTATTGTAAGGTTAGTCAAGCTAGGGAAGCACGAGATTGCTCTGCTTTTGGCCGGAGTTACAAACGTGAGAGTAAACCAGTTATTCCTTGTAACTGCTGTTGGGTACACAAAACTTTCAAATACAGTGCCTGTAGCTGTGACGTGCAGTACAGGTAGCCGCTGGCCACACGTGGCCGTCGAGCGCCTGAAACACGGCTTACCTTCTTGAGCTCTGCTCTAAGTGTAAATGCACTCCAGACTTCCAAAACTCAGTATAAAAACCTGAAATATCTCATTACTTTTTATACTGGTTACAGGTTTAAGTGATAATATTTTACATATATATAGGTTTAAATGAAATGTTTTATTAAAAATAATGTCAACTATTTCTTCTTACTTCTTTTTTTACTGTGGGGACTACAGCATTGGAAATTACATCATGTGGTTTGGTTCACGTTATATTTCTGTTGGAAGCGTTGGTGAGAGACTTCTGGGTGGTGAAAAGGCCGGGACGGTTCTTCATTCTGCCCCCGTGCAAAGTGAGATCAGAGAGGTTAGACCACTTGTTCAAGATCACGCAGCGGGTTGGTAGCTAAGCTAGGATTAGGTCAGTATGGTTTCCATTACCAAAAACAGTCTAAGGGATCACAGTGGTTTGTTTTACCTGGAGTCTAAAATTGCTGCTTTGAATAAAAACCAAGGCTCTTATATAGATTATTAGCAGTTTTCCAAAGCACGAGCCCTAAGTTGTATCCCTCCAGTATCAAATCCAACCAAAAAATGAATTAAAGAGAAAAGCAGAAATAAGGAAAGGAAAAAGAAAAGCTTTCCCTTAAAGGACTCAGTGAGAAATCCCAGTTTTCCTTCTTGAGCAGATTTCTTTCACCCAAACACCCTGGCATGGAACATTAATTGCTGAGGAAAACCGCAGTAAGAAAACATTTATAAGGAGTCCAGGCTTCATTCATCATGCTTTTCCCTTCAACACAGCAAGAATCCCTCAACAAATACCCATTAAGAGATTAAGGCTGACCAAGAATAAATTGTTTTGGACCCCAGGCGGTTTTTTTGACATCATTTCCTCAGGATTAGGGACCCCAACGATATGTGTTTAGCATGAGGCTATGTTAATACTCCATAGCGATACTCTGAAAAGTTTTAAAATAATTTTTTAAAGTACCGAACTAATAAGACTTTAATGTGATTATTTCGCCCACAAATGGAGTCGTCTTCTTTCCCTCCACGGTGTGCAACCAAACCCAGTAATTCTGTCTTTAAAAAAAAAATTGTGCAAAGCGGTCCATGAAGTGTAGCAACATCATGGGCACTTGAGGAATTGTCGTTGGATGAAGAGGAAACCTAGCATCTTGTGTGGTTTGTTCTGGGTCCCTTCTCCCGGGATCCATCATTTCTCTTCCGATAACTTTATTTGGTTTTTCTGGTTACCAATATTGTTATGTATGGAGTTTAAGCAGCTAACAGTTCTATAAGGTTAGTTACAAAAATCTTCCATGCCGCTCACTTCACTGTTGCCACTCTTGATTTCCTTCTCACCAGAGGGAAACACTTTCACATGTTTTAACTGCTTCGTCATTTACCTCCAATTCTCAAATCACTTGCTCATGCTGCTGTTTCTTTTTTTTTTCAACTTTTATTTCATATTGGAGTATATTTGATTAACAATGTTGTGATCGTTGCAGGTGGGCAGCAAAGTGATTCAGTTATACGTGTACCTATTGTACTTCTTTACTTTTCACTTCTAGACATTATCTAATGTTATCTCATCGTGGAAGATGACAGTTTATCCTTTTTGACCCCAGCCCCCCACTATGTAATCATAATTTTGGATAATTTCATCCAAGTAATCATAATTTCGGATAGATCAGTATATGGTGTTTCCATCTTACAATTATATAAATGCTATTTGCATCTGACTCCTATAGTCTATAAGGATTACTTTTCCTTTCCTGTAACTTTTAGTTTTCCCTGGGGTTAATAACTGGTGTCTTTCCCATGTACATAACTACTTAGTTTTTTATGTGCTTGTTGCTGATTCGAACTCTCTGCCTCGCCTCTCTCTCGGCTAATTCGGATGCAGCAGGTGTTACAAATCCTGAAGCAGAGCCTCGCAGAGCCTCCCACCTGCTCTGGTCTTGGCTCAGCTTGGTGCCCAGCCGCCATCGGGACCTTCCTTCACTTTACCTCTTCTTTGAGTTTGATTTCGTTTCCTGAATGCCATGTTTTTTCCCTGTTTTAGTTTATTCCCTGTTTTAATGGAGGACCATTTCCAATAGCTTCTTGGAAGTGGAGGGTGGCCAGTAAATGTTTTGAGACCTTGCCTGTCTGAAAATATCTTTATTTTTTCCCTATCCTTGATCATTTGACTGAGTATACAGTTCCAGGCAGGAAATAATTTTCCCCCAGAATTTTGAAGGCATTGCTCCATTGTATGGTCCTTCAGTGCTACTGTTGAGAAGAACATGCCACTCTGATTCTTAATCCTTTGTGTGTAACTATTTTTGTTTGCTTGTTTGTCCTCTGGGAGCTTTTTTTTTTTTTTTTTTTTTTGCGGTGCGCGGGCCTCTCACTGTTGTGGCCTCTCCCGTTGCGGAGCACAGGCTCCAGACCCACAGGCTCAGCAGCCATGGCTCACGGGCCCAGCCGCTCCGCGGCATGTGGGATCCTCCCGGACCGGGGCATGAACCCGCGTCCCCTGCATCGGCAGGCGGACTCTCAACCACTGTGCCACCAGGGAAGCCCCGGTGTCAGCTCTTTTGGACGTCACTGTGTATTACTGACTCTAGTGCATGAACTTGTGATCATCTGCCAGGATAGAGGAGCAGCAACACGGTGGCCCAGGATTTCAGATGTAACCAGTTCCACCAGTTCCAGGATTCTGCCCTGAACATCTGGTTATTTCACAGCTTTCCCTACTATGAGTTTAGAATTCCGCTTTCTTGTCTCTTCTAAGTAAATTATCATCGGTTCATCTGCTTTCACGTTTCCGGCTTGTTTTTCTGTTTTGTACTCCACTCCCACCCCCCTTTCCTTCTTGCTCTTATCCCCTCTTCCTGGTGTCTTTGTCCTTGTTCCTTCTTAAAAATCCCTTTGCTGTTATTTTAGAGGAGTTTGGGGAAAGAGAGCAGAGCTAAAATTAACGTCTTCAAACTCAGATCAATTCTGACAATCTCTCTGCCATAGGGAGACTAAAATATATGTGTTCTTGTATATATCACACTAAACCTTCTCAGCAAGAAACTGCAGTGTCAGTTGAAATTATTACTACTATTGATAATTTTTTTTAAACCTTGACAAGTACAACTTGTATCACAGATGTTGCTTGTGTAGAATTTCTCTAAGGTGTTACTTAAGGGACGGGTAGTTTTCTCTTTGTATTCCTAGGTCCAGTTAATGGACACAAATTGTTACGTCTCCTCTGTTACAAGAAATCAAAGGAATCATCTGGTTAAAACCCAGTTAGTTAGATTTTTGTTCTGTTTTCACACCAGCACCCTTTAATTCAATAAAGAAATCAATATACAAATTAATAATAAACTAATTAGCATAGGTAAAGCTCTTAGAACCATGACTAGCACACAGCACCATGTAAGTGTTCATTTCTACTCTTATTTTGATCTACTTTTATAGTACTTTTACATTTTCAACTAGTCATAGCCAGTGGTCCTCAAATCTAGCTGCACAGACGATTCACCTGATGATCTTTTCAAAAAGATTTCATTTCCTACCTCAGACCTACTGAATTAGAATCTTCAGGTGTGGGTTCCAAGTACATAACAAAATAGAACTCCAGTTTTCTGGGGAAGAGAGAAGTGAGACATTTTAAGAACCACTCTGGGGGGAAGGAGGAATCAGCACACCGTCAATGGCACTTACCATGTCGAGGATAGTTTTAAAAAGACAGCAAAGGAGCCCATTCTGAGAACTGAGACTAGAAACAAAGTATTGTATACACAACAAACAAATAAATTTGTACAACAATAAATGTATGTGTGTGTGTGTGTGTGTGTGTGTTTATACAGTAAATACATACACACATGCACACACAGCTTGAAAACCAAAGTCTTGGGCCTTTGGTTCTCCTTCTGTACAGAACATTTACATAGTGTGTTGGTCCCTTTCTTTATGCTGTTTCATCCCTTTGTTTAAATCAGATTATACCCGGAAAGAATTAGAAGAGGTTCTTGTGGATAGATGTGCATTTGTTCCTGCTCTCCCAGTGGCAGACACTTTTGGAGTGTTGGCCAGAGTCAGCTAAGCATTTACTTTAGACAAAATCCACACTCCTGAGGGAACCCACGCGATTCTGATGGATTACATTTAAATTAATCCTTGTTCAGAGTCAGGTCTCATCTGCTAATGGGGTTCAATTTTCATTCATCTACTGTAAAACCAAATAACCCTTATGTGCAGCTGAGGGAGAGAAGGGAGGAAATTAAAAAGCCTTAGGTTTTATTTCCATCTAAGTGACTCAGAAAGCTCTAAAACGGTTATTTTATTTGAGAATTAATAGGGATCCTTTGTTTAACGAAAGCAGTCAGTGTTGCAAGAATAATTTATAGAATAATAAATAGAATTATAGAACTCTATACTATATAATTATAGACTCATTCATAGAAATCATAGTTGGGGGCTGGGATGGAGGGTGCAAAATAACCAAATTCATATCCCCTAAATTTTTAAGTTTATAAAATTTTTATTTAACTCTAAGGAATATTCCTTTAAAATCTATCCAAAAATGTATCTTGAAATTCTGTATTCTCGTGTTGGAACAGTGGAGAGTAATATCAGAGCTTTGGGTGGGTAAAAAAACAGCTAGCACTTACTGCATGCAGGCTACGTGCCAGGCACTGCCCTGAGCTCTGTACATCCCACTTGTTGGATCCTCTTTGGATACCACTTTGCCATACTGCTTTGGGCTGCTCACCCCAGGTGCCTGGCCCAGAGGACACTGCGCTCCAGACTGGGCTGGGCAGGGCTGTAGAAGGTGTTTTAGAAAACGCCAAAGGAAGCCAGTTGATGCCCGCGCTTCCTTCCACATGCCGTCTCATTCACAACCAACAGTCACGCTCTTAAGGGACTATCAGGGCAGGTGACCTCAGAGAACTCAAGGACATTACTCAAGGTCACACAGATGGACGGCGGCAGCCAGGATTCAGTCCAAGTCGGATTCCAAAGCCAGTGGCGTACCTCCCTGCCCCCGTTAATACCTTTTGCTCCAGTTTGCCTCTCAGGAGGCAGAAAAGAAAGCCAGGGATGAGTAGCTACCTCGACTCACAATTACCTTGTGTAGCACTGTATGACTCTCCAGGCGATTTCCCAGGTATCAACCTGGATGCATAAATAAAGCGCGGGAAGGCACCGTCCTTCTTTTGTGTCTAGAAGAAATAACCCTCTTTTGCAGTGGCTTCAGAGAACTGTGCCCACCACCTCTGGGTTTTTTCCTTCTCCCCTTTTCTTTTTTTCCTTTATCAAAAAGATATGAATGCTGAGATCATCCCAGAGAAATCTAGAATAAATACCATGAGAAAATGGCCTCTCTGGAAGGCGTCTTGTTCTCCTGCTGTTTGTAATTGTGAAAAGCTCAGCAACTGGGCAGCTGGAAGGCGATAAATATAGCCCGCAGCACTGACGCCCGCTGAATCCTGCTTTCTTAGAAGCACAATGGGAGCCCACGGAAGTCGGGTAAGGAGCAGTAAAGCCCAGTCAATCAGTCAGCCTCCCTCCCTTTCTCTCTTTTTCTCTCTCCATCCTGGACATCGGTGTGGGTGTGCGGATAGAAACGGCTCCAAGGTGCACTTAAAATAGCTCTTGGACCTGCACGCTGGCTGAGCTCAGAGACAGGGGAGATGCTACCTCTAAAACCGGCCCCTGTCTGACCCTTAAGCTCAGGACGATTTCAACCATTCTGGCCCAGGGATCTCCGGAAGCACGTTCTTTTCTCCACTGCCTGGGTACAAGCAAGTTTTATAGGGTGAGCTCCGGGCATTTGGCGTCTCGCTGCTGCCTGGGTACTTAGATATCTTATTCTAACCAAACTCAGCTGTCTACAGCCTGGGGCTTAAAAATAGCGTCCCGGTGCTAGCTGTGGAATTGAAGAAGATACTCAGAGAGCACAGAGGTCGGCATTACTCGAGGCACCTGCCTCCCATACCTGTGGGTTTCATTGCACCTGCGTGTTTAACCTCTTGAGATTTCGTTTTATGCGATACTCTTGCGCCTGTGTGGGGCCTGTGCAAGCTTAAACGGTCATCTTAGACTTGTGGGCATCCGTGTCCTTAGGAGTCTGGATTTCGGCGGGAGAGAGCCATTGTTTTACTTGGTGGTTCCCAGAAACCAATGGTGCCTCGTTACCTTCCCACGCAGACATCGGTGGTATTTGCTATTGATGCATACATTTATTTGTTTTCTCTTTCCCACTTGGCGATGAATACTTCAAAGGAAAGAACCACGTTCCCTATGTTCGTTGTAACTGCCCCCAAAACTTAATTATATCATCTTACACATCTTAATGTGTTTTGGGACCGCTGAATTGACCAAAGCAACCTTTCTTTAATGTCCACGGCACTCCTCTGGAAAATGGCATAAATGCTATGTTGTTTGCCTAACCTTCCATTGTTTGAGATTCCGTGTTCACAAGTCCTCTGAGAGTAAATCAGCCTGTGTATGTGTATATGTGTGAGTGTTTCACTGGATAAGAGCTGCGTCAGTGCTTTATTTTTCCTTTACTATCTACAATTGCTTCCTTCAAATTGAACCTCAGAGTGTAATATTTGTAAAAATAAAGCAGGAGTAGCTAAAGCAGGATATATTTAAAAGGTAAATTTAAACATGGATTAAATTGGAGGCGGCCCTGACGTTGAAGAGCAGGGTCTCTGTCCGTCTGCTGGTGGCCGGCATGCCCCAGGGCAGGACCTGCCTCACGAAACCTCTTGCCTGCAATTCCCCATCCTTGGAACCGGAGCCCTGTTAGCAGAAGAGCACCAGCTGTTCCGGCCTCGGTAGTGACTCACGGAGGAGGGGCACTCTCCAATGAAATCAGGCCACGACATGGGGACTTCTTAGAGCCACAGTGAATGTCTTGAGTTACAATCGAGAGCCACTGCATGTTATCCAGAGCTGATTTCCTAAAAAACATTCACTTAGCACAGTGCCTGGCATATAGTGAGGACCCAGTGAATGTTGGCTAAGATGCAAAGAGGCCCCCAGCCTTATCTGTTAGCTCAACTTCAGAAAGCCCAGGAAGATAACGTGATGAACTTGATCTGAGCGGCCACAGCAAGTCCATGATGATCAGGTGACCTCGGCCACGTTCTTCAGATTTTTTCCCTGTGCCTCTGAATGAAGACTACTCTTTGCACACATTAAAATGCAGACACCTCAGCCTCCAGCTGCTGTCCTGTAAAGAAGGAAAGACGTGGCGAGCGAAACTCACGTGAAAAGAACTAGTCATGATACATTTGAGACGAGAGAGTAGATTGGACTTGAGGCTTTTCTGCCCAGAGCACAAAGGAAAGGAGAAGAGCACATTGACTAATATCAGCGTCTGCTCCTTGGCCGAGATTCACATTCACCTGTAATGTGCTAGCCCCAGGACATCTGCCCTTTTCCTTAGCCCTCACAGCGGCCCACAAGCTGGGTAGTGTTATCCACAGTCTACAGAGGAGGAAGGTGAGACTTGGCGCACAAGGTGGATGACTTGTCCAGGGTCATCAAGCTAGTAAATGGCAGAATGAGGATTTGAGCCCGCGCCTTCTGATTCCCAGCCCGATGAGGTAGGAATAAAAGAGTGGAAACAGCTGTCCACACCTCCCAGAGTGATCACAGGCATTAAAGGTCCTGATCATCTTAAAGGCAGCACCGATTCTTATCCATCACTTACCTTTTTTTTTTTTCTTCTATGTAATAAGAAAGTAAAGTCTGACACAGTTTATTAACTTGTCTGGCTCAGTAAACGCCATTTTTAGGTACATCCCCTAATGAAGCCAACAGCAATTCCGTAAATTACCGTTAGATTAAGAACCACTGTGTGACCTCAGATTTGACCCCTGACCTGCTGATAACTGAGAATCGCTGTGCGAAAGACATGCTGGAGACGCCC